>NC_080072.1:6118624-6433053 GCF_949987535.1 Balaenoptera acutorostrata
GTAGCCCCCGCAACTAGAGAAAGCCCACACGCAGCAACGAAGACCCAACGCAGCCCAAAATAAATAATAAATAAATAAATAAATTTATTTTAAAAATATTTTAAATAGCTGCACAGTATCAGAGACAATGAGATGTAATAGAGCAAATGCTTTCAGGAAATCCTTGTTCCTCTTAGGTTATACTACTCTTACCCCTCCCCACCTATCACCAACTGATTACTGGGCACTAAGCTCACAGTTCTCCTCTGTACTCTATAAGCTCACAGTTCTCCTCTGTACTCTAAGTCCTGCCATCATCTTGGCTGACTTCCACATACAAACAGATGACCAGTCTAAGCAACAATTTGGTCTCATAATTCTCTGACCTCCACAACTCCAACGACCTTGACCTCCACTCATTTCCAGCCACCTACTTCCACGGCCATAGATTGGAACTGTATTGCTCTGGAAGGCTTAAACTAAAATGTCCCACTCTTATGTGAAAAAATATGCGGCAAGATGTTAATAGTGGCTACCTTGATTAAGTCAATTATCTGTACTCTAAATGCACACTTTGATTTTCCTGAGGGAAACACTGCTCTTGCAATAAGGAAAAACAAAAAACAAAACAAAAAAAGAAAGAAACTTTATCACTCTGATGACAAATTTTTGTTCTTTCAAGTCTCTGAACTTCTTATACCTAGAAAATCTGTTTTTCAATCTCATCAAAGATCTCTAGACCTTGACAACTTCCCATTGGGTTAGGTACCCTTCCTCTAGGCTACCTCAGCATCAGTGCTTACCTCTATCATGATATATATTACACTGCATTGTAATTATTTGTTTACTTATCTATCTTTTCCTTTAGATTCCAAGTTCCTTGGGATCAAGTAACATGTCTTGGGACTCTGTCTAGCACACTGAAGCTGTCGTGAACAAACACAGGTTTCTGAGTGAATGAATGAATATTGAAACAGCACTGATCAATATGAGTAAGACTTTGGTTCAGATTCTAATTCTGTCCTTAACTTTGGTATGACCTTGGGAAAGTCAGTCAAATTCTCTGAATTTCAGTTTTCTTGTACCTGTAAAATGGGGTGATGATAATCCTTGTCCTATCCATTTCATAGAGTTGTCAGGAGGCTTAAATAATATATATGTTAGGTATAAGAATTACCATTGTTTGTTCAGACTGGCTAAAACACATGATTTCCTTTTCTAGAACTACTTTCCTTGGCTCACTGAAATCAGCTTTTTTATTGCTACTCGACATTAATAGTTTTAGAGCTGACTAACCATTAATTGCTCCAGATTGTTTACCCTTCGTTCCCCTAAACAAGATATGGCACAGCCACGGATATCTTTTGTCCCGATACCATACTCATTTCCTTTTAGAAGAAGGATATAATTGTTCCAACATGGAGAAAGGCCTCCCAAGTGCTTTTTGGGAGAACGTTTAAAGTACTCTAAGTCTTTGTCTCCACCAGTTCAAAGGAAGGCAAGATAGGGGATCAGAGAATTGTTAAAGGGAATGGAGAACTCAATTGTCACTCTCATAAATCTGGGCTACAAATAAATCAATAAAGATCTTTAAACCAACCTAATAAAAATGTATCTAAATAGGATCTGCACTGGGAATCCATTTTTATTTTCTTTTTCAGGAGATCCAAATTCAAATAATGGTTTATTTCAGTGGTTCTCAAATTTACCCGCCCATTAGGAATCATCTGGGATTTTAAAAATATTCCAAAGCCAAGGCCACACCTCCTATGGACTGGATTGTGTCCCCCAAAATTCATCTGTTGCAGCCCTAGCCTCCATGTGACTATATTTGGAGATAGGGCCTTAAGGATGTCATTAAGGTTAAATGAGGTCATAAGGGGGGCGCCCTAATCTGATAGGACTGGTGTCCTTGTAAGAAGAGGAAAAGACACCAGAAGGCTCTCTCTCCACATACATACAGAGGAAAGGTCATGTGAACAGTGACAAGATATCTTGATCTTGGACTTCTAGCCTCCAGAGGTATGAGAAAATAAGTTTCTGTTGTTTACGCCACCCAATCTGTGGTATTTTTTTTTAATGGCAGCCTAAGCAGACTAATCCAGCACCCTAGACCAATTAAATCACAACCTCTTGAAGTGGGACACAAACATCACTATTTTGAAAGCTCCCAGGTGATTTAAAATCGGCACACGGAAGTTTGGGGACCAATGCCTTATTTCATTTCAACTTTGAACTATAACGGACCTAGGCTTTTCTTTCCTGTTATTACATTTGTAGAAAAATAAGAATCAAAACATCATTAATTTATAGAACCACAGCAAAACTTGCCTCAAAAATCATCTGGAAGGGTGTTACCCCTGACACGTCCTGAGAATAGCTGGCTTCCTCTGAAGTCCAGCTCAGCTCTGCAGAGAGTCCAGGCAGTACAGACTGTATTCCTGTGTGAGAAGAGATGGTGGCAGAATAGAACAAGCAGTTTGCATAAGCACCAAAGTTTCTGGAGTTATTAAACTGATGAGCCAAGAAGTCTCTTCCCTGATGAAAAGATTATCTGCAAAATTTTAAATATGACTGGAGATGGCTATGCATCAGCAAACTGTTTAAACATTTATAATTACTTTATGGGGATAAGACATTTAATCACATGTTTTCAATTTTACACAAATTGAAAATTTGCTAAATCAATTTGTATTTTCACTTAATTTCCACAAGGTCATATCCAATGCCACAAATCTTCAGAGTTGATAGCTCTAACTGATATTCTTATATTTTTTAATAAATCAATTCATTATTTAATAACACAAATCCAGTAAGTGAGCTAATTTAGAACTTAAAACAGAAAAATTCAAGAATGACCCTCTCAGGCATTTACCTAATACAGTATTGTCCTTTAAGAGGTAGTCTTTAACAAAGAAAAGCAAACTCTTGCTAATTTAATTGTCAATTAACCACGTTGTATATTTACATATGTTGATTCAGAACTCTTTACACAAAGCATCAGTGAGTCCTGGATCATCATCATCAACAAATAGAACCTCAAAGTATGCACCATCCTTCTTTCTTTCTGTACCCTGGCACTAATATTATAAAGGGAAAAAACCCCAAATCTCCCATTTTATAAAATGCCATCCCTTATTTCCCCTCTATAGTAGTATTATAATGGAGAACTAAATATGAATAAAAATATATATCTCAGTCTCTGAACGTTCTACCTTATAAATGAGGTTGACAATGTTGATGTTATACAAGAATTCAACTTAAAAATTTTAATAGCAATAACATATATCCTAAAATAATAGCACAACTTTCTTCTAAAACATTCATACCATATATCTAACAAAGCTTTAACCATCTCAAAGAAGATCAAGTTCTAGCTATCAATCTTAATGGGCAATATTTTTCTTGCCATTAGTTTGTTTTTCAAATATAATTCAGTCACAAAGCTTGAGATAATATGGCAGCAAGGTTATGCTACACTGAAGTTTAATGAAGTTGGCACTAAACCAGGATGACTTACATCAATCTTCAGTTTTACCACTGACTGACTTTCGGACCTAAGGTGACCCCCTTTTTTCTGTGATTCAATTACCTTTCTGTGAAATAAGAAAAAATTGTTCCTCAATCCTATAAAGTAGTAATACAGTGAAAAATAGGGAAAACATGTAGATACATGAGAAAAAGTTTTATCAATAACTTGGAATTCTCTAGAAATCTTTTTTTTTTCTATAGTGTTATTTTTTTGCATTATATTATTTCCCTATTAAAGTCTTTAATAGTTGTTATTTTAAACAATGGCACAATATTCCATTGAGAGGATTTTACTGAACATGCTTCCCATTTTTTATTTATTTATTTTATTTATGGCTGTGTTGGGTCTTCGTTTCTGTGCGAGGGCTTTTTTCTCTAGTTGTGGCAAGTGGGGGCCACTCTTCATCGCGATGCACGGGCCTCTCACCATCGCGGCCTCTCCTGTTGCGGAGCACAGGCTCCAGACGCGCAGGCTCAGTAATTGTGGCCCACGGGCCCAGTCGCTCCGCGGCATGTGGGATCCTCCCAGACCAGGACTCGAACCCGCGTGCCCTGCATTGGCAGGCAGACTCAACCACTGCGCCACCAGGGAAGCCCCTCTAGAAATCTTAATAACGATTTTTTTTAAAATGAGTAGTATTTGGGGGAAATTAATTTCAATTAACTCACTCCATACACCAAAAAAAAAAAAAAAAAAAAAAAAAAAAAATCCAGATGGATTGACTAGAGTTAAACGTGAAAAGGTGAAACAATAGAACTAAATAAAAAGCCTTCTATTTCAAGATAAGTCAAGCATATGTTGAAATTTCATCTTCCCATTCAAACACATAAAATGATAAAACAAGTATTTTTAAATTTTAATAAAACATAGTCATAGGGACTTCCCTGGTGGTCCAGTGGTTAAGACTCCACATTTCCAATGGAGGAGGTGTGGGTTTGATCCCTGGTCGGGGAACTAGGATCCCACATGCCACGTGGCACAGCCAAATAAATAAATAAATGAATGAATAAAAATTAAAACGGGGCTTCCCTGGTGGCGCAGTGGTTGAGAGTCTGCCTGCCAATGCAGGGGACACGGGTTCGAGCCCTGGTCTGGGAAGATCCCACATGCCGTGGAGCAACTAGGCCCATGAGCCACAACTACTGAGCCTGCGCGTCTGGAGCCTGTGCTCCGCAACAAGAGAGGCTGCGATAATGAGAGGCCCGTGCACCGTGATGAAGAGTGGCCCCCACTTGCCACAACTAGAGAAAGCCCTCGCACAGAAACAAAGACCCAACACAGCCATAAATAAATAAATAAATAAATAAAATAAACCCAAAGTTAAAAAAAAAAAAAGTAAGCTGAAATATTTAGTTTAAAAAAAAAAATACAGGCTTCATCAGGGTTCCTGCTATAAAACGTGAGACTTGTAAAATCCAGACACATTCTTATTAAAAAAAAAAAAAAATTAAAACAAAACAAAACACAGTCGTAGTGAGAAAAAAAGAAAAGAGAAATCTTTATAGACCAGAAATAGAGAGGTATTCTTCCCTAATCTTCAGAAAGGAAAAAGAGAGAGAGAATCCACAATGGTAAGTAAGGACCAAAGATGCCCCATGTTTGAGGCATGGAATGGAAAAAAAAAATGGAGCTAATATTGCAACACCAACAGGTTTAAGAGCAAGAGCCACAGAGGCCACACATAGGAGGTATAAGCAAGGGACCAAAACATGAACAAAAGCCAAAGGTATGCCACCTGCCTACCTGAGGGCTGGTTAAAAGCCAAGTGATGCTAGTAGCAGCATCAGTGATGCAGGATGAGGGCCTTAGAGCCATGTAATATAAGTATGGATGAGACTCAGAACTATATATTCTATTAAGATACAAGAGCCTTTTATCTTTCCACTCAAGCAAAGTTTAATCCAAGATACGTGCCCTGCAGATTAGGGCTCAGCAACCCAGAGAACCTCCTACTGGAAGGCTGTCAATGCAGGATGTGTTCAGGACAAAAGGGTCATGGACAATTAGCTCTTAACTAAAAATTACCAACCAATGAAGACCAATACCATGAAAAATAGGACACATATCAACCAACAAAATGTACACCTGAGGAAATAGAGTTAATAAAACAATCTATAAAGAACTTTAAAAATAAGTGCTCTGTATTTTATACCCTCAAATATAAAAAGAAGCCATGAAACAAGAATACACTGCCATCAATTAAACAGAAAGTAACAGCCAAAAACCCTATTAGAAATCTTAGAAATTGAAGATACAGTGTTTGAAATGAAAACCCTATGGATGGTAGATTATACACTGTAAAAGAGCATATTTAAAAGAAAAGGTAGTACTTGAATGTCCATAGAAGCATGATTCATAGTAGGAAAAAGTGGAAACAACCCAAATGTCCAACAAATGATGAACAGATTAACAAAATATGGAATATTATTCAGCCACAGAAAGAAATGAAGTACTGTTACATGCTACATACTAACATAAATGAATCTTGGAAACATTATGCTTAGTGAAAGAAGCCAGACACAAAAGGCCACATAGTGTATTATTTTGTTTATATGAAATGTCTAGAACAGGCAAATCCATAAAGACAGAAAGTAGATTAGTGTTTGCCAAAGGACAGGGGGTAGGGGTAAGGGGAGTGACTGCTAATGGGTACAGGGTTTCTTTTGTGGGTGATGAAAATGTAATGTTATAAATAGTGATGATAGTTGTACAACTTTGTGAATATACTTAAAACCACTGAATTATATGCTTTAAAATGGTATATTTTATGACATGTGAATTATATATCAATTAAAAGAAGGAAAAGATAAAAGACATTAAGAACAGATTTCTAAAAGACAAAAACACTAAAAAAATTAAAATTAAAAAAATTCAGAATAAAGAATGACTGAGCCACACAGCTAAACACATCACAATGAAACCCAGAATAACAAGGATAAAGAGAAAACCCTAAAAGCTACAAAAGAGAATCAAATTAGCCAAAAGAAACATGAGTTAGACTTCTCATCAACAATGCTAGATGCCAGAGGATAACTGAGTACTATCTTCAAAGATCTGAAGAAAATTCACTTTGACTCTGGACTTTTTTTTTTTTTTTTTTTTTTAAAAGGATTTTCTTATTTATTTATTTATTTATTTATTTATTTTTGGCTGTGTTGGGTCTTCGGTTCGTGCGAGGGCTTTCTCCAGTTGCGGCAAGCGGGGGCCACTCTTCATCGCGGTGCGGGGACCGCTCTTCATCGCGGTGCGCGGGCCTTTCTCTATCGCGGCCCCTCCCGTCACGGGGCACAGGCTCCAGACGCGCAGGCTCAGCAATTGTGGCTCACGGGCCCAGCTGCTCCGTGGCATGTGGGATCTTCCCAGACCAGGGCTCGAACCCGTGTCCCCTGCATTAGCAGGCAGATTCTCAACCACTGCGCCACCAGGGAAGCCCTGACTCTGGACTTTTAAGAGAACCAAACTACCATTAAAGAATGAGAAACTTAATATGTTTATATTCCTTAAGCCCTTGCTGAAAGAACTACTAAATAAACCAGCATGATCTTTGAAAATGAGTTTACATTTGCACCTTTTTGCTGAGATGGGGTGGAGATAAGGGGGAAAGAATGATATAATATCAATATCAAACTACTTATTGACATAGCTCTTCAACTGTTAAAGAAAAAGTAGATAGAAAAATTTCAATCTTGTGGCAATGTGAACATACATCAAAACCATATATTGGGACTTCTCCTTCTTGCAGTGATGAAATAACTGGTACCAAATAAGCCCTCCCACCAAAAACTACTATAAAACTGGATAAAATATACTAGGCAATTGTTTTCAGGCATTGAACAATAAATAGCACAAGCTGTGATCCTTGAGAGAAGGGAAACTCATGACATGACCCCTATGATTGCCCTGAATGTCTGCCTGGGGAAATTTTCCTGCCCATGGAGGACAGAGCTGGAGCCCAAGCAGAGCACAGTGGTTCCACTAAGCTGAGGAGACAGGGAATAGAGCTCAGGGTTGTGAAAGTACCTGGAATCTACAAGGCAGGGCACTGGAGAGGAGGGAGCTGTGCAGAAGTGGGTACCAAAAGTCTGTATGGAAGCTCCCCATGAGCCCTTGGCCAAGGGCTGGGCTATGCATACAGAGGTGAGACAATATAAGATTTCCCAGAGAGCAGTTGCAATGGAGTTGAAAATGGAACAAGAAATTAGTGGTGAAGCAATGGTGGGAAATGTTGGCCTTCAGGCCCAGCCAGAATGGAGAGAACTTGATAAAACTGATGGTGTCCAGTTGAGAGGGCAAAAAGGTAATATTTTAGTAGTAAAAAACACATTCAAGAAGAAGGCCTGATCCACCCTAAAAAAGCCTAAAACCAAGTCTCAACAAAATTCACAGAGAAGATACAGTTGGAGGTTGAGTGGTATCAAGTTAGAGGGGTTTGAAAATGACTTGTCTTTCTATAGATCTACCCTTTAAAATGTATTTTAAAAGCCTACACAAGGTTAAGGTGATTAGCTTGCTAGAACTGCCTGCTAGAACAAAAATCAACACTCTTCAGAGGTAGAACAGAATATAGAATATGATCACATTACCCAGTAGAAAATAAATATTTAATAGACATGCAAAGAAAAAGGAAAATATAGGGCTTCCCTGGTGGCGCAGTGGTTGAGAATCTGCCTGCCAATGCAGGGAACACGAGTTCGAGCCCTGGTCTGGGAAGATCCCACATGCCGCGGAGCAACTAAGCCCGTGAGCCACAACTACTGAGCCTGCGCGTCTGGAGCCTGTGCTCCGCAACAAGAGAGGCCGCGATAGTGAGAGGCCCACGCACCGCAATGAAGAGTGGCCCCCACTTGCCGCAACTAGAGAAAGCTCCCACACAGAAACGAAGACCCAACACAGCCATAAATAAATAAATAAATAATAATTTTAAAAAAAAAAAAAAAAAGGAAAATATAACTCATACAAAAAAGCAATCAATAAAAACCAAGCCTGTTACAGATGTTACATTTAGGAAAGGTTTTAAAGCATATATTACAAATATGTTCAAAGGCTTAAATTGTGGTTTAAATGAGTGAACTGATAGGGAATACCAGCAGAGAAATATGTACACTGTTAAAAAAAACAAAAAAAAAACAAATGGAAATTCTATAACTGAAAAGTTCAATAACTGAAATTAAGAATTCACTAGATAGGTTTAATAGTAGATGACAGAATAATAATATTGAGATGACAGAAAAGTCAGTGAAATTATTGAAGGCAAAGAACAAAAATTATCCAATCTGGAAAGCAGAGAAAAAAGGGCTGAAGAAAAATGAATAGAATCTTAGAAAACTTCAGGACAATATCAACTAGTCAAAAATATGTGTAATGGGAGTCCCAGAAGGAAAAGACAGTGAGAATGGGATAGGAAAAATATGAAATCATGGACAAAATTTTCTAAAATTTGATGAAAATTAATAAGATGTGAAAAGCTCAGCAAACCTCAGTACGGAATAAATAAAAAGAAAATCACACATAGGCACATAATAGTCAAAATGACAAAAAAAAAAAAGATAAAGAGAATACCTTGAAAGAAGGTAGAGGAAAAGCACATATTACATATAGAGGAACTATAATATGAATTACAGCTGACTTCTAAGAAACAATGGAGGCCAGAAAACAATGAATGACATCTTTAAAATGCTGAAAGGAAAAAACTATCAAACTAGAATTTCAAATCCAGTGAAATATCCTTTTAAAATGAGCGTAAGACAAAGACATTTTTAGGTAAACAAAAGATGTTGTTGCTAGAAGACCTGCACTACAAGAAATGCTAGGGATGTTCTTTAGGCTTAATATGGAAACCCAGATATACAGGAAGAAATGAAGCATCAGAAATAATAAATAAGTAGATAAATATAAAATACTATTTTTTTCTTCTTGCATTTTTCTTAAAATACAACTAACAGTTTAAACAAAAATAATAACATTGTAAAGCAGTAATTATAACACCTAAAAATATTCAAAATAGTATTAAATTATAACACCCCCCAAATATAATAAATATTCACAAGTTCATCCTCATATAAATAATTGAATTAAAGGTGAAGAAGGGGCAGGTCTTCCTTACAGATAAATTCCAATAAATAAATGTAGAAGGAATGAGGATGTATTAAATCATGATAACACCACAGTAATAATTGCTCCAGGCAAGACCCACCAATGCTAAATTAGCAGATGGAAGTTTAAGGAGAAATAGGATGCTTGCATAATCTCATTGTATTTCCCCCAAATATTTAAAAATTACAAAGAGTAACTCTACTTGGAAAAATCTGACAGATAACACCTTAATCAAGTGATCAAGTTTAATATTACCAACAATAAGACATAACATCTTCAATTCCTTGATATGATGCACTGAAAAGGACACATCATCCCTGTGGTATTCTTTCTGGCAATGTATAACCTCAATCTAATGTAAGAAAACATCAAACAAGTTCACACTGAAGGACATCCTACAAAATACCTGACAAGTACACTTCAAAAATGTCAAGGTTATGAAAGAAAAAGAAAGACTGAGGAACTGTCACAGATGGAAAGTGATTAGTAACACATGACAACTAAATGCAAAGTGAGATCCTGGAATGGATCCAGGAATCGAAAAAGAACATGAGTACAAAAACTGATAAAATCTTAAGTCTGTAGTTTAGTTAGTAGTATTTTACCAATGTTAATTTCTTAGTTTTGATAATTGTACTACAGTTATTTAAAACATTAACTGCAGAGGAATCTGGGTGAACAGTATATAAGAACTCTGTGTACTGTTTTTACAACTCTTCTATAAATCAAAAATTATTTTCAAATTAAAAATGTAAATACTCTGCAAAAGGATGAAACTAGACCACTATCCTACACCATACACAAAAATTAACTCAAAATAGATTAAAAACTTGACTATAAGACCTGAAACCATAAAGCTCCTAGAAGAAAACATAAGTGGTAACCTCCTTGACATGGGGTTTGGCGATGATATTTTTAACTTGACACTGAAAGCAAAGGCAACAAAAGTAAAAATAAATAAGTGGAACCTACATCAAACTAAAAAGCTTCTTCACAGCAAAGGAAACCATCAACAAAATGAAAAGGAAGAAAAAATCTGCAAATCATATATCTGATAAGGAGCTAATAACCAAAAAATATAAAGAAATCATACAACTCAATAACAGACAAACAACCCAATTAAAAAATAGGCAGAGGATCTGAATAGACATTTTCCAAAAAAAGGCATACAGATGACGGACAGGTACATGAAAAAATGCTCAACATCACTAATCATCAGGGAGATGCAAATCAAAACCACAATGAGATACCACCTCACACCTGTTAAAATGGTCATTAAAAACTTAGAAGCAACAAACACTCCTGGTACTCAGAATGTGTTCTCTAAATACCAGTGCTCACTAAAAAGGAGAAATGGCTGATTCTGGGCCTAAAGTAGAACTGTACAAGATGAGATGGGTATCTTGTTGGGCCAGAAAGCAAGGAAGTTATCAAAGGCCAATGAGATTATGTCAAAGGATTTAGTTATAAAATAAATAAGTCACGGGAGTATAATGTACAGCATGGCAACTACCTTTTTTGTATCACATTTTTTTTTTAATGTATCACATATTTGAAAGTTGCTAAAAGAGTAGATCTCAAGAGTTCTCAACAAGAAAAAAAAACTGTAAGTATATATGATAACAGATGTTAACTAGACTTATCGTGGTGATCATTTTGCACTATATACAAATATTGAATCATTATGTTGTATACTTGAAACTAATATAATGTTATACGACAATTATACCTCAACTTTTAAAAATTTCAGACTTAACCTATGTAGAATCTGCATTTATGAAGATTGCTAATTATCAAGTATCCTAAGGGGGGATTCTTTGTAACAAGGCTGATCATAAGTAGTTTAATCTATTTCCAATGATATACAAAAGCTAAAAGAAGAAAAAAATTTTATATTGGTTCAAGATGGAGGAGTAGAAGGACATGTACTCACTCCCTCTTGCGAGAGCACAGGAATCACAACTAACTGCTGAACAATCATCGACAGGAAGACACTGAAACCTACCAAAAAACATACCCACATCCAAAGACAAAGGAGAAGCCACAATGAGATGGTAGGAGGGGCGCAATCACAATAAAATCAAATCCCATAACTGCTGGGTGGGTGACTCATAAACTGGAGAACACTTATACCACAGAAGTCCACACACTGGAGTGAAGGTTCTGAGCCCCAAGTCAGGCTTCCCAACCTGGGGGTCCAGCAATGGGAGGAGGAATTCCTAGAGAATCAGACTTTGAAGGCTAGCGGGATTTGACTGCAGGACTTCGACAGGACTGGGGGAAACAGAGACTCCACTCTTGGAGGGCACACACAAAGTAGTGTGCGCATCGGGACCCAGGGGAAGGAGCAGTGACCCCATAGGAGACTGAACCAGACCTACCTGCTGGTGTTGGAGGGTCTCCTGCAGAGGCAGGGGGTGGCTGTGGCTCACTGTGAGGACAAGGACACTGGCAGCAGTTCTGGGAAGTACTCCTTGGTGTAAGTCCTCCCAGAGTCTGCCATTAGCACCACCAAAGAGCCCGGGTAGGCTCCAGTGTTGGGTCACCTCAGGTCAAACAACCAACAGGGAGGGAACCCAGCCCCACCCAACAGCAGACAAGCGGATTAAAGTTTTATTGAGCTCTGCCCACCAGAGCAACACCCAGCTCTACCCACCACCAGTCCCTCCCATTAGGAACTTGCACAAGCCTCTTAGATAGCCTCATCCACCAGAGGGCAGACAGCAGAAGCAAGAAAAACTACAATCCTGCAGCCTGTGGAACAGAAACCACATTCACAGAAAGAGGGAGAAGATGAAAAGGCAGAGGGCTATGTACCAGATGAAGGAACAAGATAAAACCCCAGAAAACAACTAAATGAAGTGGAGATAGGAAACCTTCCAGAAAAAGAATTCAGAATAATAATAGTGAAGATGATCTAGGACCTCGGAAAAACAAGAGGCAAACATCAAGAAGGTGCAAGAAATGTTTAACAAAGACCTAGAAGAATTAAAGAACAAACAGAGATGAACAATACAGTAACTAAAATGAAAAATACACTAGAAGGAATCAATAGCAGAATAACTGAGGCAGAAGAACAGATAAGTGACCTGGAAGACAGAATGGTGGAATTCACTGCTGCAGAACAGAATAAAGAAAAAAGAATGAAAAGAAATGAAGACAGCCTAAGAGACCTCTGGGACAACATTAAACACAAAAACATTCGCATTATAGGGGTCCCAAAAGGAGAAGAGAGAGAGAAAGAACCCGAGAAAATATTTGAAGACATTATAGTCGAAAACTTCCCTAACATGGGAAAGGAAATAGCCACCCAAGTCCAGGAAGCACAGAGTCCCAGGCAGGATAAACCTAAGGAGAAACACACCGATACACATAGTAATCAAATTGACAAAAATTAAAGACAAAGAAAAATTACTGAAAGCAACAAGGGAAAAATGACAAGTAACATACAAGGGAACTCCCATAAGGTTAACAGCTGATTTCTCAGCAGAAACTCTACAAGCCAGAAGGGAGTGGCATGATATATTTAAAGTGATGAAAGGGAAGAACCTACAACCAAGATTACTCTACCCAGCAAGGATCTCATTCAGATTCGATGGAGAAATCAAAAGCTTTACAGACAAGCAAAAGCTAAAAGAACTCAGCACCACCAAACCAGCTCTACAACAAATGCTAAAGGAACTTCTCTAAGTGGGAAACACAAGAGAAGGAAAGGACCTAAAAAAACAAACCCATAACAATTAAGAAACATACATATCGATAATTACCTTAAGCGTGAATGGATTAAATGCTCCAACCAAAAGACACAGGCTCGCTGAATGGATACAAAAACAAGACCCATATATATGCTATCTACAAGAGACCCACTTCAGACCTAAGGACACACACAGACTGAAAGTGAGGGGATGGAAAAAGATATTCCATGCAAATGGAAATCAAAAGAAAGCTGGAGTAGCAATACTCATATCAGATAAAATAGACTTTAAAATAAAGAATGTTACAAGAGACAAGGAAGGACACTACATAATGATCAAGGGATCAATCCAAGAAGAAGATATAACAATTATAAATATATATGCACCCAACATAGGAGCACCTCAATACATAAGGCAACTGCTAACAGCTATAAAAGAGGAAATCAACAGTAACACAATAATAGAGGGGGACAATAACACCTCACTTACAACAATGGACAGATCATCCAAACAGAAAATCCATAAGGTAACACAAACTTTAAATGACACAACAGACCAGATAGATTTAATTGCTATTTATAGGACATTCCATCCAAAAACAGCAGATTACACTTTCTTCTCAAGTGCATATGGAACATTCTCCAGGATAGATCACATCTTGGGTCACAAATCAAGCCTTCGTAAATTTAAGAAAATTGAAATCATATCAAGCATCTTTTCTGACCACAATACTATGAGATAAGAAATCAATTACAGGGAAAATAATGTAAAAAACACAAACACATGAAGGCTAAACAATGCGTTACTAAATAACCAAGAGATCACTGAAGAAATCAAAGAGGAAATCAAAGACTACCTAGAGACAAATTACAACAAAAACACGACGATCCAAAACCTATGGGATGTAGCAAAAGCAGTTCTAAGAGGGAAGTTCATAGCAATACAAGGCTGCCTCAAGAAACAAGAAAAATCTCAAATAAACAATCTAACCTTAAACCTAAAGGAACTAGAGAAAGAAGAACAAACAAAACCCAAAGTTAATAGAAGGAAAGAAATCGTAAAGATCAGAGCAGAAATAAACGAAATAGAAACAAAGAAAACAATAGCAAAGATCAATAAAACTAAAAGCTGGTTCTTTGAGAAGATAAACAAAATTGATAAACCTTTAGCCAGACTCATCAAGAAGAAGAGGGAGAGGACTCAAATCAATAAAATTAGAAATGGAAAAGGAGAAGTTACAGTGGACACCACAGAAATACAAAGCATCCTAAGAGACTACTACAAGCAACTCTATGCCAGTAAAATGGACAACCTGGAAGAAATGGACAAATTCTTAGAAAGGTATAACCTTCCAAGACTGAACCAGGAAGAAACAGAAAATATGAACAGACCAATCACAAGTAATGAAATTGAAACTGTGATTAAAAATCTTCCAACAAACAAAAGTCCAAGACCAGATGGCTTCACAGGTGAATTCTATCAAACATTTAGAGAAGAGCTAACACCCATCCTTCTCAAACCCTTCCAAAAAATTACAGAGGAAGGAACACTCCCAAACTCATTCTATGAGGCCACCATCACCCTGATACCAAAACCACACAAAGATACTACAAAAAAAGAAAATTACAGACCAACATCACTGACGAACATAGATGCAAAAATCCTCAACAAAATACTAGCAAACAGAATACAACAACACATTAAAAGGATCATACATCATGATCAGGTGGGATTTATCCCAGGGATGCAAGGATTCTTCAATATACGCAAATCAATCAATGTGATACACCATATTAACAAATTGAAGAATAAAAACCATATGATCACCTCAATAGATGCAGAAGAAGCTTTTGACAAAATTCAACACCCATTTATGATAAAAACTCTCCCAAAAGTGGGCATAAAGGGAACCTACCTCAACATAATAAAGGCCATATACGACAAACCCACAGCAAACATCATTCTCAATGGTGAAAAACTGAAAGCATTTCCTCTAAGATCAGGAACAAGACAAGGATGTCCACTCTCACCACTACTTTTCAACATAGTTTTGGAAGTCCTAGCCACGGCAATCAGAGAAGAAAAAGAAATAAAAGGAATACAAATTGGAAAAGAAGAAGTAAAACTGTCACTGTTTGCAGATGACATGAAACTATACATACAGAATCCTAAAGAAGCCACCAAAAAACTACTAGAGCTAATCAATGAATCTAGTAAAGTTGCAGGATACAAAATTAATGCACAGAAATCTCTTGCATTCCTATACACTAATGATGAAAAATCTGAAAGAGAAATTAAGGAAACACTCCCATTTACCATTGCAACAAAAAGAATAAAATACCTAGGAATAAACCTACCTAGGGAGACAAAAGACCTGTATACAGAAAACTATAAGACACTGATGAAAGAAATTAAAGATACAAACAGATGGAGAGATATACCATGTGCTTAGATTGGAAGAATCAATATTGTGAAAATGACTATACTACCCAAAGCAATCTACAGATTCAATGCAATCCCTATCAAGTTACTGATGGCAATTTTTACACAACTAGAACAAAAAATCTTAAAATTTGTATGTAGACACAAAAGACCCCAAATAGCCAAAGCAGTCTTGAGGGAAAAAAATGGAGCTGGAGGAATCAGACTCCCTGACTTCAGACTATACTACAAAGCTACAGTAATCAAGACAATATGGTACTGGCACAAAAACAGAAATATAGATCAGTGGAACAGGATAGAAAGCCCAGAGATAAACTCACGCACATATGGTCACCTTATCTTTGATAAAGGAGTCAAGAATATACAGTGGAGAAAAGACAGCCTCTTCAATAAGCAGTGCTGGGAAAACTGGACAGCTACATGTAAAAGAATGAAATTAGAACACTCCCTAACACCATACACAAAACTAAACTCAAAATGTATTAAAGACCTAAATGTAAGGCCAGACACCATCAAACTCTTAGAGGAAAACATAGGCAGAACACTCTATGACATAAATCACAGCAAGATCCTTTTTGACCCACCTCCTAGAGAAATGGAAATAAAAACAAAAATAAACAAATGGGACCTAACAAAACTTAAAAGCTTTTGCACAGCAAAGGAAACCATAAACAAGACAAAAAGACAACCCTCAGAATGGGAGACAATATTTGCAAATGAAGCAACTGACAAAGGATTAATCTCCAAAACATACAAGCAACTCATGCAGCTCAATATCAAAAAAACAAACAACCCAATCAAAAAATGGGCAGAAGACCTAAATAGACATAGCTCCAAAGAAGATACACAGATTGCCAACAAACACATGAAAGAATGCTCAACATCATTAATCATTAGAGAAATGCAAATCAAAACTACAATGAGATATCATCTCACACCGGTCAGAATGGCCATCATCAAAAAATCTACAAACAATAAATGCTGGAGAGTGTGTGGAGAAAAGGGAACCCTCTTGCACTGTTGGTGGGAATATAAATTGATACAGCCACTATGGAGAACAGTATGGCGGTTCCTTAAAAAACTAAAAATAGAACTAGCATACAACCCAGCAATCCCACTACTGGGCATATACTCTGAGAAAACCATAATTCAAAAAGAGTCATGTACCAAAATGTTCATTGCAGCTCTATTTACAATAGCCAGGACACGGAAGCAACCTAAGTGTCCATCAACAGATGAATGGATAAAGAAGATGTGGCATATATATACAATGGAATATTACTCAGCCATAAAAAGAAATGAAATTGAGTTATTTGTAGTGAGGTGGATGGACCTACAGACTGTCATACAGAGTGAAGTAAGTCAGAAAGAGAAAAACAAGTACTGTATGCTAACACATATATGGAATCTAAAAAAAAAAGAAAATGGTCAGAAGAACCTAAGCGCAAGATGGGAATAAAGATGCAGACCTACTAGAGAATGGACTTGAGGATACGGGGAGGGGGAAGGGTAACCTGGGACAAAGTGAGAGAGTGGCATGGACATATATACACTACCAAACGTAAAATAGATAGCTAGTGGGAAGCAGCTGCATAGCATAGGGAGATCAGCTTGGTGCTTTGTGACCACCTAGAGGAGTGGGATAGGGAGGGTGGGAGGGAGGGAGATGCAAGAGGGAAGAGATATGGGGACATATGTATATGTATAACTGATTCACTTTGTTATAAAGCAGAAGCTGACACACCATTATAAAGCAATTATACGCTAATAAAGATGTTAAAAAAAATCCATGCATGCAATAAATGGAGGGGGTATGCTATAAAATGTTCTGCAAATAAAATTGTGTAGAAATAAAAATAAATAAAAATAAAAACTGAAAAAAAAGAAAGTCCAGAGATAAAGCCATGCACCTATGGTCAACTAATAATCTATAACAAAGGAGGCAAGGATATACAATGGAGAAAAAACAGTCTCTTCAATAAGTGGTGCTGGGAAAACTGGACAGCTACATGTAAAAGAATGAAATTAGAACACTCCCTAACACCATACACAAAAATAAACTCAAAATGGATTAGAGACCTAAATGTAAGACCGGACACTATAAAACTCTTAGAGGAAAACATAGGAAGAACACTCTTTGACATAAATCACAGCAAGATCTTTTTTGATCCGCCTCCTAGAGTAATGGAAATAAAAACAAAAATAAACAAATGGGACCTAATGAAACTTAAAAGTTTTTGCACCGCAAAGGACACTACAAACAAGACAAAAAGACAACCCTCAGAATGGGAGAAAATTTTTGCAAATGAATCAACCGACAAAGGATTAATCTCCAAAATATATAAACAGCTCATGCAGCTCAATATTAAAAAAACAAACAACCCAATCAAAAAATGGGCAGAAGATCTAAATAGACATTTCTCCAAAGAAGACATACAGATGGCCAAGAAGCACATGAAAAGCTGCTCAACATCACTAATCATTAGAGAAATGCAAATCAAAACTACAATGGAGTATCACCTCACACCAGTTAGAATGGGCATCATCAGAAAGTCTACAAACAACAAATGCTGGAGAGGGTGTGGAGAAAAGGGAACCCTCTTGCACTGTTGATGGGAATGTAAATTGATACAGCCACTATGGAGAACAGTATGGAGGTTCCTTAAAAAAGTAAACATAGAATTACCATATGACCCAGCAATCCCACTACTGGGTATAGACCCAGAGAAAACCATAATTCAAAAAGACACACGCACCCCAATGTTCATTGCAGCACTATTTACAATAGCCAGGTCATGGAAGCAACCTAAATGCCCATCAACAGATGAATGGATAAAGAAGCTGTGGTACATATATACAATGGACTATTACTCAGCCATAAAAAGGAACAAAATTGGGTCATTTGTAGAGACGTGGATGGATCTAGAGACTGTCATGCAGAGTGAAGTAAGTCAGAAAGAGAAAAACAAATATCATATATTAATGCATATATGTGGAATCTAGAAAAATGGTACAGATGAACCAGTTTGCAGGTTAGAAATAGAGACACAGATGTAGAGAACAAACGTATGGACACCAAGGGGGGAAAGTGGCGGGGGGGGAGTGGTGGTGTGATGAATTGGGAGATTGGGACTGACATATATACACTAATATGTATAAAATGGATAACTAATAAGAACCTGCTGTATAAAAAAATAATAAAATTCTAAAAACAAAATTTTTTTAAAACTCACTCAAAATTAAAATACTGCACAAACAAAAAACTAAGAGAATAATTGCCAACAATGACAAAGAGGTTGACTATACTTACTATACACAGGATAGAACTTTGTATCAAATAGAAAAGCACTAAGATCCTAAAGGGGAAAATGAGCAAAAAATGTGAACAAACATTCAACAAAGAAATAAACAAATCAATAAACATAAGACAGTCATTTCACTTGTATTAGATGCAAGTTAAAATAAGATAACAATAATTCTAGTTTTTTTCTAAGTAGAAATAGAAACACACACACACACACACACACACACACCCCACTATGGTAATCTGAAAGAAGGTATGCCAAGGTTTTCAAAGTATGATTGCTCTGAGATTACATTATAAATATGTATAATATTATAATTATTTTTCACCTTTAGTTTTTTGGGGTTTTTTTTAATAATAATGGGAATTGCTTTTGAAATTTTTTTTTTGGCTGCACCATGCGACTTGCGGGATCTTAGTTCCCTGACCAGGGATCGAACTCAGGCCACAGCAGTGAAAGCTCTGAGTCCTAACCACTGGACTGCCAGGGAACTCCCACTTTTGAAATATTTTTTTAAAGTGTTTTAAATATCTAAAAAATGAAAGGCAATATTCTGCCTATCAAATTAACAAAGTCTTCTTTGTAGTAGTAGTGCACAATACTGGTAAGAAGGGGATCAGACAGGTGTTTGTATACATTGATAGTAAAAATGTAAATTGCAATAATTTTATGGAGAACAATTTAATAATTTCATCAAAGTATTATTTATAATACCATAAGATTAGAAATCACCAAACATCCTGAAAGAGGGGAAAGCTTAATAAATTATTATAACCTTTCAATGGAATACTATAAATTTTTGTAACTTGTTACTATATAATTTCAAACTTACAGAAAAGTTGCAAGAATAGTACCAGGAACTCTCATATACCCTTTATCCAGATTTAGAAATTGTATATTTTGACACATTTGCTTTATCCTCTTTCTCTTTCTCTGTGTGTGTATGTATGCATATTTTTTCTTGAACCAACTGAGAATAAACTGGAGACATTGTGCCCCTTTATCCCTAAAATAATTCAGTGCTTAAGTTCCAAGAAGAAAGTCTCTTATATAATCTCAGTATAATTATCAAAATAGGAAATTTAGTATGAATGTATATAGTATTATTATCTAATCCATAGTCCATATTCAAATTTCAGCAATTATCCTAATAATGTCCTCTATAGCTATCTTTCCCTGGCCCAGAATTCAATCCAGTATTGCACATTACATTTAGTTTTCAGTCTTACTCTCCTTTATTTCTCTGCCTTTCCTGGTCTTGACATTTTTGAAGAGTTCAGACCAATTTTTTTATAGAATATCCCTCAAATTGGATCATCTGCTTGTTCCTTAAAATATTCAGGTTATGCAATTTTTGCAGAAATACCACAAAAGTGATGTTGTGTCCTTCTCAGCACATATCAGGAAGCATATGATAACAGTTTGTTCCAACATTGGCGATGTTAACTTTGATCTTTTGGTTAACGTATCCCATAGATTCCTTTACTGTGAAAGTTAGTATTTTCCCCTTGTAATTGATAAATATTTTCAAAGTAATCTCCACAAATTATGTATCTGTTCCTCATTAAAGTTGCACTCATTAGTGTTAGCATCGATTGATGATTTCCTAAGTCCTTTATCTTTTCGACACTTATTAGTTGGCATTCTACCTGTAAAGAACAGCTTTCCTTTCTCCTTATTTATTTACATCAGTATGGAGTCATGTGTTCTTATTTTATTCACTGAGTTATAATCTCTTACTATCATTATTTACCATATATTATTGTCCCATATTTGGTCAATGGGAGTCCCTTCAAGCTGGCTTGTGTGTCTGTCCACATCACCTTCAAGGAATTCGTTAATTTCAAGGATACGGGGGCTTCCCTGGTGGCACAGTGGTTAAGAATCCTCCTGCCAATGCAGAGAACACGGGTTCGAGCCCTGGTCCAGGAAGATCCCACATGCTGCGGAGCAACTAGGCCCGTGTGCCACAACTGCTGAGCCTGCACTCTAGAGCCCACAAGCCACAACTACTGAAGCCCACGTGCCTAGAGCCCATGCTCTGCAACAAGAGAAGCCACAGCAATGAGAAGCTCACGCACCACAACAAAGAGTAGCCCCCACTCGCCACAACTAGAGAAAGCCCGCGCTCAGCAACAAAGCCCCAATGCAGCCTAAAATAAATAAATTTTTTTTAAAATTAAAATCAAGGATATTCTAGGCTCATCTTGTATTCTCCCTACCCCAATCCTGGAATCAGTGTTTTCCCCAAGGAGTTCTAGTTCTTTTTAGTGGAGAACGGTGGTTGGAAACCAAGATTTGAGAGCTAAGCAATTGCTATTGGGATATTATTATTTCTAGGCTCTCTCAACAGACAAAGCTAGGATACACACACATATCTCTATGTTTCTATATTTATCTATCATATATAATATATACTATACAGTTGGAACCATGAGTTCGAATTCCACAGGGTGCATTTTAGTCTGCCCCCTTTCCATACTTGTAACTTCTTTATCCAACAGTGAAAAATCATGTTCCTATTAATCTCAACATATTTACTCAATTTATCAAGCTAGAATACACAGGAAGTAGTTTCAGAATTATTAAACCTTATCTCTGCAAAGCAAACCTACTAACTAGATTTCAACATTTGTTTATAGTTCTATTATTTAGGTAAACTTTACATACAATATAATGCACAAATCTTAAGTGTACAACTTGCAGAGTTTTGACAAATGCATATAACCAGGTAACTCGTGCTCCATCAAGATACAGAACATTTCCATCATCCCAGAAAATTCCTAATTGCTTTTTTCTCAGTGAACACTTCTCAGAGGCAATCATTTAGAAGTTTTTTCATTAGTTTAGTTTCACTGTTCTTGAACTTTATATAAATGAAATCCATATACAGTGATTCTTTTGTGTCCATTTTCTTTCTCAGCATAATGTCTGTGAGATTAATGCACAGACATACCCCATTTTATTGTTTCACTTTATTGCACTTCACAGATACTGTATTTTTTTTTACGAATTGAAGGTTTGTGGCAACCCTGCATGGAGCTAGTCTATTGGTGCCATTTTTCCAACAGCATTTGCTTACTTAGTGTCTGTGTCACATTTTGATAATTTTTGCAGTATTTCAAACTTTTTCATTATTATTATGTTATGGTGTTCTGTGATCAGTGATCTTTGATGTTATTGTACTACTGCAAAAAGATTATGACTAGCTGAAGGTTCAGATGATGGTTAGCATTTTTTAGTAATAAATAAAGTATTTTTAAATTAAGGTATGTATATTTTTAGACATAATGCTGTTGCATACTTAATAGACTATGTATAGTATAAACATAACTTTTATATGCACTGGGAAAGCAAAAAATCCGTGTGACTCACTTTATTGAGTTTTTTTTTATCAGAATGGTCTGAAATTGAACTTGCAAAGTATCCAAGGTATGCCTGTAATTCATTCCTTTTTATTCCTGACTAGCATTCCATTACATGTATACACCCAACTTATTTATCCATTCTCTTGTTGGACATTTGGATTTTTCCAGTTTTTGGCTATTTTTAATAAAGCTGCTATGAACAGCTGGTGTAAATCTTGTTTTGGACAAACAGTTTCATTTCTCTTGGGTAAATACCTAGAAATGAAATTGATGGGTCATAGCATAGGTTTATGTTTCACTTCATAAGAAACTGTCAAACAGTTTTCCAAAGTGGTTGTACCATTTTACACTCCCACCAGCATTATATCAGAGATCTGATTGTTCTACACCCTTGCTAATATCTGGCGTTTTTTAATTTTAGCTATTCTGGTGGATTGTGAATTTAATTTACAATCTCTGGTGACTGATGATGGTAAGCACTTCTTCATGTGCTTAATGGCCATTCAGATACTTTCTTTTGTGAAGTATCTATTCAAATCTTTGGCCCACTAAGAAAAAAAATAGATTTGGAACTTCCCTGGTGGTCCAGCAGTTGGGACTCCACACTCCCATTGCAGGGGGCCCGTGTTCGATCCCTGGCCGGGAACTAGAGCCCGCATGCCACAACTAAAAAGATCCCGCACGTGGCAACAAAGATCCCACATGCCGCAACTAAGACCCGGCGAGCCAAACACATAAATAAATAAATATTTTTTAAAAAGAAAGAAAAAAATAGCTTTATTGAGATACAATTCACATATCATACAATTCATCCATTTAAAGTGTACAATTCAGTGGTTTGGGGTTTACATTATTAGTTTTTAAGTTGTGGTAAAATATACATATAACAAAATTTGCCATTTTAACTATCTTAAAGTATACAATTCAGTGTCACTAATTACACTCACAATGTTGTACAACCATCACCACTATCTATTTCTAAAACCTTTTCATCATCCCAAACAGAAACTCTGTGACGATTAAGCTGTAAATCCCCATTCTCCCCCCCTCCCATCTCTGGTAACCTCTAATCCACTTTCTGTTTCTATAAATTTGCCTATTCTAGATATTTCATATTAGTAGAATCATACATTATTTGTCCTTTGTGTCTGGCGTATTTCACTTAGCATAATGTTTTCAAGGTTAATCCATGTTGTAACACATATCAGAACTTCATTCCTTTTCATAGCTGAATAATATTCATATATATATATCACAATTTGTTTATTCATTCATAAATTGATGGACACTGGGTTGCTTCCACCGTTGGGTTATTGTGAATGATACTGCAATGAACACTGGCGTACAAGTATCTATTTTAAATCCCCGCTTTCAACTCCTTTAGGCATATCCATAGGAGTGGAATTGTATGGCAATTCTATATTTAGCTTTTTGAGGGGCTCCCAAACTTTCTTCCATGGTGGCTGAATTATTTTACATTCCCATCAACAATGTTCAAAGGTTCCAGTTTCACCACATACTTGTCAACATTTGTTATTTTCATTATTATTCCTTTTTTATTGAAGTATAGTTGACATACAATATTATATTAGTTTCAGGCATACAACATAGTGATTTGAATTCATATACATTACAAATTGATTACCACAATAAGTCTAGTAACATTCTGTCACCATACAAGGTTATTACAATATTACTGACTATATTTCCTATGCTGTGCATTACATTCCCGTGACTTATTTATCTTATAACTGGAAGTTTGTATCTCTTAATCCCCTTCACCTATTTCACCCAACTTCCCATTCTTCTCCCATAATCATCATCATCATCATCATCATCACTGTCTTCGTCATCACTGCTATCCTAGTAGGTGTGCAGTGTTTGGCCTGTTTTTGTTTTTTTTTTAATCAGGATGTCTTTTTTTTATTATTAAGTTTTAGAAGCTGTTTTTATATTATGGATATTATGGATAAAAGCCTGTTGCCACACATGTTTTGCAAATATTTTCTCACAAGTATGGTTAACATATTCACTTTCTTAATATCTTTTGATGAGCAAAAGTTTATTTTGATGAAGTTTATCAATTTTTTTCTTTTATGGTTACTTATTTCTATGCCCTAAGATTTTGCCTCCTTTTAGGTTAAAGGATATTCTCCTTTGTTTTCTTCAAGAATCTTCTTAGCTTTTATTTTTAGGTCTATCTTCCATTTCTAATTTTTGTGTGTGATCTGCAGTAGATGTCAAGGTTCATTTTTTTTCCTTATAGACATATGGTCATTCCAGCAACATTTGTTGAAAAGACCTTCTTTTCCTTGATGGATTGCTTTGGTGCCTTTATTTTTTTAAAAAAATCAAATAACCATATAAGTATGAGCCTGTTTCTGGCTCCTTTTCATTTCCATATATTTTCCTATTTTTAAAAAATTAACAACCCTTATTTTTTAGAGCAGTCTTGAGTGAAAAATTGAGGAAAAGTACAGAGAATTCTCATATATCCATACTCCCATTTGTGGACTTAAGTTTTCAATTTATTTGGGTAAATACCAAGGAGCACGATTACTGGATCATATGTTAAGAATATGTTTACTTCCATAAGAAACTGCCAAACTGCCTGCCAAAGTGGCTGCAGCAATGAAAGAGAGTTCCTATTGCTCCACATCTTTGTCAGCATTTGTTGCCAGTGTTGTCAATGGGTTTTGGCCATTCTAATAGGTGTGTAGTGGTATCTCGTTTTCATTTGCATGTCTCTAATGACATAATAATGTGGAGCATTTTTTCATATGCTTACTTGCCATCTGTATATCTTCTTTGGTGAAGTGCCTGTTCAAGTCTTCTGCTCATTTTTTAAAAACTGGATTGTTGGGCTTCCCTGGTGGCGCAGTGGTTGAGAGTCTGCCTGCTAATGCAGGGGACACGGGTTCGAGCCCTGGTCTGGGAGGATCCCACATGCCGCGGAGCAACTAGGCCCATGAGCCACAACTACTGAGCCTGCGCGTCTGGAGCCTGTGCTCCGCAACAAGAGAGGCCACGATAGTGAGAGGCCCGTGCACCGCGATGAAGAGTGCCCCCTGCTTGCCACAACTAGAGAAAGCCCTCGCACAGAAACGAAGACCCTACACAGCCAAAAAGATAAAATAAATAAATAAATAATAATTTAAAAAACACAAAAACAAAAACAAAAAAAACTGGATTTTCTTATTGTTGAATTTTAAGAGATCTTTGTATACTTTAGATAACAGTCCTTTATCAGGTATGTCTTTTGCAAATATTACCTTCCAGTCTGTGACTTGCCTTTTCATTCCCTTGAGATTGTCTTCCACAGAACAGAACTTTTTAATTTTAATGAGGCCCAGTTTATCAATTATTTCTTTCATGGATCATGCCTTTGACGTTGTATCTAAAAAGTCATCTTTATACCCAAGGTCATCTATGTTTTCTCCTATATTAATTTCTAGGAGTTTTATAGTTTTGTGTTTTACATTTAGGTTCATGATCCATTTTCATTAATTTTTATGAAGGCGTAACATCTGTGTCTAGATTCTTTTATTTATTTATTTATTTGCATGTGGATGTCCAGTTGTTCCAGTACCATTTGTTGAAAAATCTATCTTTGCTCCATTGTAATGCCTGTCCTCCTTTGTCAAAGATCAGTTGACTATATTTATGTGGGCTCTCTATTCTTTCTGTTCTGGGCCCTGTTTCTGGGATCTCTATTCTGTTCCATCGATCTATTTGTCTATTTTTTCACCAACACCACACTGTCCTGATTACTGTAGCTTTATAAGTCTTGAAGTCACGTAGTATCAGTCCTCTGACTTTGTTCTCCTTTAATGTTGAATTGGCTACTCTGAGTCTTTTGTCTCTCCATGTAAACTTCAGAATCATTTTGTTGATATTCACAAAATAACCTGCTGGAATTTTTATTTGGATTGCACTGGATCTGTAGATCAAGTTGGGAAGAACTGACACCTTGACAATATTTAATCTTCCTATCCATGACATGGAACATCTCTCCATTTATTTAGTTCTTCTCTGATATATTTCATCAGAGCTTTATAGTTTTCCTCATATAGCTCTTATACATAGGTTTTGGGTTTTTGCGGTTTTTTTTTTTTTTTTGCTTTATATCTAAGTATTTTGTTTTTTATGGTGCTAATGTAAATGGTAATATGTTTTTAATTTAAAATTCCACTTGTTCATTGCTTGCATATAGGAAACCAACTGACTTTTGTATATTATCCTTGTATCCTGCAAGCTTGTTATTGTTATAACTGCTTATCAGGTCATGTAAAATTTTTAACCAGTTTGTGAATTTCTACAGAAAGTCTGCTGATATTATGATTGTGTTGACTCCATAGATCAATTTGGGGAGAATGGACATCTTAGTAATATTGAACTTTCCAATCTATAAACATGATATATCTCTCCATTTATTGTTTAATTTCTCTTGGCAATGTTTTATAGTTTTCAGCAAAGATCTTTTACTTTTTACATTAAATCTATCTCTATGTGTTTCATATTTTTTGATGCTATTATAAATGTAACTATTTTTAAATTTTATTTTCCAATTGTTAGCTGCTAGTATAAAAAAAAATCTTTTGGGGGAATTCCCTGGTGGTCCAGTGGTTAGGACTTGGCATTTTCACTGCCAGGGCCTGGGTTCAATCCCTAGTCAGGGAACTAAGATGCTACAAGCCACATGGCGCAGCCAAAAACAAAAATCTTTTTGTATATTTACCATGCATCCTATGACCTTGCTAAATTCACATATTTCTTCTAATATTTATTTTGTAGATTCTCTAGGATATTGTACATTAAAAAAATTATATCATTTAAAAATAAAGACCGTTTTACTTCCGCCTTTCCAACTTCTATGCCTTGTACTTATTTTTCTTGCCTTGTTACATTGGCTAGAACCTCTACTATGATTTTTAAATGATATTCTTAAAGACCCTGTGAGATAAGAAAATTCTTACTCAAAGTGAAAAATAAAAAAATATACCACACTGGGGACTTCCCTGGTGGCACAATGGTTAAGAATCCACCTGCCAATGCAGGGGACATGGGTTCAAGCCTGGTCCAGGAAGATCCCACATGCTGTGGAGCAACTAAGCCCGTGTGCCACAACTACTGAGCCTGTGCGTCTGGAGCCCTTGAGCCACAACTACTGAGCCCACGTGCCTAGAGCCCGTGCTCCGCAACAAAAGAAGCCACCGCAATGAGAAGCCCGTGCATCGCAACGAAGAGTAGCCCCTGCTCGCCACAACTACAGAAAGCCCGTGCACAGCTATGAAGACCCAACGCAGCCAAAACTAAATAAATAAATTTATTAAAAAAAAAAAAGAACATCCATAGTGATATTCTTGTATCAGTAGAGTATTAGAAGAAAATGAGATTTAGGAAATCATTACATTAGACCTATCATTCCATAGCCAACTGTGCATCTTGAAACAAAATGGCATTATAACAGAGAAACTGAATCTCAATGATTTGTCCATCATAGTGTCAAGCCTAAAAATACAATTTACACAGTATCTTAGTCCCTTTGGGCTGCTATAACAAAATAAGACAGATTGAATTGCTTATAAAGAACAGAAATTTATTTCTCACAGTTCTGGAGTCTGGAAGTCCAAGATCATACTGCCAGCATGGTCAGGTTCTGGGCTCTTTTTTGGATTACAAATTTCTCATTGTATTTTCAAATGGCAGAAGAACCTGGAGAACTCTGTCAGTTCTTTTTTTATAAGGGCATTAATCCCATTTGTGAGGGCTCCACCCTCATGACTTAAGCACCTCCCAAAGGTCCCATCTCCTAATACCATCACATTGGCCATTAGGATTTCAACATATGAATTTGGGGGGAACACAAACATTCAGACCATAGCACAGAGCTAATGGCTGAATTTATTTTAAACTTCATCTTAGAAGTTTTTCCCTAAAAACATGGAAAAAGTTCAGAAAAAAGAAAGTACAGATAGTAAACACTTATAAAAAGTTTCAAAAATATATGAATTAAAATTATATACCTGTTAATTAACTAGTAAATTGGCTAAAATAGTTTAAGTAATTGAAATTCCTAATGCTAGCAAAGTACAGGAAGTTAATATCCTCATATACAAATGCTACTATTACATGATACAACTTTCTAAAAAGCAATTTCAAGAGCCATAAAAATATAGACTTTAATCAACTTAAATCTACTTCAGGAAGTTAGTCCTAAATTTTTCAATTAAGTAAAAAGCTATATGCATTAAGACACTCATCCCAGAGACATTAAGATTAATTAGCACTTATTGAGAACTATGCACTCAGAATAACCACTATGCCACATGCATTATGTGTATTACCTGGTTTAAGCCTCAAAACAGCTTTATGAGGTAGGTATTTTTCAAAAGATCAAATAACTTGCTCAAGGATACACAGTATGAGTTCTTAACCTCTACAATATATTGCTATTCATAGTAATGGGAAAAAAGAAAGAACAAGCCTAAAAGCCTAAAAATATAAAATGGTTACTTAATTTATGATACATCTTCTTATGGACAACTTATCCATTAAAAATAATGACTAGAAGATTGTCATAACATGAAAAATGCTGACACGTTAAGTGAAAAAAAAGTAGTAGGACAAAATTGTGTATGTATTGTGATTACAACTATATTAAAAATACATGGGGGAAAGTTTGTGAGAAGTTTTTTCCTTTTCCCTATTTTCCCCTAATTTTCTAAAATGGGCTATATTGCTTCTATAACAAAAAGTACCATTTAAAAATAATTTCTCTGATGATGGCAAAAGTTGAGATCCGGCTGTCTGTTGTTGTTTCCCAACAGACTCAGCAAACCAGTAATTATTTGGTTTTCTTGCCTTTAACCAGTGAATAAAGTAACAATAGTAATACCAAACATTTTAAAGAATGAGGCTAATTAAGCCGAAAGATGAAAAGTTCTTTGGCTGGCTCTGTGGCTTGATGTCATTAGTTAAATTGGCTAATTATTTCCACATTATAAAACAACCCCAGACATGCTTTAGAGAAGGAAATAGAAAGCAGGACATTATAATGGAGAATCAGCAACCTTTCAGAAACACTGTCAAATCTTCATTCACTCCCTCAAAAAGCAGAGAAACTAGTGGCCATTGCTGCATATCCAGTTGGCTCGCCCAGCCAAGCAAGCCAGTCAACAAAGGTGTGGTCACTCAGGTACCTAACAAAGGAACATGCACCTGAGCCTCATACTACCCCAAACAAAAAGATGTAGATTGAAAATGGAGGAAGAAAAACATGATCATTCTTCCAAGCCTACACTTACCTCTTCACACAACCTCAACAACTCAACCGCCAAAAATGATACAGGCTACAGATTTCTTCAACTTGTGGTATGAGAGTGAAGTGAGAAGTTGTCAAAGAAAGAGAGAAATTAATATCTATCCATTCATTGAGCATAAATAAAGAGCTGATTATCTGAAAAGTTAATACATAGTCAAACCTCTAGCAAAACAGAATACTGTATAGTAGACCAAAATACTATGGAAGAGTGGTTAAGACACAGCCTCTGGAGCCAGTCTGTCTGGGTTCATATAACCCACTCAATCACTTAATAGATTTGTGACTTTGAACAAGTTACTTAACCTTTTTGTGTTTAAAATGAAATGTTTGCTATTAGTGTTATCATTACCACCATCAAGAAAAAGAGAAGGCACAAAAATAACATAAGAAACCCCAAAGAGATAAGAGTACAAATATTTTTAAATCATAAAGGAATACTATAGGACTTTCCTGGTGGTGCAGTGGTTAAGAATCTGCCTGCCAATGCAAGGGACACGGGTTCGATCCCTGGTCCAGGAAGATCCCACATGCCGCAGAGCAACTAAGCCCATGTGCCACAACTACTGAGCCTGCACTCTAGAGCCTGCAAGCCACGACAACTGAGCCCACGTGCCGCTACTACTGAAGCCCACACGCTCTAGGGCCCGCGTGCCACAACTACTGAGCCGGCATGCTGCAACTACTGAAGCTTGTGCACCTAGAGCCCGTGCTCTGCAACAAGAGAAGCCACCATAATGAGAAGTCACCACGCCACATCAAAGAGTAGCCCCCGCTCGCCGCAACTAGAGAAAGCCCACGTGCAGCAACAAAGACACAACCAGCAGCCAAAAAAGAATAATAAAAAAAATTTTTTTAAAGAATACTATAAATAACTTCACATCAATTAATCTGAAAACTAAGATGAAATGCCGAACACATAGCAGGTGCTCAATAAATATGTACTGGATGAATGAATTAAAAGGAATAAGGGATAATGTATGTGTGTGTGTGTGTGCGCACATGCATTTTTTTTTAATATATATATACAGTTGACCCTTGAACAACACGCATTTGAACTGCGTGGGTCCACTTATATGCTGATTTTTTTTTTAACTACTATAGTACCTGCATTTTCATTTTACAGATTTTAATTAAATGTGGGGCAAAGTTTGTGTCTGATTAGAGATCACAATATGTGAAATCAAAAGAACTAGGGTTTGAGTCCTGATTCTATCCAAACTGTTTCAACTTCCTGCCTTTGGGTGAGTCATTTATCAATTCATTTGTTTTTGAGGCAGAGATAACAGTAGCAGATTTTCGACTGTGCGGGGGGTCGGCGGCCCAACCCCCCATGTTGTTCAAGGATCAACCGTATTTCCAAAATTGGCTCTAGGGGAAACAGAAAACTTAACAAGCCAAACATTATTAAAGAAAGCAAGTTGGTTATCAAAAATAATTCCTTCTTCACCTCCCACACCCCCAAAATACCAGGTTCAAATGATTTTTTTACAGGGTAATTTTACCAAATTTTCAGAGGACAGATACAAAAAGTTCGAGAACAGAAATGGATAAACCTACTCAACTCATTTTACAAAGCTAGTATAATCTTGATACCAAAATAAGACAAGGACAATATAAACCAACCTCACTAGGAATATAGATGCAAAAGTTAAATCCAGGATATGTAACAATTATATAATGAAATTGTGATACAACCAGCAAGGGTGTTTTTTATCAGAAAGTCTATCACCATAACTCATCATATTAATAGATTAAAGACTTAAAAAACCATATCATAATCCCAAAAGATGTAGAAAAAGCACTTTTGAAAGTACAATACTCATTTATAACAAACACTACTGGCAAATTAAGAAGAGAAGAGAAATTCCTTAACCTGACAAGGAGCAAATATCAGAAAACTATAGTAAAATCATACTTTATGGTAGAATTTTAAGTAATATCATTGAAGGAAGGCAAGACACAGATGCCTAATATCACCTGTGCTCTTCTACCCAATACTAATATTGTTCTATCTAATGCAATATGACAAGGAAAAGAAATAAGCCATAAAAGAAGTGAAAATGAAAAGAAAAAAACGGTAAGAATTTAGAAATGCTTTGATTGTCCTTATAGAAGATCCAACAGAACCTACAGATAAATTATCAAAATTTATAACAGTTTGAGTCAGTAATATTGAAAAAATGAATACCACCCACAATAGCAATAAAAACTATAAGACATTAGGAATAAATACAACAAAAGATGCCTAGGACTTACGAAAAGAATTACGAAGTGTTAACATAAAAGAAGATTTAAATAGGAATGACGTCAGCAAGATGGCACAAGAGCAAGTATCAGGCCCTCACTCTCCCTTGGAGATACCAAACTTAACAACAATATCAAATTGCCTTTTTGAGAACTCTAGAAACCAATTAAGAGGTTGCAGCATGCCAGGCAAGCACAAAAAGGAGTCACTCCAAAGCAGGATCCAGGCTAAAGGAGCACCTTCCATCATAGGCATCCTAGCCTCATAGCAGAAGAAAAGGAGCTATGACTGAAAAACACACTGGCTCTTAAAGCTTCTCCTGGAAGGTGGTGCACATTACTTCCATTCACATTTCACTGGCCCAAGCAAGTTACATGGCCCAGCCCATAGGGAGAGAAGAAAATATTTCAAACAAATAATAAAATCTAGCAAAATGGCCTCTGGAGTCAGGCAGGCCTCGGCTTTACTAGCCAGGTGCTCTTGGGAAAGTCCCTTATTCTCTAGAATCTATATACTGGAGATTATAGGGCCTACCTCCCAGTTGTGACAATTAAAATTAAATAACATATTTTTTTTTAAGAAAAAGAAGATCTAAATAAATGATAAAGTATATCAACTCACAGAAACACTTAATACTATAAAAATGCTAATTGCTACCAAATTAACATACAAATTCAGAATAAAACAATCAAGATCACAATAAGATTTTTCATGGAACTTAACTAACTATAAAATTCATAGGCGGGACTTCCTTGGTGGCGCAGTGGTTGGGAATCCGCCTGCCAATGCAGGGGACATGGGCTCAAGCCCTGGTCCGGGAAGATCCCACATGCCGCGGAGCAACTAAGCCCGTGCGCCACAACTACCGAGCCTGCGCTCTAGAGCCCGGAAGCCACAACTACTGAGCCCACGTGCCACAAATACTGAAGCCCACGTGCCTAGAGCCCGTGCTCTGCAACAAGAGAAGCCACCGCAATAAGAAGCCCGAGCACCACAAAGAGTAGCCCCCGCCCGCCTCAACTAGAGAAAGCCTGCGCGCAGCAACGAAGACCCAAAGCAGCCAAAAATAAATAAATTTAAAAAAAATTCATAAGCAAGATAATGGTTTTAAAAACCAAAGGCAGGGCTTCCCTGGTGGCGCAGTGGTTGAGAATCTGCCTGCCAATGCAGGGGACACGGGTTCGAGCCCTGGTCTGGGAAGATCCCACATGCCGCGAAGCGACTGGGCCCGTGAGCCACAACTACTGAGCCTGTGCATCTGGAGCCTGTGCTCCGCAGCAAGAGAGGCCACGATAGTGAGAGGCCCGCGCACCGCAATGAAGAGTGGCCCACGCTCGCCGCAACTAGAGAAAGCCCTCGCACAGAAACGAAGACCCAACACAGACAAAAATAAATTAATTAATTAATTTTAAAAAAAAACAAAGGCAATTCTGTAAAAAAATAAGGAAGGGGGATTTGCCCTATCATACAACAAGATTAATTCTAAAGCTTTAGGAAATAAGACTCTATGATACCGGCCTAGGGACAGACATAAAGACTAGAGCACCCAGAAACAGATCCAAGCATATACAGAGCCCTAGTTTATGAAAGAATAATAACACAAATTATTGGGGAAAGGAAAAGATTTAAATTAGATTCCTAACTTGTATCATAAATAAACAAACTCTAGATTAATTATAATTATAATAATAATTAAATATCATTTAAAAACTTTAGAACTACTAAAAGAACTATTTAAAAGAATATCATGACTTCAGTGTAAAAAAGAATGGTCTCAAATCAATGATTACAGCTTCCACTTTAAGAAACTAGAAACAGAAAAGCAAAAGAGATCCAAAACAAGCAGAAGAAAGGAAAGAATAAAAATCAGAGTGAAAATCGATGAAATAGAATACAACAGAAAGAATATGGTTCTAGCAAGACTGATTAAAGAAAGAGAAAGTGAGAAAGTAAGAGAGAACGAATATAAATCACCAACATCAGGAGTGAGAGAGGTGATATTGCTAGAGATTCTACAAGTGTTGGAAGGATAATAAGGGTATATTATGAACAATTTTATGCCAATAAATTTAACAACTTAGATGAAATGGACAAATTCCTTGAAAGGTACAAACTACCCACACTTACTCGAAAAAACAAAATAATCTGAATAGCCCTATAATTATCAAAGAAATTGAATTTGTGTTAAAATACTTCCCACAAAGGAAAAATCAGGCCCGGATGGCTTCCTTTGATGAACTGTACCAAATATTTAAGGAAGAAATAATACCTTCCACAGAAATTCTTCTAGACAATTGAAGAACAGAGAATACATCCTAACTCATTTTATAAAGTCAGCATTACTCTGATACCAAAATAAGACAAAGTCATTACAAGAAAAGAAAACTACAAATACTTCCTATGAACACAGATGGAAAAATTATTTTTTAAATGTCAGCAAATCGGGCTTCCCTGGTGGCGCAGTGGTTAAGAATCTGCCTGCCAATGCAAGGGACACGGGTTCGAGCCCCGGTCCGGGAAGTTTCCACATGCTGTGGAGCAACTAAGCCCGTGCGCCACAACTACTGAACCTGCGCTCTAGAGCCCATGAGCCACAACTACTGAGCTTGCGAGCCACAACTGCTGAAGCCCACGTGCCTAGAGCCCGTGCTCCACAACAAGAGAAGCCACCACAATGAGAAGCCCACGCACCGCAATGAAGAGTTGCCCCCACTCGCTGCAACTAGAGAAAGCCTGTGCGCAGCAACAAAGACCCAACACAGCCAAAAATAAAAATAAACAAAATAAATTTATTTTTAGAAGTTTTTTAAATAAATAAATAAAATGTCAGCAAATCAAATCCAACAATACATAAAAAGGATACATAATGCATCATGGCCAACTGGGATTTATCCCAGAAATGCAAAGTTGGTTTAACATTTGAAAATCAATGTAATTCACCATATTAACAGCCTAAAAAAGAAAAATCATATGATCTTCTCAATAAATGCATAAAAACATTCGATAAAATCCAACATCCATTCCTAATAAAAACTCTCAGCAAGCCAGGACTAAAAGAGAACTTCCTCAAACCAATAAAGGGCATATTTAAATATTAAAGAAACAAAAGAAGACAAATTCATTTATTTTAACTTCTCTTGATCTTCAGTCAATCTTCTCTTAATAAAATCTTGCCATGTGTTATGCAAATTTAGCAGCAAGAGACTATTTAGAATGTATCAAAAGCGTGAGGGTTAAGTGTGGACTCACAGGATAACCAATGACCTAAGTCCCCAAACTCTTCCCTTACTTCTAAACTTAATATCGGAGACTGAGGTAAGTCTCAGTTTCCTCATCCCTGAAACAGAAATGGTGATAACTTATGTCTGACCTATCTCTCGAGAATGAGGTCATGTCTACAAAACAAGCTCCCAGGAGAAAAAGCGTTAGATAAGTAGTGAGATTTGGAGTTGTTGATCTTGTAAGATATAAAAGAATAGATTTTAAATTTTTGATTATGAGAATCTCAGACTTTAAAAATATATATTAAGTCAGACATCCAAGAGTTCACCATTGTGAGTTTTTCACTCAATGCTGAGCAAGCCTGGACACATCAATCTCTCCAATGTATGAAAAGCACAACTACTGACTTCCATTCCCAACAAATTAACAAAAGGGACAAAACTAAATATTTTTCTTTTTAAATCTCCCTGATGCCATTTTGGAGGCAAAAGCTGAACTATCATAACTATGTAACCATACATCAACAGCAAAACTGTCTTCCCCACTTTCAAGGGTTGGTATTCCTATCTAGTCTTTTGAAGAAAACAAAGGTTGTAAATTTTCTTACTTGGGAAAAATACATGAACGTTTTTTTAAATGATTGGCCAAACTGTATTTTAGTAAAGAGTTAAATTATGTCAATAAACATGGGAATGAGGAGATATTTAAAATAAGATTAAAAAACAAGTAAAAATAATATGACTAGGAGAGACCAAAAAAACAGTGAAATAAGGTATTGAGTATATACCTATATATATATATGGCTTTTTTCATATTCCTCCATCTCATCACTCTCTTCTACCCTTTCTTTTCCTTCTTTTCTTCACTAAAGTACAGACATGTTAGGAAGTAGCTTCTAGATCTGGGCAAGAAGGACAAGCTAAAACTATCCCATTTCACCAAATAGATATTTATGATAGAATTAGTTCTACATAAATGGATAACAAATGAATATGTAAATGGATTTCTACATAAATGGATAACTATATGATGCAGAATAGTAGTACATATGTTAATATAAAGGAATGAGAATTTTTAAACACAGAAGAATTTATCTATCTTAATGAGCATCATCCTTCAAAGTGCAGAAGATTATTCTAATTGACAGAGGACCTCAAATCCTGTCTGAGGTGTTTTATTCTAATAAGCAATTGGGAGTCGTTATGGGAGGAACATAAAGCTGTGTTTAAATTAATATATAATTTAATAAATAATAATTCTACACTATAAAAGCAGAATTAACCAAAAATTCAATTACATTAGATAATGGAGAAAAGAAAAGGAGAAGCCTCCCCTTCCCCTCAAAGAAAGCCAAAAATTTTAAGCCTGGAGAATTATGAAAATGTTAGTATCCCTGAAAGGAATGGAGATTACACAGCAAGTTAGTTTAAGAAAATGAACCCTATTTTAGACATGTTGCACATGATATTCCAGAGGAACCCTCAAATGGAATAGTCCAATTGACAATCGAAGCTGGAAACACATTAGAGATAGAGACAAAAAAATGTCTCATCAACATAGAAATGATAGTTAAAGCCTTAAAAGTAGAAGATATCTGAAGTAAACGTAGAATAATGATGCAGAATAATAAAGGGAAGAAAGGCATATTGGTGACTGAACTTTAGGGAATATCCTCTGTGTTACCAAAGAAGCACTATGGTACTTATCACACTGTATTTTATTTTCAGAGGTACCTCTCACTATAACTTTCTTGTGGCAAGGTAGAGGTTCAATGAAGGTTTACTGGACAAAAGTTCAAACAGTTAGGGACCACAGACAAAAGAAAACTTAAAAAGAACATAAACCGTTAGAGAGGTAGAAAAACAGGGAGATTATCTTGGTCATCATTTATTAATCCAGCATAAATAAAACACCCAAAAATATGAGCCTGTTTGTATAGGAACTGATCTGAAGTGGTCCAGATCCAGAGAAAAAGTACCTTGATACAACTCTGATAGAATAGATTGAAGAGTAAAGAAAACTGAAGCTGGATGGCTCTACAACAGTACAGTTCTCCTAAAGAGAGGGCAGACCTCTTTTTAGGCACTGAGAGAAATCAACTGAGCAATGAAGAGGATGACACAGCTAACAAACTGAATTCAGAGGCGTATTAATTTTGTACAGATACGTTAATTCTTTAGCACTGGGAAATCTGATGGTTAATGAATCAGCCACCAGAGACTTCCTGATGAAGTTAATTAAATAGTGTAAAGATTTGTGAATGGACCAATTTAAAGCAGTTTGCTAATAATGTTATAGGAATGCTAAATAAATAACAATAGTAATAAAGGCATAATTAATGGTACATAAGTCAGGGAGCTAAGGAATTCAAATCTTAGTCTTGGACAGTTTCCTTTGTGAGCTTCACTGAGTCATTTTTGCTACTAATTAGTGAGAATAAATAGCATTACTGAGTGGAAGTTAATATCATGAGCCCTAACAGCTAGAGAGAAGACAGGCTAAAGTTGGCTACTAAATGTGATTGACTATGAGCAAATGACTCAGTTTTTATTGTGTATTTGATGTGCACTAGTTCCTCTTTGTACAAAAAGTTAGCCACCTCCACTTCATCACAAGGATATGAAAATAGACTAAATAAATATGCACAAAATTGCTTTGAGCTTTTAAAACAACAAATTAAAACTAAGTCAACATGACACAAACTGTCTAAAGTTTGTATTAGCATAATAAATAGGTGGTTATTCCATAAACTATACTCAATACCTTCTCCCTAGTATTAACAATGATAATAAAACCATTTCCTTGTACTTACATGGCTTTTCACTGTTTTCAAAGCACTTTCACAAATATTAGTCAAAGAAGCAGCACTATGTATGATCTAAGCACTCATTGTGCAGTTTAGGTTTAAGGTGCAGGAAATATTCCTATCTCCTCCCTAGAGTTAATAACATATTCCCTTTTATTTTTATGAATTTTCATTTCTTTCAAAGCACTTTCACACATTTAACTGGAGCAGTGGCATTAAGAATGCCTTTCCACTCTTTGCATCATCTCAATGGCATAATCCAAAAGGAAAGAGAACTAAAGATTGATAAATAGACTAGATGATTTTGAGGCAGTCAACTCATGATTCTTAAAGTTGAATTCAGATTTTCTAAAAGTCTTAGAATTGCAGCAAACTCTCCAGGACAGTAAGCTGATTCTGTCTTTCTTCCAGGCATAGGCTTTGGGAGGCAGTATAATTAGATGATTAAGATATCTTAAATATGGCACTAAGGGGAGAAACCAAATCTATCATGTTCACCACTGTAATCCCTCTGTGTCAAGCACAAAGCTCAGCACACAGTAAATGCTCAATAAATCATCATTTTGATTATTACTACAGGGAGAACATTCTACCCAAGCTCCCACAGAACATCTGTTATGGAGCTAAGAACAAAAATCTCTATTTTTTGTTTTATTACTTTTCCTCCACAATTACTGCTTTTAAATGTGTGCACACCAAGCAGAATCTAAACAAATTAGGACCATAGAGCAAAAAGCTGAGGTTTATTAAGAATCCAGTGTACAGACAGCTGGAAGGTAGATTCAGAGGGCCAAGACAATTCCATAGGCGAAAGGGAATACACCTGATGACCCTTAAATTAACAAGCAAGCACTTTTAAATCCCCATGTTTAAACTAAACATTACTTCAAATAAGAAGTTTCAAAAGGTAGAATTGTTTCCTATATGTTTATGTCTTTAGTCTTTCATATTGTGAGTTGCAAAAAATAGTTTCTTCTTTTCTTTGATAAGACCAAGATAAAGGAAGGTACTTTGGTTTATGCAGTAATTGAGTTGCTGGAAATTTGGGTATAAATTAAAATTATAAATTGATTGTATTTTAAACAGCATTAAGAAACCCTGCTATTTAAAAATGTCCAATGGTAATACATTTCACAAACATTTACTTTATAACATTATACCCTTCTAATGTAGCTTTTTGATCATTTCTATATCTAATATATAGCATATTTTCGTAAAGCAGTGACAAACATAAGTCAAAAAAAACCCACCACAGTTAATTAACTGTACTCCAATATAAAATAAAAAGTATAAAAAAACCCACCACAATCTACTTATATTCCAGGTTTAGTTGGGGAAATTTCTTTTAAAAAATTGTTTTGTAAAATTTGTTAATTAACCACTCATTAGGAAAAGACAGACCCATTAGATAATATTTACAAGCCACACAACCATAAAAGATAAAAATGAAAGCACAATGGTTCTCAAATCATTTTGGTCTCCTTAAAATAATGTACGTATGTCCTTTGGTTTTAGATTATTCTCAAATCAAAGGAAAGAACTTCTAAAATTAAGGTCACTGAAAACTCCTAAACCATAAACCTTGGCATGTGGAAAACAGTATTAATACCAGCCAAAATCTTTTATAGTAAAAGCATTCTCCATATATTACTTCTTTGAGGTAGATGGGAACAAATACTTTACTAAAAATTGTATTTTACATCTGGGAAAATTCTGCCTGAGGTTGTATAGAGAGTATTCAGAGAAGCTACAGTGACCTAGGTATCTTGTCTTAGGTCTATACAATTTTCCTGTATCTGTACAATTTTATAGATCATCTTTCAGCAGGATTTTCAGATAAATTACAGGATAAACTGCTGCATGGAACATGCAAATATACTAAAAAAGTATTCATTGTTTACCTGAAATTCAAAGTTAAGTGAGTGTCCAGTATTTTTATTTGCTAAATCTGACAACTCTATCTATCTTTCAGTATATGTTAAGTTTGTTTCAGAAAATACTAAATTTATTGACAGGAAGAGATTTAATCTTGTGGAAGATGGGTAATTCTTTACCTTTTAGGAACTTCTTGAGGACCAAACCACCAAAAATGCTTCCTGCAGAAGCAACTGTAAGAAACAATACAAAGAAGTATCATAAATAAAGCAATTCAATGGATTTCATCTAAAGAATCATATGGGAGCCTGAAATCATTGTTTACAAATACAGAACATTAAAAGATGGTCACTACTAATGAATTCAGTAAAAATGGAGGCACCAAAGAATTATTATGAGGCTACAACTGTTCAGGGGCAGAATAACTTCTTAGAGATGAGAACCAAATAGCAACTCTTTTTACCTATATTAAACACCAGGGCTGCCTCTTTGGATATTACTATTCCCGATAGAAAAGGATCATAGGAAGACCACAGACTGTTGCTAGTAATCAGAGTATATTGTGCCAATAACTCATATTCCAGTATGAGATTCAATTAAAATTTTTGGCCTTTCTTTTAACCAATTTACTCTTTAGTAAATTTACTCTTTACTAGACTATCAGGTAAGAATTATCTGTACCTAGAGTTCTAAATCTGAACATTTGGGCACTTAGAGCAGTAATTCTTCAGGGAAAGAGGGTAAGGGAGGAAGCAGGCACCTAAGAGGGGGGAAAAGATCAGAATCACCTGGAGGCTTTTTTCCCAAATAGAACATGCCTTCCCCCAGAGTGATGCGACCCCGTAGTTAAGAATCTAAGAACCACTGCCACAAGAACCAATGGAAATGTGTCTATCCCTCAAGAAATATGTATTCTTCAGGCAGGAAAAAAAGGTTGAGAAACACTGATCTAGGGTGAGAGGCAATACCATTCTCTAAATGTGTGCTGTCCAATACAGTAGCTACTAGCTACATGAGGCTATTTAAATCTAACTAAATATATCAAATGAGAAACTCCATTCCTCAGTCACACTAGCCACATTTCAAGTGTTCAATAGCCAAGTGTGGCTAATGGCTACGGTATTGAACAGCATAAAGAACATTTCCATCATCACAAAAAGTTCTATCAGATAGCATTGCTCTAGATCTCCAGATTTTGAATGATTCTGGATAAATGATACATATTTCAAAAGGCTTGAGCCCAGGTAGCATAGAATATTTAACAAAAACAATCTTTTTTTTTTTTTTTTTTAAACTTAGTGTTCCTCACAGGTATACACTGATTCTGACCTAAAGGAGTGGGTGATTGTGATTGGGACAGGAATGGAAGGTGGTAGCAGGCCGACACCAGTGATTAGTGAGGAGCTAGAATATCAACAAGAAACAAACCACAAACTGTATGTCTCACAGTGTGTCCATGATGTTTCTCAACTGCGTATATCACACTGTTCCAACAACCTTTCTTAGTTTTAACAAGTATCATATCAACAATTGTTGAAAATGGGTCACTTTGGGTGAACATGTGCAGGGAGAGCAATCATTCTGCCTGCTCCACACCCAACCCAGCCCCAAATTTTCAGCTATGCTTCTAATCTTTCTGTATTAAATAAAGTACTACCCTTCAAATGCAAAGATGACAGAACACATATTTTTAAAGCAACAGCATTCTCCCAAATTCTCTTTATAGAACAGAAGATGATCTTTAAAAAAGCTACGAGGTCAAATATGTTTGGGAAATGCTATATACTACAGCCCATTTTTAAAGATTCAGTCCGTGCTTGCATATTAAAGGTTCTGAGAAGATCTAAAGTAACAAAACTCATTTGATTTTAACCAGCATTCCTCAAGTTTAGATGACTGCATAACTCCTTTCTCATAATTTATATAAACATCCTGTAGCACACATTTTGGGAAACACTGCAGTAAATAATATTTGTTAAAGCCTTCAACAATTACTGATAGGAAAAACTATTGGGTTGGCAAAAAATTTCCTTCAGTTTTTAAGTAAAAATAAAAGACACTTTTCATTTTACCAAGAACTTTATTGAACAACGTATTCACCGTTTTGTTCCACTACCTTCTGCCACTTTTCAGGCAACTTCATAATTCCATCTTCCCAAAACTTTTTATCTTTTTGAGCAAAGAACTGGGCCAGGTGCCTTTCACAGTCTTCAAGGGAATTGAAATTCTTCCATTAAGAGAATTCTGTAAAGACCAAAATAAATGGAAATCCAAACGTGCAATGTCTGGTGAATACAACGGATGAATCAGAACTTCCCAGCCAAGCTGTACAGTTTTCATCTGGTCATCAAAGAAACATGTGGTCTTGCGTTATCCTGATGGAAGATTATGCATTCTCTGTTGACTAATTCTGGACGCTTTTCAGAGTGCTGCTTTCAGTTGGTCTAACTGGGAGCAGTATTTGTTGGAATTAATTGTTTGGTTTTCTGGAAGGAGCTCATAATAGAGGACTCCCTTCCAATCCCACCATATACACAACATCACCTTCTTTGTATGAAGACCAGCCTTTGGTGTGGTTGATGGTGGTTCATTTCGCTTGCCCCACGATCTCTTCCATTCCACATTATTGTACAGTATCCACTTTTCATCTCCTGTCACAATTTGTTTTAAAAATGGAACATTCGTTACGTTTAAGTAGAGAATCACATGCGGAAATACAGTCAAGAAGGTTTTTTTCGCTTAACTTACGTGGAACCCAAACATCAATGCAATTAACATAACCAAACTGGTGCAAATGATTTTTTTTTTAATTTTATTTATTTTTGGCTGCGTTGGGTCTTCGTTGCTGTGTGCGGGCTTACTGCAGTGGCTTCTCTTGTTGCAGAGCATGGGCTCTTTGCACGCGGGCTTCAGTAGTTGCAGCACATGGGCCCTAGAGTGCGTGGGCTCAGTAGTTGTGGCTCGCGGGCTCTAGAATGCAGACTCGGTAGTTGTGTGTGGCGCACGAGCTTAGTTGCTCAGTGGCATGTGGGATCTTCCCGGACCAGGGATCGAATCCATGTCCCCTGCATTGGCAGGTGGATTCTTAACCACTGCACCACCACGGAAGTCCTGCAAATGACTTTCAACACTTGATTTGGATATTTTGAGTATGTCGGCTATCTCCCGTGTAGTATAATGTTGATTGTTCTCAATTAATGTCTTGATTTGATCCCTATCAACTTCAACAGGTCTGCCCAACCGTGGAGCATCGTCCAGTGAGAAATCTCCAGCATGAAACTTCGCAAACCACTTCTGACACATTCAATCAGTCACAGCACCTTCTCCATACACTGCACAAATTTTTTTGCGTTTCAGTTGTGTTTTTACCTTTCTTGACATAATAAAGCATAATATGCTGAAAATGTTGCTTTTTCTTCCATCTTTGATATTAAAATGGCTACACAAAAATTCACCAATTTTGATGTTTTTTTTAAATGCACGCTGATATGACAGCTGTCACAATACAATCTAACAAAATTGTTTTGAATGAAGTTAAAGACAACTAAACACTACTAGAGCCATCTTACAGAAAAAAACCAAACAAACCTTTTGGCCAACCTAATATATACTCATCTCTCAGCTTCTCACAGATGGATCATTCCAGCAACAAAATTGTCTGGTTTGTTGTGAGTTGCATTTTGTGCCTCTAAAAGAGATTTTGAAGAACTAAGGCCCATTACTTGTGAATATGACCTTACGTGGAAATAGGGTCTTCATAAATGTCATCAAGATGAAGTCATACTGGGTTAGAGTGGCCCTAAATCCAATTGGTGTCCTTATAAGAAGGCCATGTGAAGACACAAACACAAGGGAGGACATTACATGTAGACAGAGACAGAGATTGGAGCAATACATGTACAAGTCAAGAAACACCAAGGGCTTGCTGGCAACTACCAGAAGCTAGGAGAGAGATAAGGAATAGATTTCTCCCTCAGAGCCTCCAGAAGGAACCAACCCTGCTGAGATCCTGATTGTGGGTTTCTGGCCTTCATAACTGTGAGAGAATAAATTTACTTTGTTTTAAGCCACCCGGTTTGTGATACTTTGTTACAGCAGCCCCAGGTTTAGTTCCCAGCCCTAGCCCAATGACACCAATCCACACTTTCAGGTAAAGATGACAGATTGAACATACACATCTACTTTTACTCCCTCCTGAAATCTCAATAAAATGGAAAAGGAGTATTTTTTAAAGGAATAAACCCACAAAGATAGAAAATAAGAGAGAAAGATTATTATAATAATATTATAGAAACAGAAAAGCAGAAGGACTAGTGGGAAAGGATTTCGGACTCAAGACTTGAAAAATTGAATTATAAGCCAAAAAAGGGAAAGGTGAAGAAACGACACCAATTATACAACAAAATCCCCAAAGACTCAAAAATGGCAGTATTAGGAATCTCTGGAAGTAGGAGTGGGAGCCAAAATAAGGAGTCAGCTGAAAAAATGAATTTAAGAAGTAGTCAGATCTTTAGATTCCCTTCTCCACTCAGCTGTCTAAGGACTGGCCCTCCCTAACCTTGGTGAGGGGTTGGGGGGAGGTTATTCTTTGAAAAGATAGAAGCATGGGTCTCTGGGCTGGGAACTAAAGTTGTACTAAAAACAAACGGATTGAGTGAACATAAACATTGAATGCTAAGATACAACCCCCCCCACTCCCCCCACCCCAATCCCTCAATCCCAGAATGCTGGCAATCTGGCTTTTTATCCACCTGGTGAAAGACTCTGAACATATGCATAGAAAAATCTAGAAGAATATATATTGAATGTTAATAATTATCTCAAGAGGTGAGATTACTGAAGAGTCTCATTTTCCATAATATATGTTTCTGTAATGTTATAATGTTTAATGACAAGCACGTATCGCCTTTCCTCCTGTCAAAAAAATAATTAAAATAATAAAGAGACAATAAGCAGAAGAGAAAGGCCCCTTATATTAGATGGGCTGAAGAGGTCCATTAGGCTCAAAATGTCTACAGAATTCAGTTTCTTGCCAAAAGCTATTGTGGCTCAAGTCCCTTTGAGTGAAATCAACCCTGCCACCTTGAGCACAGTTTACTGGATCAGTATCAATGCACAAGCTAAGAGAACCATATGCAGACCACTATCACCCTAGCCATGTAACTAACCACTTCTCTCACGAATGGTGGGAACTCTGTCCAATCAGAGTGGAGTTCATGTGGAGTAACAGCAAACCGAACTATCATACCCCTCTTGAGGATGCTTACTGCTAGGTAAGCAAAGAGAAGACAGGTCGTTCCAGTTCAGGTGAGAAAATGTCTTGTAGAGCCTAAAGTACTATCCAGTCTCAACTGGGACTCAGGGTGACTCCTCTAAGGCTGATGGGACAACTTCATTCCAAAGTATTCTTCAATAAACCTACACACACACACACACCCAAAAAACAGTCAGACAAAAAAGTTATCACTTCACAAGTTCAAGAAAATTGTGTCAGGGCCACTCAGTGCATCAGCTTTCCAAGAGTACAGGCAAAAATGATGAAAGAGTAAGAGCCAAATGGAAGAGATATATATTTTCAAATTAACTGCAAGTTAGAATTATCAAAGTATGCACCATTCATCATTTAATTTTTTTTTTTTGGCTCTTTTCCAACTACCAAAGGCTGGACATGAATGAAAGAGGATACAAAATTCAATGTAATATAATTTAGCTATGAAAAAGGAGGTTAAAACCAAGAGCAAGAGTTAGATTGTTTCTGAGCAATCTAAACTTAAACCAGTAAAATAATCCTTTGATAAGTCATCCTACTCACCTTTCCTGTATGACAGATTTGTAAATCTATCACCAGATACTTACTTCATAATCACTTAAGTTTAATTATGGAACAACTCTGGAGTAATAACATAATAAAAGATTATGACTAATTGAAATGTTTAAATAAACTATAACATAAATCATGACAAAACAAAGATAGAAATCAATATTTTTTCTTCCTCCACTTACTAGTTGTTACACAATGAAGAGTATTTGCCTGGTGCTTAGAATTTAATGCTTCTATGGAAATCACAAGCTCTCCTTCTAGCAATGCTCCCTTTGATATTCTTGCTGTTTCACACCTCCAGTGAATAATTAAATATTTCAGTATCTGAAAAGGGCACAATTCAAAGAAAACACAACCTTCTTTTAAAAATCATGGTAATAATAAACTTGTATGACACAGTTAAATTAATAATTCTCATTTCCAAAAACTAATATTCTTGCTTGCAAAATGCCAGATTTACAATTGTTAAGAACAAAGCATTGTGTCTAAACAGAAGAAACAGCTAGGTGAGTGACATAAAAAAGGAGACAGCGAAATTCAACACAATGTCCAAGACAGGAAATGGAGACAAAAAATTGCTTTAGTCAAAGGATAAGTTCATCTGGAAATAATAATTTGAAAAAATTAAGTGGGAGTTTGTTTTTCCTGTTTTATTTTTTTCTTCTCCCTAAATAAAAGCCAACATGAAGATTATGAATAAGAATGGCATCTGCTTGTGAATCACCTTTACCTTTCATTAAATCAACACTTCTGAGGGTCAGAATACTAGTTAAGAGCACTGGCTCCAGAAGCAGATGCCTGGGTTTGAATCTCTGATGAGCCAAACACTAGCATGTGACCTTGCGCAAATTACTTAACTTCCCTGTACCTCAGCTTCCTCATTTATAAAAATGAGGACAAATCTACCACATACAGCAGCTGCTGAATGTAAACAAAACAATATGTGCAAAATGTTTAACACAGTGCCTGGTATACAGTAAATGCTTAATAAATATTAGCTATTATTTCTAACAAATTCATCTGCACACAATATTTTAAGTTTAACAGGTCTCCACGATATCTTGGTAAAACATTCAATCTTGATGAGACAATTTTAAAATAAAACATACTGTATTTAATTTCCATTACTATTTATGAAAGTAGACTCTCACTTCCACACTGAGGTACCATAGCGAAAATTATTACCCCGCCCCCCCACTTTCTTTTTAAAGGCAGGGAGATCCCAGCATGAGAACTTGGGAACTAAGATCCCAATTTGTACCAGTTTGTAAGAAAGGTTTCCAGGCATTTCTACAGCCTAACACTTTCCTTCACACATCCTCTGACTTACTGTGCTCCCTCTGTTCAGATTTTCCCGCAGCTTCTTTATCCACAGTGAGAGAGCAGTTGGGAAGAGAACATCAGCCTGTGAGTCAGAAGCTCTGGGTTCTATGCTAGGTTCTGTCATCTGTAAAATCTAAACCTCCAACTCTCTCTGATAACAAAGAAGGCAGGAAGACTGGGAGAACTCGAGGTGCCTTCAGGTCAACCCCTTGTGGCCTCTGGTCCTATTTCACCTGTCTAGTAGTTACGTACTAGTAGTTAATCTGTCTAATACGAGGCCAGTAATTAAGAATTCAATCATGTAAGGCTGTAAAAACGCTGTCATGAACGAACAAAGGTGGCAAGTCGGGGCCAGGGGTTCAGTCCCACCCCCCAGAGCATCTCTGACGCGTGGTGTGGTCCGAGCTGGGTGAGTGAGGCCTCCGAACCTCAGCCTCTCATCAGGCAGCTGCTCTGGGGCCTGACCCAGGAATCCCCTCCACACCTCGGCTGACCCGCGGGCCGGATACGGCTTTCCCTCGTTCCCACTTTGCACCGCATGGCCCCGACTTCCCCGCAGGTCGCCCACCCCTGCTTTCTGCTCGCCCTCCCGGCACGGGCGGGTCCTCCTGGGCTGGCATCCGGGCTCGAACCTGGGCGTCCGCTGAGGTTTGGCAAACACTTGAGCTGCCTGAGCCTCGGTTTTCTCAGCTGTCAGGTGGGGGCGACACCAGCGCTCAGAGGACGGCCATGCCACCCACTGACTAAATTCTCCTCACTGAGCACCCCGCGGGCTTTACTGCCCAGATGCTCCCACGCCCCACTTCTCCTCTGCTCCTCACGACCCCGCGAGGGACACGCTGACTTTCACCGAATCCTATCATTCCCGAACCTTCCTTCTCCCCCTCAGGCAAAGCCAGACCCCTCTGCCCAAACTTCGCGGCCTCCTCACAAGGCCCGTCTCCTCAGAGTGTCCTCCTCCGCTTTCACTCCCTTCCCGGCATCACCTCGCAGACAGCCACGGCCGTCCCCTCCATTCCGCTCGGCGAGCAATAGCGACGCCCAATCGCTGGGCGCCCGCCAGGGATTCGACCTCCGCTCGCGCCCACGCCCACGCCCACGCCTGGCCGCGCGACGCCGTCCCTTCCCGCCCGCACGCGCGCGCGCGCGAGCCCCGCCCACCGGTTCGCCGCGCCTGCGCACTCAGCGACGCCTGCCCCGCCCCTCCCCCCTGCGGCGAGCCGCCAGGACCTGCTAGGAGTGGTCCGGAGGGTGCCCGCGGTAGCGGCTGACCGTGGGCCGGCCGCTGGGCAGGCCGCGGGGTTGGGGGGAGCCCGCGGGTGGCAACCGAGGCTGCAGGCGAGCAAGAATGAGGACAGGCCACCACTCCTCCCTTCCTCCCGAAAGAACTTTCCCACGGTCCCAGCGCGAGACCTCAGCTGCTGAGGGCTGCAGCCCTCAGCTCTTTGCCTCCGCCGGGAGAGGGGCTGCCGGTGCCGGAAGCGGGATCCCCAAACCGGTGCTTGACCTCCAAACAGTCTCACCTCCTGGGGGGACTGCCCCAAGTGCCCCAGGCCAACCTCTGGTTTCCCACCCTTGTTAAGTTAAAAAAGAGTTAAATTTGAATTTCAGATTTTAAAAAATAATAATAATAAAACACAATTTTTTAGTCATACGTGTATCCCATGCAATATTTGGAACATACGTATACTAAAAAAACATTCGTTCTTCTGAAATTCAAGACTGGGCGTCTTGCATTTTATCTGGCAACCTGTCCCAAGCAGATGCCCAGCTTAATCCCAGGGTGCCCAGCCAGCCCCTAGGCAGGATCTGGAAGGGAACAAGCCCCCCACGTTTGTGCACTAAATATGCCAAGGACAGGACCTGGATTTCTTAGGCTCCAGGTGACAGAAGCTCCGGGGTTTTCCAAGAGCATTCCCAACAGATCGGAAGGTAGTCCTCCAGACTCTAGCTGCTGAACTCAGGGCTTTTCAGGGAGGAGCGTGGTAAGAGGGGCTTGAGCCCAAACTGATGATTTGGCAGTTGGTTCCTCAGGCATCTGAAAGAAAACTGGTGAGAGAGAGTCCTGCCTGGCAAAGCGTTGCCCAAGGAGAAGGGTGGTGCAGGGTGTTGGCTGCTTTCCTTCAACGAAAATTCTTCCACCCCAGCTCCAGAAAGCCAGGACTGGGCAGAACAGGCAGGGGAGCTGGCAGAGTGCCTGTCCAGTACACAACCTTGGTGCTACTCCAGAGGACATGACTCTTGAGACCTGAATCATATAGCCTTGTCCATCTTTGCTCAGCACTGTTGAGCACCCTCCCCATCTCTGTTGCTCAATAGGTAGATCTATTGCAGAAAGGTGGCTTTTATTTATGGAAAATTCATCATAATACCATCTCGGACTTGATATGAGAGCTGACTTTTGGGGAATCGTTGGAGCCTTCCTCTCCCTTTCACTCTCTTCTCTCTCGGGTGTCCCCTTTAGGAAGGGGAGTTGCCAAGGGGAAGGGAGCTAAGATTGAATGACTACCTGTTGTAGGATACCACTGGCTCTTTACATCAATTTTGTCTACCCTCACAAGTATCTTGTGAGATAGTTGTTATCTTCACTAATTGATGGGTGAGAAACCAAGATGCCGAAGATGGCTCTTTAAAATATTTCCCATGGAGAGTGTTGGCTCAGCAGAAAATGCCCCACCTTGAGGATGACACTGGGAAGGAAGGGTGGAGGAACAGCTGCCAATGTAGAGTACTTCAAGTGAGTTGGTCATCCTGCTTCCAGACCTTGGCCTTGAAGTGAGCATCAGGGATGGACATGCAATGGAATACCCAGTACCATCCTAGGGGCAGGGGAGGCCTAACAGAGGTGGCCAGGGACAGAGCCAGATGTAGGCAGAAGTGAGGAAGGGAGCCTGTGATCTGAGGGCCTGCCATCAGGATTGCCACCACGTAAACCATTGTAGTCCGCAAAGTTTGATGCAGGCTTGCCATGTGGTGGGCACCTACTCTGTGCTAAGTGGTCTTCACCTTTCCTTTATCTTAAGTAATCCTCCCAATCTTGTAAGGGAAGTGTTATTATCACTGTTTTATTAATGATGAGAATGAGCTTCCAAGAAGAGGTTGTATGACACTGAGTTTGTAAATGGCAGAGCCAGAATCTGAAAGAAAAATCTCTTAACCACTCTTTCCTTCTCCCACGTGGTTGTGACCTGCCTAACTGCTGGTCTCAGAGTTCTGTAGTACAGGGACATTAACATTACCATGAGAAGCCAACCCCTCCGTGCAAAAGCTAAGACAGTGAACTCAGGTACCCTCATCTCCCTACAAACTAAGGCTTGAATGAGCCACAGTTCCCACCCTTCTTTCACCCATCAGTGTGTGCCCCCATCCTGTTTGAGGTCTAGTAACTAACATACTATTGGACTGACCCCACATTATTAAAACTGTTTTTACTCAGACCCCATCCTCAGAGCAGTGGAGTGTTAGAGCCAGAAGGGATTGTAGTAGAGGTTATCAGTGATCCCCAATAGATGAAAAAATTTGAGGCCCAAAGAAATGAAATGACCTGTGTGAGGTTAAGGTCACCTTAGTCAACCAGGTCAACCAAGGAGCCTGTGGATGCTGCTTTGGACATCTTCAGCCCTGGAGTGCAGGGTCATATTACCAGTGTCTTCAGAGAGCCAGTTTTCCCCTGTCCTTAGACTTAGTGGCATATTGACTCTGTTTGCATTCCTCCACCTACCTCAGGATTTGGATTACTGTTGCATGCCCACTTTGGGACATGCTGTTTATTCTGAGAAGAAATGCCCTGTCTGGCCAAAAGAGCCCCGGATTGATTCTGACCCAAACCCAAGGGTTTGAATGGAGCCAGAACATCCTAGGGAATGCTACCAGGTGAACAGTGACATTTTAGGAACTGTTGAGCTGTCTTCCCCTTTTGAATGTGCCCTCTCTGTGTATATCATTCCTGGATACTTCTTAGGAGCTACCTTGTTCTCAGGCTCCCCTACAGCATCCAAAGGCCCTGAAGAGATGACCCTAGGCACTTACGTGGAAAATATCCCTGAGGTCCCCCTTATCAGGTTGTTGCAAAATTAAGTCCACTTGAGTAGTCTCTTTCCCCCTGGGAATCTGTTGAGAGCCTGCTTCTCATATAGGCAATAGGAAAGGGTTAACTGCCTCTCTCGGGTCCTGAGCCAAGTCTGTGCCCCACCAGTTCCCATAACCGGGTTTCCTGAAATGGAGCAGGTCCCAGGTGCCTCTCCACTAATCACATCCCTGAAAATGGGGCCAGGAAGCTCAGATTAGCTCATCCCTTCACCTTCTTGAGGCCTTCTCCACCTGGAGCACAGAATCTGGGGCAGCTTCACGACTCACCTCCCTCTGCTTCCCTATCAGGGGTCAGAAAGGGATATTCTCGCAGAGGAATATTAGATTATGGGGGGCACTAGAGGCTATAGTGGTGCTGACTTTTGTGCCAATTCTTGCACTACAGCAAAGGAAAGATTCTCCCCCCAAGACGATATCACTGTTTGTATAACTAGAGTATTTCTTCTTCACCCCCATTCCCTATGTTTTCTTCCTCTCCGTCTTAGAATGACTGACTATGATACTGGGTAGCTTCCTGTTTTTCCTGGCTGACGATCACCCTTTGCACAGAATCTCTGATTTCTCATCTACTAGTAGTAGGTTCTGGGGCCAGCCCAGGAGAGCATTCCTTTCCTGTTAGTGTCTGGTTTCTCCTCTTTCTAGATAACCCATAAAATCTATATCACAAAGTGGTTCTGCTCTCCGTAATTGGCTTTTTACTTTCTCTCTAGGCGGAGCTGGCTTTGTCCTGCCAGCTGGTGTCCACCGGAAGGGAAGTATTCTTGGTAGCATAGAAGACTCAGGAATGGAAACAGCAGTGTGATCTGGTCACATATGGCCAAGTAAACCAATTGATTCAAAGGCCAGATGATCAACTTTACTTGAAAGACAAGTAGGCTAACTGGGACAAAGAATCTTCTTCTAGGTGCTCCGTTAAAGAGGACACTGGTTGCACACGTTCAGTCTTGGTTCACTTTTTGTATGATTACAATACTCTGAAGTATTTTTCCAAGAATGCTGGTGTACGAAGTCTTTAAAGCTAGTAATATGGAAACTTGGTTGAGCTTATCTTTCACTGATCTCCGAAGTTGACTTGATTTTCACCCATTCTAGCTTTAAGGCCGCTTCTATCTTCTGTTTCCCCAACTTTCATTCTCACCAGTTGAGAAAAGGCTGTGGGATCAAAAGTCTAAAAGGGTCAGGATGTCTTCATTCTTTTCCCATTTTACTAGTCACTTTAGGTGTTATGTTCTAGTTTTCCACAACTAAAATAGGAAAATTCTCCCAGGAATATGGTTAAAATAACATCTGTGAAACAATTGGAGAGTTTTAGAATCTTTAAATTAGAAGAAATCTTAGAATTCATTTAATCTAGTACTTCCCAACCAGAGGAGCAATATTTTTTCCAATTCATTTCCTTTATCTCCACCCCTCCTCCTGAATAGCCTCTCTCTACCTCCTTCCTCAACCTATTCCTGGTATCCAAGGCAGAGAATTGATCTAGTTTGCATATTTGGTGTATTTAGGGTTGGGAAATACCTCCCGAATTTCATGCAAGAGTCATTCCAACTGTCCTGACAAGTTGATACCTAGCTTTTACTTGAATTGTTGAATTTACTTGAATTGATGAATTTACTTGAATTGTTGGGAAAGATGCCACCTCAGAGGCAATCCATTCCAGTTTTGGACAGCAGTGGTTTGGTAGAGTTTTCCATTACATTGAACTGAAATCTCCCCTGCTGTATCTTCCACCCATTGGTCCCAGCTCTGCCCTCTGAAACCACGGAGAATTCATCTAATCCTTTTATAAAGGGTAGAGGGGAATACCCAGAATTGTTATTGTTAACTTGTCACAATGGTTCAGACCTGGCCTGAATGATTGTATTACAGATGTCCTTTGCTTTATACACTAGCTATGTTCCTAAAACGTGTAAACCCAGTTTTGTGTGAATCAAATCATTTTAAACATACTGGGAAACTGACTGTCTGAAAGGAACCCTGTTATCAGTTCTTCCATTAACTAAAAATTCCTTTTGTAATGCAAATAACCCCCCCCCAGCATTTAACATTTTTTGCAAGTCTAGATTTTCATACATGATGTTTTACTTGAGGGAAGATTTGCCTACATACAAAACAAGTAAAATAATGATAATAGCAATAGCTAACATTTATTGAGCCCTTACCTGGCACCAGGTGTCACGCACCTGACATGCATTATTTAATTTCTCACCACAACTTCCCTTAGAATGATCCTCTATTTCCAGGGGAATCTGAGCCTTAGAGAAGTTAAATAACTTGTCCAAGATCACACAATTAGAAAGTGATGGCCCAGAATTTCAACAAGGTCACAAGACTCTAGAACCTTGTGTCTTAACCATTGGGAAGTTTCAGATGCCAATAATAGTTGAAATGACTAACTCCTAGCTATGTGCCACAGCACAAGTAAATCAGGCTACGATACAGAAAACTGACCTGAGATTTCTATAGCTTCAAAGATGGACACAGAATCTACTCTTTTTGGGTTCTGGCACTGTAAGTTTCCCAGCACAACTCACATTTTCCAGTGCAATTTGATCAAGGAACCCCAAAGACATCCCTTCAGTTATTAGCACTAAGCAGATACTGCCAAATTTTATTTCAGATATATGGGTATCATCAGACACTTTTTCATGGGAGTCTGTGTACTCCCAGGGGTTTGTGGCATAAGCTTCTTAGAAGAAAAAAGTAGTTCATTATTGACAGGTAAAATCAAAAGTATTGAGAATCGTGGTTGAGCCCAGCCTGTTCCTAGGTGAGTTGGAATCATTCAAATGTGTTTTTAGGTCCAGTTTTTAATGGTGCTTAAGTCTGCAAGTTAAAAATAGTTTGGGAGGGATGGTCCATAAATAAGTACTGTTTTGAATCCACACTGGACAAAGATAAATGGATGTAATACTTCTATGTTCTCAAATCAGTTCCAGTTTCTCCAATTTAGTCAACAACAGCATGCACCACAACAATGCTCAGCTCAGAACGCATCCCGTGAGGCTCTTAGAACCCCAGGCTTTTTCACACTATAGAAGGGAGCTCCAGGTAGGGCTCTTCCGTCCTCCACACCCCTCCTCCTCAGACCACCATCAGAACTCCCCATTTGACTTGAGACTTTATCTTGGCTCATCCTCAGAATTTTGCTTTCAAATACATGATCATCCTTTGCAAATCATGTCTGAATTGGTGTTACACAGGCCTCCTGGTCCACGGTTGTCTCGGGAAATCAGGTCAGTCCTTGTAATTCCTGGAGCTCCCCTCGCGAGCCCACCTTTCTGACCTTTACTTGTACAGCAGGCTTCTTTACAACCTCAGGTCATAGACTTAGGTGAGGAAATACGTAATTTTCTTTATTTCTCGACCTAGCTCTTCAGCCCCCATTTCTCCTAATGGCAGAAAAATAGTAAACCACGCCGATTCCAGACAACTCAATCATTTCAAGTTTTAAAGTCAGTCTCTTAGGATTCTCCTCCCAATCCCCTTCTCACAATGTTCTACTTTGTGGTTTATGTATTATTCTGGTGCCAGGGAACGGGCTTTACGGTCAAGTGCTCTCTTGCCTAACTGATAAACTCTAGCCTTCACTTGGTCTTGGCCATTGGGCACTGCATCTGCTGCAGAGATGATGTTCTCTGGTGAGTGGAAGCTGTGGTCTTGGTATAGACAAAGAGCAGTGATTGCTTCGTGGGGAGCTCAGTGGTGGCTCCCACTGCAGCTCTTCCTGGTATATCTGAGCCTCCATCGGGTCCCTGGCTTGGGCCACGTACCCCCTCAGCCTCTACTGTGGGGTGCTCACCCCCTACCCAACACAAGTCCCTGCAGGCACCCAGTTCTCAGCTCACTCTCACTCTCCTCTCAGGGGCTGGGCACCAAGGAATTTTTCCGATTTCCTCCAAAGGTCGACGAGCCAAGGAGACTTGGGCTTAGGGGGTGAGAAGCCTGGGGGTGGTGAGGAGATGGAATACATCTCAGACCTACTTTGCCTACACAGGTGACGGTGCCACTTCTATTCTGTGGCAGTTGCCCTTGTTGACACAGCGTACTTTGAAAGGCTGTGTCTCCTCAGAGTTCCAGGAATGAACTGGAGCATGAACCCCCTCTGCCTACTATTGTTTGGTGGGGGGAACAGAAAACAAAACCCCACTGTTGCACCTAAACTCTCTTGTTCTTCTTTCCCAATCTTTTTCAGTTTTGCTCCAAGCTCGAAAAGGATTATATTTTCTGTGTGAAGGGGAAACTCACATGTTCTTTCCAATTCGACAGTTGATGGCATAAACTGAACTTTAGGTTCATCAGGTTCTGGCTCTTGAGATGTCTCTTGGATTAAAAAAAAAAAAATCCCTCTCAAGAGCCTGGCTCTTACAATTAAAAAGACTGAAGCTTTCAAGAACATCTTCTCTGCAATAGATTTTAAAAGGTCTAGTTAAGAGTTCAAAAACCAAGACTTTGATCTTCTGTATCATTTCTATGCAGAGGGCAGTACATCTAGAAAGCGCTTGCTGCTGCTTAAGTGATGGGGGATAGATTAGGGGTAAAAGAAATGGAAAACACATTGTTTGGTATGAAAACATCTAGTTGCTTCTGTTTACAACAAGGAATCACCTTCTCCCCCAAGGTCTTTCATGTTATTCACTGATTTGTTGCACAGGTATCTACATGTCTGCTCTGCTGAGGATACAACTATGAAAGGGATATTCTCTCTTCCCTCATGGAGCTCATGCTCTAAGAGGAAACACGACCAATGGGCAGTAACGGTCCAGTATGGTGTGATACCAGAAGACCCCCGCCCCAGACTTGGAGCCCAGGGAAGGCTTTGTGGAGGAAGGAACAGCGAGAACTTTAGACTTTATCCCAAAGATGTTGGGGAGCTACTGAAGGGTTTTCAGCAAAGAAGTGATCTGTCAGATTGTTGTGTTAAAAAGAGCACTCAAGCTGCAGAGTGGTAGATAAAATGACCCAGGAACAATGCATAGAAAGAGAAAAGGGCCTAGAACAAAACACCATCACCAACAATAACAACAATTTACTTGACAAGCAGAAAAGGAATTCACAAAAGAAACAAAGGAGGGACCACAGGGGTTGAAGGAAAACCAGGAGAGTGTGGCAACCCTAAACCAAAGGAAGAACATTTCAAGAAGCAGGCACAATTAGAGTCCATTGCTGCCAAGAGAAACGGTAAGATAGTAATTGGAAATTGACACTGTATTTAGCAATAGGATTATTGACGACCTGGTTGAAAGCAAATTTAGAGGATTAGAAGTTATATTGCATGGATTAAATCAATTGCATCAAAGCCTATATATCCCCTTCACTTACCGTCTGTCTCTACACTGATATCTTCCAAATGCATATCTTAGTCCAGACCTCCTCTTTTTTTTTTTTGGCCACACCAGCAGCATGCGGGATCTTAGTTCCCCAACCAGGGATCAAACCCGTGCCTGCTGCAGTGGAAGCTCAGAGGCTTAACCACTGGACCGCAAGGGAATTCCCTAGACCTCCTCTTTGAGCTCCACACCCAGATACAATGGATGACTCAATATCTCCAAGACCAACACTCTCTCCACCCAAACCTCATCTCGGCAAATGGTACCTCCCTTCCTCCAGTGGCACAGTCCATCCATGAAAAACCCTTTTTCCTCACGACCACCCCTATATCTAACCCGTCACCACATGTTGTCAATCCTTTCTACCTATGTGTTCCTCCATCTCCACTGCCAGCATCCAAGTTCAAGCTACCATCTTCTCTCTCACCTGAACCACGGTGGTAGCCTTCTAACTGGTTTCTCACATCAAATTACATACCCCTCTAACCTGTTCCCCACACAGCAGCTGGAGTAATCTTTTAAAACTACAAAGCTGATCACTTCACTGCCTTGTTTCAAATCATTCAGTAGCTGCCAGGACTCTAAAGGTAGAAATCAAAATTCTTTAAATGGCCTAGTAAGCCCTGCATGATCTAGCCCTTGCCTATCTTCCCAGCCAGAATTCACCACACAATTCCTCTGTCTTCCCTCTCACTGTCCCTCTCTCTGTTTCTCACACCATGCCTCCTGCAGTATCACACACTCTGTGTCCCTGGAGCCAAGAACATGGTTCAAATGTCAGACTGTCTGAGGTAAAATCCTAGTTCTACCCCTTCCAGGTTCAATGACCTTGGGCATGTCACTTAATGTCTCAATGCCTCCGTCTCCTCTTCTGTAGACTGGGGTTAAAACTTACCTCTTAGAGTTGTTACAAGAAGGAAATGAAATGTTATGTGTAAAGTATAGAAACAGAGAATTCGCCAGCAGTCCAGTGGTTAGGACTCGGCGCTTTCCCTGCTGGGGCCTGGGTCCAATCCCCGGTCAAGGAACAAAAATCCCGCAAGCAAGCCGTGAGGCACAGCCAAATAAATAAATAAATACATAAATAAAGTATAAAAATATAGTCCCCAATTAATGTTAGCAACTGCTAATATTATTCCCCGTTCCCTGCCTGGTTAATGTTTCTGATATTTCAGATCTCAGCTCAAATTATCTGCGGGATGCCTCCCTCGCGCTCCCACCTGCCCACCACACCCCGAACTCCCTAACCAGGTTATGACTGTTAAATTCTCACATAGCGTCCTGAACTTTTCATTCATTCTACAATACTTTGTGATCATACACCCGAGGGATTATTTTATTAATATCCATCAACCCTACCAGCCTGTAAGCTCCAAGAGGACAGAGACAGTGTCCATTTTACTCATTATTAGATCCCCAGATCCCAGCATGATGTCTGGCATATAATGCAGGTAGGTTTTGGATGAATGTTTGATTGAAAAGGAGGCAAAGAAGCAGAGCCAATGAGTTCAAACGACTCTAGAAGACTGTCATCATAAAGATTAAGGGCAAGACATGGAGAAGGATCCAGTTTTCTCACTACATTTTTAAGCTGGCAGACACTTGAGCATGTTTAAATGCTGATGGGAAGGAGCCAGAGGACAGGGAACTCGCCAGAAGGGATGAGAGCCATGGGGCTGCGCGAGGGGATGGGACTTAGGGCAGGAGCAGGAAGAATCAGTCTCAGATGGAAGGAGGGACACCTCTTCCATGGTATAGGAACGAAAGCTGAGAATTCATCTGTGCCTGTAGGTTTGGTGGCAGGATGTCCTACCAAGACCTTTCCATGAATCTTGGTAACGTAAGCAGCAAACCTGGATTTCTCTGAGAAGCTCAGCATATTTGGTGGACATCACTCCATTCACTTTTGCCACTCATGTAAAAAGAAAGCAGATATTTTCTTCATCATTGACTGTACCGATGCACTACAGAGCAAAATAACAAGTTTCCAAAGCAACTCAGTTACAGAGCTGAGACAAGCGATCTCAGTGTTCTCTTTATTGAACATGCTTCCTCCCCAAATTGGGAAACAGTATGGTAAAATGATAATATGGTAAAATAATAGCTGGCACTAGTTGAGTGCTTACTATGTACGGGGCACCGTTCTGGTAATTTATCTGCAATAACTCATTTGATCCCCACATTATGATACATTTTAAGATGAGGAAGCTGAATTCCAGGGAGGTTAAGTAACTTGCCCAAGGTCAACAGGTGGAGGTGGCAAAACTAGGTTTTAAACCCAGGAGTCGGCACTTCCCTGGTGGTCCAGTGGTAAAGAATCTGCCTTCCAAAGCAGGGAACACGGGTTTGATCCCTGGTCGGGGGAAGTAAGATCCCACATGCCATGGGGCCACTAATGCCGGGCGCCACGACTCCTGAGCCTGGGCGCCTCAATGAGAAAGCCCACGTGCGGCAAACCACAGAGCCCGCGTGCCCTTGAGCCGGCGTGCCAGAACTAGAGAGAGAACCCGCACGCTACAAGTAGAGAGAAGCCCGCGTGCCACAACAAAAGATCCTGCATGCCTCAATGAAGATCCTGAGTGACACAACTAAGACCCAATGCAGCCATAAAAAAAATAATAATAAAAAAATTAAATAAACCCAGGAGTCTGACTCCAAAATTGATACTTTTTAAAAATTTTATTTTACTGAAGTATAGTTGATTTTCAACGTTGTGTTAATTTCTGCTGTACAGCAAAGTGATTGTTGTACATATATATATTCCTTCTCATATTCCTTTCCATTATGGTTTATTACAGGATACTGAATACAGTTCCTTATGCTATACAGTAGGACCTTGTTGTTTACCCATTCTATATATAATATTTTGCATCTGTTAATCCTAAACTCCCAATCCATGCCTCCCCAGAATTGATGCTTTTAACCACTCTTCTATAATCCCTCTCTAGCAGAGGGGAAAGAACATATGAGGAATCAATCGGAAGACCTGGTGTCTCTATTACGAACTAACTCTATGTGCTTGGGCATTCACTTAGGTGTCTGAGCATCAGTTTGCTCATCAGTAAAATGAGAATGAGAATGTTTACTTTATGAGGCTTTTAAAAGGGTTATGTAATGTTGAAAAGGGGAAATCACTATATACAAGATATTATTGTCATGTTTATCATAAAATCTAATATCCTTGTCTTCTAGTTGGGTCACAATCTAATAGGCTATTGTGGAGACCCTCGGTTCCCATAACCAGTACAGCAGCAGCAGGTTGGCTGATTCTCATCCCATCAGCTTTAACATCCCTGACCAAGTCTCCTTGATGACCAAAAGCACACCTCGGTGCTCCCTTCCTCCTGAATGCACTCACTACTACCTTTGGGAACAGCTGTAGCTTATGCCGTCACTTCTTTGATTTTGTTGCCTGAGGAGTGACTGTTAATAAATAAATAGACTGAATTACAGCTAACAGTGAAGTGCACTCTGGAAGGCCAAGTTCCAGTTTGGTGGTAGAATCCTGGTTCCAGTTTAATGGTGGAATCTGACTATCAGAGCTGGGAGAGAACTTCAAGTTCTTCTTTTAGTGCAACTAACACAACAACCCCTCTCCCAACCCATTTTATAGACTAGGAAAACTGAGGCCAGGTAGGTGAGATGACACAACTAGTTTGGATTGGTAGCAGGGCTTTTTTTTTTTTAACCTTGAAAATGTTTTCAAGTGGGTTTAACACAAACGATTTCACCTTACCAAAATCATATCTGAAAAGTACTTCAAATACTTACATATTTGTTTCATTATGTATACCTTTCCAGAAAGGAGCCAAATCCTAAAATGCCATTACTCATAAATAAACAAAACCTTAAATCAATAATTCAGGCAAAGCCCATTCTTCACATTGCCCTTACTTGGCCATTTCAAGCATTTCTCAGGTAGAAACAGACCCACATCTTCAGGGGCAGTAAAATCTAATGGTTCAATTCAGACTGCTCTGTACAAAGCTCAGTCTATTATTACTAGTTCATCTCTTAGCTTAGTCTCCGAGTATGAAAGAACTGTACCTACCTCTTAGAGCTGGAGTTGGGGAGGGGGGGGTCACATGAGATAACGCACTTTTAGCACCTACCTGGCACTCTATAACTTTATGATTTGGGCATAATTCTTTCCTCTCTTAAGGAGATAGCAATTCACTATTCGATGACCTTAGACCACTAGACCTTAGACCACTCCACCTTAGACCACTCCGATGCTACTAAACCAAGGAGAAACCCAGCTGTGACAGGCTGAGAAATGTCCGTCCCCACCCCCATTCCCTTTTAAGACAGTGAGTAGGCCGGAATTCTGGTTGATAAATGAGAGGAGCTGAGAAGGAGCTGAGAGAAGCTGCAGTGATGACTGTTCTGAGAATCTGATCTGCGAGGAGACGAATCTCCACATGTACCATGGAGATGCTTTGGGAAAGAGAGCCGGCCTACCTGACCGAAGGAGGACCAGAGAGAGAAGGGCTGGATGAAAGAAATGCTTAAAGGGAGATGGATTGACTGGAGGTGCCCAAAGAGGAAAAATTGAAACGGGAAACAGAGGCTGAATATTGGGAAATCTTCTGGGCGGTGAGTGCCATTAAAGGAGGCATTGCGTGTCCCGGGGATACAGATTTGGGGCGAAAAGCGGAGTAGGGACAAAGGTGGGCTACTCAAACTGCGGAGACAGAGCCCCCAAGCTGTGGGGGGTACCCGGACGGCCCGAGGGTGACCAGGGCCGGCGAGGACCGGAAGGCGGGGCTCTGGGGGCACTCACAGGGTAGGCAGGGGGTTGGTGGGGGGAGGTCGGGAGCCGGCAGAGGAGCCGACGCCGCGTTCGCCCCGGGGAAGGTCAGCGACCCCGGGCTGGGGAGCTGAGCGGAGACCCAAGAGGGGCCGCGGTTGCCATGGCGCCGGGCGGGGAGGGGGTGACTCGGGCCCCGCCCCGAGCCCCGCGGGGCTGCCGGCTCCAGATGGTCCCGAGCCTCCCGCGGGAGCCGGCGGCCTGCGGCAGGGGGAGGCTATTGTCCTCCTTCCGCGGCGCCGCAGTCCCGTCGCTCGCGCCCGCGCCCCGCCACCGCCGGCCCCGCGCGCTCCCCGCGCCGCTCGCGCCCCGTGACAGCGCCCGCCTGCAGCCTGCCGTGCGCCCCGCCGCCGCCCGCAACCGCCCCTCGCGGCTGGGCTGCGGGCGCGGCGACGACCGGTGCGCCCCCGCCCGTCGCGCTCCCGGCTGTCCGGCCGGCGCTCCGCACCGAGGTAGGTGCCGGTGCCCGGGCCCGCTTTGTCCCGGCCGGCGGGGCTGTGCGCTTTGTGCGGCCGCGTGCGGGCGGCGGGGTCGGGGTCGGGGTCGGGGTCGGGGCCGGCCAGGGGAGCAGGGGTGGGAAGATGCGGCTCCTGGCGCTCGCTCCCGCTGGGTCCCGGGGACAGGATGGAGAGTCAAGTGCCAGCCACCCAGGTACCCGTGTGCGGGCAGCGGGGATCGAGGCTTGCGGGACGCGGGCCTTTCCGGAGACCAGAGAAGAGTCTGGAAGAGTTGGGGCTGACAAACGCGTTAAGGGATCGGGTCGCTGGGCTCTGAGCGTGTCTGACAGCGCCAGCTGTTCGCATCGCGGAGGCGGGCCGGCCGGCGCCGGTCCAAGTGCTGCGGACACGCTTGGCTGTCTCTGCCCCGCAGCTGTGAGCGCCCGACTCCCTCTCGGGAGCTGGCTGGGGGCTCCCTCTGGAGCCGGTGGGCTTCTCCTCGCCTCTGGTAGCTAGCTGCATGCTCTCCTTTTATGCTCCCTCACAGTGTGTGTGAGAGAGGGACATGGTTGGCTGTGGTGACCGGAACACTCGCAGAGGAAGAAGGGAGAATGAAGCCCCTGCGGGTGGTGGGGAAGAGGCAGCGTAAGGTGTCCCTGTGGCCGAGATATGCAGAGGGCTTGGAGTCCGCGGGCACAGAACTAGTGGGCAAGGCCTCCTCCTGAGCGGTTCCAACTCCAGCACCACAATCGGCATTTACCATCCACTGTGGCTCAGAACGACTTTGCCCCTTTAACCTCGTGGCATTACATGCTTGTCTGATCTGCAGGCTTGCCCCTGTCCTAACCTGCTACATGCTGTCTCCGTGGGTTGTTTCTCAGCTGCCCTCCTCCCCTCCAAGAGCAGCCACAATTCCGGCGCTGGAGAGCTGGTCGGTTCAGGCACCGGCACGGTGTCTACATACCAGTTTCCCTTGAAGGTGAAGGGGGCAGAGTGAATTCCAAATACGTGACTTAGCTTGAGGTGCTGGGCAACCTCTTGGCATATTCAGAAGAGCAAGGGATAAGGGAGAAAAAAGCTAATAGGGATCTTAGCTTTGTCCCTTAGAGAAACTGATGTAACCCATCGGTTACAGACTTGGGGGAGGGACGTAGCAAGGGAATGGAAATTAATCTGAATAATTCTGCCCTGAGTGGAGGATTCTAAAGGAGAAGATCAAACAAAAATCCAGTCCCACTCTTCAGCCCAGTTCCTAAGTTCCTTGGAGGAGAGTTCCTGGTGCTTTATCAGGAATACAGCCTTGAGGGAAATGGTTGGGGTTTCGTCTCTCGTCTCTCGGTTCTCTGGTTGCCCTGCGGGCATTTCCTTTTGCTGTCCTAGGAGCCCCAAGTTTGTTTGTGATTTCTTTTTCCTTTTATCTCTCTGCTGGTCCACTCATACTTTGAGTCAAATAAGATTTTTACTTTGCCAAAGTCCCCATTCCTTCTCATCTGTTATTCATCCCGCTGTCATTTGTTCAACTCCACCTCCCAGCAGCGTCTCCAGCCATATCGTCGTCCTTCTGCACATCTGCGATTCGCCTGTGTCCAGCCATCAGCTCTATTTGTCTCATTAGATCTAGAGCCCACTCCATCTTCATTTTCCTCTCTCATTGCCTGAGGCTTCTGGTTCTTTGTGGGTCTTGGGGTTTCTGAGGGGAAGTTGTATTTGAGTTTAGCATGGGAGAGAGCCTAAACAGACCCAGGGGCTAACCTCAGGTCACACTCACCCCCGAAACTTTGTGTCTTCTCTGTCCTCATAGCTTCTCTAACTAATTCTAACTGCTCTTCATCTTTGAACAACAGTGGCCCTCAAGGTGTGGCCTCCAGACCAGTAGCTTTAATATCATCTGGGAACAGTTTAGAAATGCAAATTCCCAGGCCCCACCCCAGATCTCCTGAATCAGAAGCTCTGGGGAGCAGGGCCCAGTGGTCTGTGTTTTAATAGCCCTCCAGGTAATTACGATTCATGCAAGGTTGAGAATCCCTGATCCTGTACTATAGAGCTCAACACTGACGGTACTCCAGATGAGAAGCAGAGGGTCTTCTCTGATGCCATTTTCATTCTTTCCTTGTGTTTTTTTCTCTAAACCTAAAAAAGACATGAATTTGATGGAGAAAAAAAAAAAGAATTATGGCCCATTCATTCAATGTCTCTTTTTTAAATGTTCTTTTTTTTCTTTTTTAAAAAATTTTTATTGGAGCATAGTTGATTTACAATGTGTTAGTTTCTGCTGTACAGCAAAGTGAATCAGTTATACATATACATATCTCCACTCTTTTTTAGATTCCTTTCCCGTATAGGTCATTACAGAGTATTGAGTACAGTTCCCTGTGCTATACAATAGGTCTTTATTAGTTCATTCAATATCTCTTTATTGAATACCTATTATACTGGGAAAACACCAACATGAGTAAGATGCAGCCCTTGTCCTCAGTGGGTTAAAAGTGGAGCAGGCAGAGAGACACATAAACAACTGACTGTAATACAATGTGATAAGTGTAATAATAGCTGCATGCTGAAGTGCTGTGGGAGCACAGAGGAGGGAATGATCAACTGTCTCTGAGGGAGGGAAAGAATTAATCAGGAGGAGGATGTGGCGAGAGAAGGAATTAGGGTACAAGACAGACTCTAGCCCGGGGGGATAGGATTTCTAGCTTTACAGGCCAGCGAAAGGGAGGAAAGGGGAAGGGGGCAGCTGCCCTTGAGGGTCAGCACTAGGCTGAGCAGAATCTGCATCCAGCAGCGCTTGGGCATATAATCTAGCAGGACCCCAAGCTTGCAGCTGGTGGGAGTTGGCTTTATCGTAGCATGAACAATGTAAGCTACTTGGGCCTGGCCTCCAGGTCAGTGGCTAAGAATAAGGCATTGGTGAAACTGTAATCTGGATTAGCTGCTGTACCGTCCTATCGCCAGAGTCCAGGAATCCATGGAGAAGAATCAGGTTGATGATTCCCCAGCACAGAGTTGAGTTAGGGGGTCGTGGGGCTGGGGCACAGGCTGACTAAGGAAATGAGCATGGAGACCCAAATCATAAGCGAGGAATGATAAATCAGAGAAAAGAAACCAGGGTGGGATCTATGTAGAGAAACTCAACCAGAAAACTACAGGACTCTGGACATGGCAGCAGGGAACACAGAACACAGCACATTGTCCAAAAGGCCCGGGGTCTGCAGAGCCCAAATGCTTGAAAACCAAAACTCAGAGGCTCTCAGAGCCACTGTGCTGAAGGACACCAGAAAGCATCACTCACTATGGGAATAAACTCCTTGGAGTTCCAACATGGTGGCCCCATGGGGTCCTGTGACCTAAGGCAAGGGTCCCCAACCCCCGGGCCGTGGACCGGTATGGGTCTGTGGCCTGTTAGGAACCAGGCCGCACAGCAGGAGTGAGCAGCGGGTGAGTGAGTGAAGCTTCATCTGCCGCTCCCCATCGCTCCCCATCGCTCACATTACCACCTGAACCACCCTCCCCACACCACCACCGTCCGTGGAAAAATTGTCTTCCACGAAACCAGTCCCTGGGGCCAAAAAAGTTGGGGACCACTGATCTAAGGACACCAGTGCCATCTTGGTTCCTTATCTATATGATGGGAGGCATCTTGGAAACTCAGGATGAAAAGCATGTATGTCTCAAATTGGATTTAGCCAGGGGACCATTTTATTTGGGAGAAGGGGAGGTTCCAGCTTCATATTTTCTCCCCCAAGTTATAGGAGAGGTTGTAACACCCAGACCTCCCTGAGAGGTCTGGATCCCATGCCTCGGTCCCAATAGGATCCGTCGGGAGGACAAAGTTGGATCACCAAAAAGAAGCCAAAGCGGTACATGTTTAGGTTTTGTACAGCTTCCAGAGGTCCTGGGGACACACAGCAGTTTGGAGATGGGGTCTGACAGTCTGCTTCTTTAAGTTTCTGCTCTTTGTGGAGTACAAAGATATAAAACAAGGTGCGAAAACCTCAGAGGCCTTCAGGGGCCAAGCAGGTAACAAAAATGTGTGACAAGGCTGGGAAGGAGCCAACAGGGAATGGTGGGGCCTGTAGAGAAGTGGAAAGCGCAAGCCCACCTAAAAGAATCCCAAATTAGTTCTTTTATAACAACTCATTGGCCATACCCCTGGGGGCTGGCTTTAGTAGGTTTGTGACTCCTGATAAAAGGAAAAAGGGTCACAGAATAGAAGGCGGGACATTGTATGTAGGGTTTTTTGTGGAGAGCTCTGTGCAGGGAGAGTGGGAGTGCTAGAAATGTGCATCCCAGAGCTAAGTGTGAGCATGGCTGCTGTGGAAGAAGCCCTAATCTGAGGGGCCCAGAGAAATGGAATTTGAATTGGTCCCAGGGCTTCGGCTGCTTCCCTGTCCAGTGGCTGAGAGTATTCGGGGACTCTAGTTCAAGTCACACCTTGCCTACAGCACTCTTTGCTCAGGATGACTTGACTCTGCCCTCGAATTTATTTTTATTTTTATATAAATATTTACAGAGCAAATTCAAAGAATCTGCTGGGGATTAGGGAAAATGATGGATTTTAAATGAGAAAGGAGTCCTCGGCCTAGTAAAAATGAAGCTCTCTTTCCTATTACAGGGAATGAAAAGCCCAAATCTAGGAACCTGAGACCTTAACTCCCAGGGAAATGCTTGTGTGTGTTTTCTTTTTGGGAGAAAGGGGAGGGGTAGACAGTCCTGGCCTTCTCCTGGGGCAGGTTCCGCTTCATGAAACCACTTAATGACAGAAGCCAAGTTCTGCCCTGTGCACCCATGGGAACACATCTCACTAACCACCCACAACTCACCACCCATTCTTTCTTCCTTCCCCCACACCACACAAGAGGTACCATACCTTCTTTCTAGAGCCAGAGACTGCCAAGGTCATAGCCCCAACCCTAGGAGGGTGCTAAGGATGAAAATGTCTTTGTATTTGAGAGGCACTAGGAAAATGAGAAATGCAGAACTTGGGGTTCAGTTACAGAGTCAGCCCCCTCCATTCTCTTGAATGGCTGCTGAATTACTCGAGAACTTTGGATAGTAGAGGTTTAAAAAAAAAAAATCCCTAGAAGCTAATCTGAAACTCATTTATTAGTTTGGAGAAGGACAGGGTTTGTTTGTGTAAAATAGAGTCGTGAGTTGTGCTGGCGAGCATACATGGTCCCAGTTTCCCCAGCCTGGGCCCTAGAAGGGAGCTCTGAAGGGCTCCAGGAAGTTCAAGGAACATGTAAATGTTATGATTAAGAGCTTGTCCTCCAGAGTCAAAAAGAATCTCGCTTCAAAACCCAGCTCTGCACCTTCCAGCTGCCTCCCAGTGACCTTGAACCGTGATTTAACTTTCATGGAGCAACTTCGTCATCTATGAAATGGGGATGATAATGGACCCTTGCCTCACAGAGGGTTGCGATGAGGTGATGCATGTAAATGGCGAGGACACATATCACAGCTGATGTTCATTGAGCACCTATTAAGTATTCTCTGTCACAAGTAAAAGGAAAAAAAGGGGAGATAACCATACTGTGTCCTCCTTTGAACTCCTGGGCTCTTTATCCATACTTACTAGCAGTGCATCAGTCTTCCTGGTGTATCATAGATGCATCTTGGCCTGAGAGCAGGATGTGGGTCTTTTCACCTCAAATCGCTTATAGCAGCAGTCCCCAACCTTTTGGTTTCATGGGAGTGGGGGGTACGGTGGTAATGCCAGCGATGAGGAGTGATGGGGAGCTGCAGGTGATGCTTCGCTTGCTCACCCGCCACTCACCTCCTGCTCTGCAGCCTGGTTCCTATCGGGCCGTGGACCCATACCGGTCCGCGGCCCGGGGGGTGGGGATCCCTGGCTTACAGGGTATAGGAGGCCATCTTGGGGGTGGGGCGGGGGGCACTCAGAACAGTTTGTGGAACCAGGAATGAAAGAACTCCGGTTTATACTCACTATTGCCCAAGGGGTCCCAGGCCTGCTTCCCTGCATTGCCCTGGTGTACACACTGCTGTCCTGAGCCACGCTGAGGGCCATCGCCACCTTCGGCCCCCTGCCCACTGTCCCTCTCTGGCCTGAGGCTCTGGAGACCATCTCCACTATGTCGCTCTGAGACACTGCTGCCTTCCAGCCTCACTCCACGTGTGTCTGTTGTGTTCCTGTCTCTCTGCTTCTCCACCATGGCTTCCTCTCTCCCACTGGGGGATGATTTCCACTGGTGAAAACAACGACTGCAACCTTTGGCCGTCAGGAGAGCAGAGCAGATCTAGGGCAGGAAGAGAGGAGGACACGGTGAGTGTTGGACTCAGCGGCTTTGAGATGCGTCTCACCAGCCACATTCCCCCTTGCAGGAGCAGGAGGCCATCCACCACCATGAGCAGCACCCTGTCACCCACAGACTTTGACAGCTTGGAGATCCAGGGCCAGTACAGTGACATCAACAACCGCTGGGACCTGCCCGACTCGGACTGGGACAATGACAGCAGCTCAGCCCGCCTCTTTGAGAGGTCTCGAATTAAGGCCCTGGCAGGTGAGGTCAGGGGAGGGCCGGGGGAGATGCTGAGAATGCTGGGATGGGAAGCTTGTCATGAAGAGTCCTTCAACTTCATGGGAACACCGACTCTCTTTCTAAGCTGCTGCACTAGAGCGGGAAACCCAGATCACCCTACCAAGCCCCTGGTCCCCAACTCCAGCCTCAAGAACAAACCGCGCACAATCCATAACATGCCCAGCTTCCTTCCCCACAAGCAGGGAGAAGCCGTGCTGACCCTGGGACTCAGCTGTGTTCCCCTCTGCGCTCAGCTGACTTCCTGGCCTCTATCCCTGAGTCATGTTCCTTAATTCTTTTGCGGTCTTAGTCTTGCTGTTCTGTTTCCACCCACCTCTCCCTTACCTTTCATCCTCTTGTCTCTTCCTTGATTTCCACTGTCATCTCTCACACCTGTTCTCCCTCCTAGTCCAGTAGCCTCTCCGCTCCCTCCCCACCTGTTCCTTCCACCTGCCGCCTGTTCCTCCCTCTATTTCATCTACTGGTTCCCTGAAACAGGTTCCCTCTGCCTGCCTCTGGTTTCTGCAGCCGCCCATTCTCCCGCCTGCCTCAGCCCCTGCCCTCCCCTATGGCCTCAGTTCTCTCCTTCAGCCCCTGTGAGCACAAGCAAACCCGTTCGACGGGCCTCCCTGCGTTCTGGGGAGGAGTTGTCATGGCAACAAGCGTGCGGCTGCCACCTGACACCACCGGCTGCGGCTGTCGTGGGGCTGAGTCACCCACACACCCCAAGGCCACCCACCCTTTTGGCTTCCCTCCTCCATGCCACCCTTGTCTTTTCCACTGACCTGCTGGCCTCCCAGCCCAGTGCAGTGGGAGAGGTCACAGCTCCTCCTTCCTGAGAGGTGATGCTCCCAGCATGGGTGGGGTGGCCTCCTATAAGAAGGGAGACACTGAGGGGGGTGGTTCCCAAACTTGGCTGCACTTTTTACAGGATCACCCATGGATGTTTTCACAAATATAGGTTCTCAAACCCCTTTCTGGACACACCGAATTAGAATCTTTGGACTTAAGGTCCAGGAATCGGAATTTTTAAGCTCTCCAGGTAATTCTTTTCCGCCAGCCCAACACCATTCTGAGGATCCCCATGTGGTAGCCATTGCTTCTGGGGATCCCTTATCATTTTCTGCTGGGCCTCCCTGTCCTTCTGGTCAGGTCTACACGCTGGCTTGTGAAATACTCATACTGCTGTTTCTGTAGATGAGAGGAGGCAGAAGACATGGGTTATGGAGAATCTCACCTCTTTGGGGGAAAGTTTCCCTGGTACCCTGATTTTGGATAAGAGTAGCCTCTAGAATGGTCATGATGTCTGTGTGCACACGACACGTGATACCCAGGACGGTTGCAATGTTTGTGCATGCGACATATGCCACCTCATGCTGTCCATAGGTGTTTATCTCCACCACTAAATGGGGCTCTCCTGTGGAGGTGTCACTGTGTGGGCTTTGCCTAGCACTGCGCCTCGCACCGGTAGGTGCCAAATAAATACTGAATGAAGGAAGATGGGAGAAGGGCAAGAGTAGCTTGTAAGTGACAAGGGCTGAAGCCCATAGATAGGTAGGAAGGAAATCGGGTAGATGTGCCCGGCAGTGGGTGTACTGGGGGCCTGATGGGCCCCATGGCAGGGAAGGAGCTGGTACTGGAGGTGAGGATGACAAACAAGAGAGGAAGATAACAACACCTATCTCACAAATAAAGGAATATAAGCAAACACCTAGCACAGTGCCTGGCTAGTACTACTGAGCTGGCTTTGCCCCTTCAAGGATTTCTCTTTCTCTGCTCCCTGAGCTGGGGCTCAAAGCCCACATCCTGAAGGGGGGACCTCCCAGAGTCGCAGAGAGCGGGCATCCTCAACACACCTGCAGACCTTGGGAAAGCAGGACTTTGCTTCGGGGGCCTCTCCCTCGGGTCTTGCATACTCGGAGGCAACTGGGGGCCAGACGGGCAGGTCTCTAAGGCGCTGGCAGTTCCCTCCTGCGGCCCGCGGGGCCTGGCCCTGCCCCAGCCGGAAAGCTCCGCCTCCCACCCCTCCCCCGTCACTGTCCGACCTGTTTGTCTGGAGCTATCTCCGTCTCCTCTCGCCGCAGCCAGGTGTGTTCTGCCGACGGGTCCCGGAGCTCGGGGCTCAGACATCCCGTGACCCCTTTTTCCTACTCCTCGAAACTTCCACCGTCCTTGAGGCACACCCCCTGCCACCCGGGGACCCCAGGCTCGAGGGGGAGCGGACCCTCGGCGCCCCGCCCCGGCGCGGGCAGAGCATGGACTCTGGGCCCCGGGAGAGTGAGAGGCAGCAGCAGCATGAACGGGCACGAAGTGAGCAGGGCGCACGGGCACGGCCTGAACGGGGCCGGCGAGTTTTACTACGAGGCTGTGGAAGAGTCTCAGAACCCCGGGGGCCTCCCGCTCTCGCCGGCTGCCTTCATCAGCCCGGCTCAGCGCGCCAGCGTGCTGGAGGGACGCTTCAAGCAGCTTCAAGGTGGGCTCCGGGGGGCGAGCGGAGGGGAGCCGCGCGGAGAGGGGGTCCCGCGGAGCGAGGCGCCCGGGGTGGGGGGGGCGTGGGAGAGGAGCCGGAGCCAGGAACCCGGGGTCGGGGGGAGCATCTTCTGTGACTCAGACGTTTGTGTTGGGAGACAAAGTGCCGGGGGAGTAATTACAAGTGGCCGGAAAACACGGGGATGCTGACAGAATCGGGAAAGGCTTGGACCCGCTGGAGGGGCGGTGAGAGCGAGAGCGGGTGTGACGGTGGCGGCGGCGGGGCCCCGCTGGGCGTGTGCCCTCGAAGGCGAGGAGCGAGCGTGGTTCGCTGAGGCTTTCCGGCCTTTGGGAGGAAACGCCCGCTGGGGTGGTCAGGGAAGGAGACAGGGAGAGTGAGCCAGTAGGCGAGGGACCTAGGGCGTGTCTGTGCTGCACTGGGTTTCTGAGTGGGTGTCTTAAGTGTGTGTGGAAACCAGGGAGAGTGTCAAAGGGAGCTGGTGCAGACAGGCTCAGGTATATGTCTGAGCAGGCTGTGTTCACCCTGGCGGCCATACTCCAGTGTATCTCTGGGAGCCACTGTGTCTTGTGTGTCCGTGGACGCCTTGTAAAGTTACACTTTGTCCCTGGCGCTTGGATTTGCACATTTTTCTCCTAGCTGCCCCCGTTTCCACGTCTTCCCCTTTCATGCTACCTGTGCGCCAAAATGGCCTCACCCCCGTGTGCCTGGCATCAGGGCAGACTCCATGGATCCAGTAATGGCTGATGTTCCGGGCGGTCCCCGGCTCGGGCAGGGCCTGTGGACCCTGAGAGAAGGCCCACAGAGCATCAGGATAAATGAGCATTTGTTAGGACCCCAAGGTTGTCCCAGGTACGGGGTTGGAGGTAAGAAAGACAGAAATAGACATGGGTGTGTCGCTATGTTTTATGGGTGAGGTGCGTAGGAATGTGAGATTAAGGGGTGAGTCTTTTCGGTTTCTGAGATGCTGGTGCTGAGACGGAAGGACAAGTGACTCTTCAGGCCCTGGCCATTTGCACTGGGTCCTTGCACTGGGCTCCTCTGGGGAGAACTGGTGGAAATCCTAGTGGCCGGAGCAGCTTCCGATGGCCTGAGCCTCTTCCCTCACGTTGTCATTTATAATATTTTTAATTCTTATTTTTCTGTGAAATGTAACAGCATCCCCTCATCAGCAGCTCCCCCTGTGGGCCAGGCAACAGGCATCTCCTCACTTTTTTTGAGATTGGTGCTAAGCTCTGCCTGGCTTCTTCCTGCCCCCACCCCGTGTTTCTTGGGCTCACTGTTTTCCCTGTTTCCTACTTTCACGATGATGTTTTCCCTCTTGGCATTGGAATATTGGTGTCCTGGGACAGGATCCCCTTGCAACCAATTGAATGAACCCAGAAGTAGAGGAACCTGTCTTCTCTTTAAATTATCCCAGGAGAGCAAGCTGACTCAGGAGGCCTGCAGCCTCTATTATGTCACATCCTTCTAATGACCACTTGGAACAGCGGCTGCTGTAATTTAAGTCCACACCCTCTCCTTTGTCCACCACCAAAAGGGAACAGCCATACCTCCTGCTGGACCGACCTGAGAAACTCTTACTCTTTCCTTCGGGTTAGATCATGCCTGTAAACAGTAACTGATTGAGGAGCCACTTCGTGCCACATCTTACACACGTTGTCTCAGTCAACACAATGACTTGCTGAAAGAGAAAGTAATGTGCCCATTTTACAGATGAGGAAAGTGAGGCCCTGATGGGTGAAGCAACAGCGTTTCACCACTGTTACATGACAGAGCCCTGATCCCAGACCTTCCCTGCATGTCCCCTGCTTCTAATTTCTTTCATCCTTTCTTCTCAAAGCCTGTTTTTCCGTCTCTTATCTTTGTTCTTCACCTTGCTTATGAACTCATTCCAATTTCTGTATTTCCCGGCTTTTTAAGCTATGGGTTTTCCTCCCGGCCATCTTCCTGCCCTTCCTCCTCCCCAGACCTCACTTCCCCAACCCCACCAACTGGTGTTTAGAAACAGGTGCACGGTACTTGAAGGGCAGAAATGACCCCATGTTGCTGCCACAGATGAGCGAGAAGCTGTGCAGAAGAAAACCTTCACCAAGTGGGTCAACTCTCACCTGGCCCGGGTGACATGCCGGGTGGGAGACCTGTACAGCGACCTCCGGGATGGACGTAACCTCCTGAGGCTCCTCGAGGTGCTCTCGGGAGAGACACTGGTGAGCTGTGGTCACCAGGGAGGAGGCAGCCTGAAAGACAGTGGTCAAGGGGACAAGCTGTGGTAGTGGCCCTGAACGAGAAGAGTGACACCACAGAGCAGAAAGCAGTGGCCGCCCTCTGCTCAGAGGATGGTTTCATTTTGAGAGGCTTTGCTGCGTGAATTAAACCAGCAGCATTGCTTCGTGGAGACAGGAACAGTGGCCCCATTGAAAACATTTTTTTCCCCACCCACTCTGGGTGTCGTTAATTCCCTTGGGAATCTTAATCTGCCCCAAGCCTCATCTGCAACTCAGCTTTAGCTCCCTGGGGCGGTCCCTGTGTTCCTGAGGGAGGTCATGGGGAAGGTGTAGGAAGCAGGGCCCCGGGAAAGCTAGGAGGGAAGGAGGAGGAGGCCCACGGTCCCATGGCTTTGTGTCCCCGGTCCCTCGACAGCCAAAGCCCACAAAGGGCCGCATGCGGATCCACTGCCTGGAGAACGTGGACAAGGCGCTGCAGTTCCTGAAGGAGCAAAAAGTGCACCTGGAAAATGTGGGCTCGCATGACATTGTGGACGGGAACCACCGCCTGACCCTCGGGCTGGTGTGGACCATCATCCTTCGATTCCAGGTACCCCGCACGGTGTTGCTCGGTGGGTGCCCTGCACACCAGTGCTGCAGCCCCAAAGGTCACTGCACACACGGGGGGCCTAGAACCTCATACGCCAAATCAGGGGACGCTCCTCATTAAACAGGGTGGAGGCCAGCGTGGGTGTTGTCAGACTTCTGTGGCAAATTCCCTGTGGCCTGGGCTGTGTACTGGTCACGGGCTATAGGACCACATGTCGCTGCACAAGGGACTGGAAATTTTACAGACTGGTCCTTCACCACGGAGAGCTTTAGAGCTACATTTGGGGTCTGGTCACCAGCCCACTCCGCTGCCTCAAACTCTGCTCACCTCCCTCAAAAGAGGACAGCCGCCCTACTCCTTCTTATGCTCTGAGCAAAGCCAGTCCAGTGTCCTAATGCCATCACAGCTCTCCTGATTCCCCTGCCTCCTCCCGGGGTGTAACCTCCCCTGCTCCTTCCAGCCCTAAGCAGAGCTCTGTCAGCTTCACCTTTGAAACCCAGCTCTCAGGAAATGTTCTCTCCGCCACCTGCAGTTCCCCCACCTGCAGGAACCCGCATTCTTCGCTTCGAGGCACTTCCACTCTTCCGAGTTCCCACTCCATTCTGCTGCCTCAAATCCCTTTGACCTGAAGTTTTGTGGTCACTAACCCAGGAGGAAAGGTCCCCAGGCTCTGTCCTTGGACCCTAATCCAGGAATCTAAGGAGCAGTTTCCTGCCGTGTATCTCTGAGCATCTCTGATAATTCCAGGAGCCCCTGTTCAGGGAGTGAGGGCCTCCCTTCCTCCCTTCCTTCCTTCCTTCCTTCTTAGATCCAAGACATAAGTGTGGAAACAGAAGACAATAAGGAGAAGAAGTCAGCCAAGGATGCCCTGCTGCTGTGGTGCCAGATGAAGACCGCGGGGTGAGGCTGCCCAGGCAGCGTGGCCTTGGAGGGTTGGATGCACCAAGGCTGTGCAGTAAAGGAAGGATGGGGGCCAGGAACCACAAGCTGGGGGTCCGTCCTCGAGGCACAGACCAGGGTGGCCCTCCTCACTGTCTATCCTGGCCTCTGTTTACAGGTACCCCAATGTCAATGTGCACAACTTCACCACCAGCTGGAGAGATGGGCTGGCCTTCAACGCCATTGTACATAAACACCGGTGAGAAGACGGGGGTTCGAGAGCTTGTCCGAGTTACTGGATGGGTTGATGACCCATGGGCCCAGACACACATAGACAAAGCAGTGAGATGAGATGAGCTACATGGCAGTTACAAGAAAGGAACATTCGGAGAAGAACCAGGATGTCGGGGTGCCTACTGCATGGAGGGCTTGCAATGGGAGCCCTGGGGCGGGGAGGGTTGGGGACTTAGGGAGAAAGATAGGGGTGGTTTACTTTTCCTCTTCAGAATCTCACATGCCCTTGATACCTTCTATATTCCCTCCCCACCTAGGCCAGACCTGCTGGATTTTGAGTCCCTGAAGAAGTGTAATGCACATTACAATCTGCAGAACGCTTTCAACCTGGCTGAGAAGGAGCTGGGACTTACGAAGCTGCTGGATCCTGAAGGTGGGGCAGAGAGGCTGTGGGTTAGAGACAGAAGGTAGATGAGTGGGTGCCGGGGGCTGAGGGCGGCGAGAACGGGAAGGAACTGCAGATGGTTCAGATGGCTACGGGGTTTCTTTGGGAAGTGACGGAAATGTTCTGGATTTAGATCGTGGTGACGGTTGCACAATCTTGTGAATATACTAAAAACCGTGGAATAGTATACTTTAAAAGGGTGAATTTTATGGCATGAAAAGTATATCTGAATATAGGAAGAAAGGCAGTCCCGTGGCAGAAGGAGCCCTGGGGTATGGTTCTATCCCAGCCCCTCCACGGAGCAGCTCTGTGACATAGAGCCAGTCGCTTGGCCTCTCTGTGGCTCAGTTTCCTCATCTCTAAAATGAGAAGATTGGTCTCCGTGGTCTCTAAGGGCCCTTCTAATTCCAAAACTCTAGGGTTCTAAATTAAGCTCCGTGACCTTGAGGTCTCACAAAGCACTGGCCTTATGGTCAGTTGACCCTATCCATTGGCCCCTGTGGTTCTGATCTAATGCTGATGAGACTGGGAATGGCCACTGAGCTCTCGTTTTGTACCTGGCACTACACTTGACGTGCTCTAATTAATTTAATCCTCACAACACCCCCTTTGAAATCGATATCATGCTCCATTTATGGAAGAGAAGACAAGGGCCTATAAAGGTTGAGTGACTTCCCCAAGGTCATAGGGCTGGTGGAGCTGAGATTCAAATTCAGGCAGCCTGGCTGCAGAGCCTGTTTCCTCAGTCACCTCTCTGGGAGAGCAGAGAGCAGTCAGCAGTCTTGGTGCAGCCAGAAAAGGGAAGGACAGAAGGGCCGAGCGAGTGACTTCCTTGCTGGAAATGCTTCTTCTGAAGCTCCTTGGGCAGATTTCGGACTCGGTTACTTTCTCCCTGTCTTCCATCCCACCTGTAGTCCCTTTTCCTGTGCCTTCTTAGTCCAGAATGACAAACATCAGCTAACTAGTGATCAAAGCAGGCCAAGTACAATGGTCCTTGGAGAGCGTTTGAGAAGCACAGCTATGATAAAGAATATTTAAGTAAAGCCTCGTATCCCACAACTTTCTGAGATGATTTCCGTGGTTCCCGCCTGCCTGTGGGAGGTTAGAGGGGGTCAGGAGGGCTTCTGGTCTAATAGTCTTCCCTGTAGGTAGGATACAAACTGGCCCAATTAAGAGAACCAATTAAGAGATTTCAAGTCATAGTCAGCCTTGGTGTCCTCGTGGTAGGAGTTAATTTGGCTTGAAGGACACTCACCTCCCGGGCCCACAGCTGAACTTTGGGACTGAGGTAAGAAATAGCCACGACTGTGCCCCAAGATGGCCCTGAGAACTGGCCTCTGTCCCTGCTTCCAGGGCTCCCTGGGCCCATCCCTCTGAACATCCTGGGTTCAGGAGGCCTCGTTCATACCTTCTGTCTTGCTGCCCCTGAATTGGATGACTTCTTAGCCATCTTTCCAGCCCATAAGTCCACGATCCATCCCCCAATGGGAATGCTATTTCTTTTCTTGTCTCTCTTTCTCCAAACAACTAATTTTACACTGGGTAAAAGCCTCTTTGGGCTTCTGGATTTTAAACTCCGCTTGTTTCTAGGAAGAGGGGGAATAGAAAGGTTAGCTTTTCATGCCCTTTTAGTCCAAATAGTTTATTTGTCATTTTACTCTGAAGGGAGCTGGAAAGATATCAGCCTGGGAGGGCTAGGAGGCTCCTAGGATTGGAGTAAGTGATTCGAGTTGTGGGCATACTTCTGGGAAGCAGGTTTCTAATCTCGGCCTGATCTGAGTGGTCCTTTTTCTCAGACGTGAATGTGGACCAACCAGATGAGAAATCAATTATTACCTACGTGGCTACTTACTACCACTATTTCTCCAAGATGAAGGCCCTGGCCGTGGAAGGCAAAAGAATTGGCAAGGTACTCTCCAGCATGGGGGTGGTAGGCATAAAGACCAGAGGAGGCCTGGCCTAGGGGGTCCTACTCCCCTAAAGCAGGAGCAGGGGAGGACTGGGCCAGGGAACCCACAGCACAGTTTCACAGGTGCTGGACCACGCCATGGAGGCCGAGCGCCTGGTGGAGAAGTATGAGTCCCTGGCCTCAGAGCTGCTGCAGTGGATTGAGCAAACGATCGTGACCCTCAATGACCGGCAGCTGGCCAACTCCCTGAGTGGTGTCCAGAACCAGCTCCAGTCCTTCAATTCCTACCGCACTGTGGAGAAGCCACCCAAGTAGGTGTCCCTGAGCCACACCCTGCCACGGCCTGCCTGCCCCAAGCTGTGCTCACACAGCAGGAAGCCTAAATGAGGGGAGCCTTTTGGGAGGGAGATGCGGCAGCACATAAATGCAGTGGAGGCTCATTTTCCCCAGCTCAGAGCCCCAGAAGCAGTTCCAAAGTAAAAAATTTTAATGGTCACCCATTACAAGAAATCACGCTGTGGAAATGATTGCCATGGTATGTAGAGCCGGTGCAGTCTACTCAGATGAGATTGGTCGGGGTGTCTCGGCAACCCAATCCCAGCTTAAGGACAGGGGATTGGACCCGACAGGCAGGTTGTCGCTGGCAATACATGCATGTGGCTGGTCACTTGCACATTGCACAGATTCTTATCATTTTTGTATTTTAGCAACTGACTGTTGAAGTATGGAATTACTACTAGATGATTCTATACAGTACATGCTAAAACTTCTGTGTTTTTTGTTTTTGAGCTCTTTCGGAGTTAATGTGTTTCAGCTCCAAAACTAATATTAATCCAGAAAACATCTGTTCCTGTGCATTCCAGGGAATGATTTGAGGTGTGCCCTTTGACCCAGAAAGTCCTCTTCTGGGCATTGAACAAAGATGTAGCTTCAAGGATGTTCACGAACGTGACCTTTGTAAAAGAAAGATAAGTCATGGGACAGCCACAGAAAATAATATTGGAGAAATGCATTTATTGACCTGAAAAGACGTTCATGAAACATAAGAGTTACAAGACAGTGGTCTGTGGACGGCAGAGAGCAAAGGGCTAAGCATCCAGATTCAAAGTACCTGAGTTCAAATCCTGGCTCTGCCACCTGCCCTTGTGAGCATTGGGCATTATTTAGCCTGTCTGTGCCTCGGTTTTCACATCTGGAAAATGGGGGTAATGAGAGAATGTAGGTAACAGTGAGAAGGAGTTAATGCGTGCAAAGCCCTGAGAACAGGGCCTGGCTCTCGGTGAGTGAGTCCTCAACAAATGTTAGCCATGGTTATGGTACGATCCCATCTGTGTAAAGCAAAAATGCAGTACGTACATGCCCAAGGGTGACAGTGGTCGTGTCTGTGTGGTTTTCAGTTGTTTTAAAATTAAGTTCTTTTTAAACGTGGTTTGCCAGTATTTTCACAAGCTTTTACAAGAAGAAAAGCAACACAGAACAACTTCATTTTGAAATGTAAAGAGTCCCCGGGCCCCTCGTGGCCTTTGACTCTGACCCCACCTGGCCTCCTGCCTCAGGTTCACTGAGAAAGGGAACTTGGAAGTGCTGCTGTTCACCATCCAGAGCAAGCTGCGGGCCAACAACCAGAAGGTCTACACGCCCCGCGAGGGCCGGCTCATCTCCGACATCAACAAGGTCCACAGCCTCCCTTCCATCCCTGGGACGACCCACCCTCAGCACCAGCCCCTACTGTCCCTGCTTGAACCCTCGGCCTGGCTTGAACCCCACCCATCCCGGGTGCAGGCGTGACTGCCACATCCTCTCCCGAGTCCTGCACGTCCCCCTCCTCCTCCCTCGGTCTCTCTATGCAAATTATACCCCAGTCCCTTATCTTGTTCAGCATACCCTAGACTCACTGGCCCTACTTTTGTTTCATTTTTTTTACAGACAGCATAAGATTAACAAAAGTAATAGGGTTCGCCCACAGCCCCACCACCACAAACAAATCCAGTGATTTGCACTGTGCCCTGTCCCCCTCCGGTCTTTGTCCAGCAGCAGACGTGGTTTTCACGGGGCTCCACGGCACTCACACCACCCTGTTCCTCATATTTCCCTGCACAGGCGTCTGACCGCATTCCACAGACCCACTAGACCGAGCTTCCCTGAGACCCACCCTGCACCCCCAGCCCCGGTGACCCCTCCCCGCCCTCACTTCCTGAGCCCTGGCCCTTTAACACTAATCCTGTCTCCACCTCGCAGGCCTGGGAGCGGCTGGAGAAAGCTGAGCACGAGCGTGAGCTGGCCCTGCGCACGGAGCTGATCCGCCAGGAGAAGCTGGAGCAGCTGGCCGCCCGCTTCGACCGCAAGGCCGCCATGCGGGAGACCTGGCTTAGCGAGAACCAGCGCCTTGTGTCCCAGGTAGGACACGGGGGGCTCTTGGCCTGTCCAGGAAGGTCTGGAGACATGGGAGAGTGAGAGAGAGTGGTGGATAAGGAGCCCTGTGAGGTGGGGAGCTAAAGAAACAAGAACTCCATCACACAGACTTGGAGACCAAGAGCCCGGGAACCAGGGCCCGGAGCCTTGAACAGGAGAAGGGCCGGTGAGACAGGATGGGGTGGGATAGAGAGGATGCTTAGAGCCACCCCGTGGAGTTGGCACCTCGCAGCAGAAGTGCTCCGGGGGGTGGGCAGGGGGTGAGCAGAGCGGCGTCCCGGAGCTCCCAGCCCTCCCTCCCTGTCCCCGCCCCAGGACAACTTTGGGCTGGAGCTGGCCGCCGTGGAGGCAGCAGTGCGGAAGCACGAAGCCATCGAGACGGACATCGTGGCCTACAGCGGCCGGGTGCAGGCGGTGGACGCCGTGGCCGCCGAGCTGGCCGCTGAGCACTACCACGACATCAAGCGCATCGCCGCGCGGCAGCACAACGTGGCGCGGCTCTGGGACTTCCTGCGGCAGATGGTGGCCGCCCGGCGGGAGCGGCTCCTCCTCAACCTGGAGCTGCAGAAGGTGTTCCAGGACCTGCTCTACCTCATGGACTGGATGGAAGAGATGAAGGTACCAGCGGATGCGGAGGTGGGGTCGAGGTGGTCGGGACCGTGGGAGGACGAAGGGCACGTTCGCTCATTTGCTCAGCCGAACCTTTGCAGAGTATGTACCAGTCCAGGGCCCTGTCCCCAGTTCAGGTGAACAGAGCAAACAGCTCCCTGTCTTCATGGGTCTCACGTTCCAGCGGGAGGAGACTGATGATAAAACCCGTGGGCCTATCAATAAACAACATAGCAGGTGGGCGTGAAACGTACGAGGAAAGAGAAACAGGCCGAGTGATGGAGGGGTCCAGGAAGGCCTCTCTGAAAAATGCCATTTAAGCTGAGAGCAGAATGTCCCAAGGAGCCAGCACAGGGAGATCTAAGGAGAGAATGTTTCCAGGCAGAAGGAACAGAAAGGCCCTCGGCCTGCTCACGCATGGCATGTTCCGGATGAGAAGGGAGGCCGGGGGGTGGGGGTGGGCTGCTGTAAGAACAGGGAGGGGACAGGGGATGAGGTAAGGGAGGATGCAGCCAGCTCGCTTAGGGCTTACAGGCCTGGTCAGGGAGTTTGGATTTTACTCAGAGTAACATGGAACATTGAAAGTGATTAGAAGGTTTTGAAAAGGGGGAGAGACATGATTCTGCGTTTTTACATTTTTTTAAATGTCACTTTGACTGCTATTTGAAGAATGGCTGTGGGCAGCCAGAGTGGGAGCAGAGAGACCAGTCACAGGCTGTTGCGGTGATCTAGGCGAGAGACGGGGAAGTGGATAGGTCTGCAGAGATGCTGACGATTGCTGGGGTGCTGGGGACTGAGCCACGACCATAGGAGGGTGGCGATAATTCTGGTGCTGAGATGATGAGTCAGAGCGGAGATTCCAGGAGCAGGGTTTAGTAGGAAAGTTGTTCGGCAGGAGGGGAGTTGAGTACAAAGAGGCCAGAGTGCCAGGAGAGAACTCAGGGGTCACTATGTGTGTGAGTGAGGGCTGACAGCTGGGAGCATGTGTGCTCACCTGGGTGCAACACCTGGAGCCGCCCCAAGAGGTCGGGGTGCGTGGTTGATCCAGGAAGATGGGGCGAGGTTAGCGCATGTGTGTGGTGGGGCAAGAGGCCTGACTGAGAGGGAACCGGGCGGCTCTCAGACGGCCATCGACATGCCACGTGCGCCCTGCAGGGCCGGCTGCAGTCCCAGGACCTGGGCAAGCATCTGGCTGGAGTGGAGGACCTGCTGCAGCTGCATGAGCTGGTGGAAGCTGACATTGCCGTACAGGCTGAGAGGGTGCGGGCCGTCAGCGCCTCTGCGCTGCGCTTCTGCGACACAGGAAAAGGTGAAAACCTTGGGGGGAGGGTGGGGGGGGGAGGAATTGGAAAAGGGAGGGGCTGGGAAGGAGAACATTAAGAGCTGAAGCAGCAAGACTGGAAAAACCTGGGGACAGGAAAGATGATGGGTGGACGGTGGGCGACAGAGCTAAGAGAGTGGGGTGGGGGGGGATTCGTAACTAGGGGTGCACAGGGGGCAGTAGAGGGCTGGGCCACAGCTCTTGGCCCTCTGGTGTGACTGTTTCAGAGTACAAACCGTGCGACCCCCAGCTGGTGTTGGAGCGGGTGGCCACCCTGGAGCAGAACTATGAGTCGCTGTGCAAGTTGGCAGCGGCTCGGCGGGCCCGGCTGGAGGAGTCCCGGCGACTCTGGCGCTTCCTCTGGGAGGTGGGCGAGGCCGAGGCCTGGGTGCGAGAGCAGCAGCACCTGCTGGCCTCGGCAGAAACCGGCCGGGACCTGACCGGCGTCCTCCGCCTGCTCAACAAGCACACAGCCCTGCGAGGCGAGATGAGCGGCCGGCTGGGGCCCCTGAAGCTCATCCTGGAGCAGGGCCAGCAGCTAGTGGCCGAGGGCCACCCCGGGGCAGGCCAGGCCGCCGCCCGCACCGCCGAGCTCCAGGCCCAGTGGGAGAGGCTGGAGGCCCTGGCGGAGGAGCGTGCCCAGCGGCTGGCCCAGGCCGCCAGCCTCTACCAGTTCCAGGCGGACGCAAATGACATGGAGGCCTGGCTGGTGGATGCGCTGCGCCTGGTGTCCAGCCCCGAGCTGGGACACGACGAGTTCTCCACGCAGGCCCTGGCCCGGCAGCATCGGGCCCTGGAGGAAGAGATCCGAGGCCACCGGCCCACCCTGGACACCCTGAGGGAGCAGGCCGCGGCCCTGCCTCCCGTGCTGAGCCGCACGCCGGAGGTGCAGGGCCGGCTGCCCACCCTGGAGAGACACTACGAGGAGCTGCGGGCCCGCGCGGGCGAGCGCGCACGTGCCCTGGAGGCGGCCCTGGCGCTCTACACCATGCTCAGCGAGGCCGGGGCCTGCGGGCTCTGGGTGGAGGAGAAGGAGCAGTGGCTCAACGGGCTCTCCCTGCCTGAGCGCCTGGAGGACCTGGAGGTCGTGCAGCAAAGGTAGGCCCCGTGCACGCCCCGCCCTCCCGAGTGGCCTTGTGAGCTTGGGGCCAATGTATAGGGTGGCCCCCATGTGTGTGGGGTATGGTGGGTACCACCATAAACTGCCTGCTCTTGCTACATACATCCCTTTGAGTCTTGCCAGTAGTCTGGTTTCTGCTTTAAAGAAAAACGTTAAACATACTCAGAAATAGAAACATTATGCAGCAAATTCCTATATAGCCATCACCCAAATTCAGTAATCATCAATATCTTGCTCTGTTTGATTAATTTTCCTTTTCAAAAGCAAATCCCCAGTATTAACATTTCACCTCTGTATTCTCCAGGAACATAGAAATTTGCAATAGGAGTACATTATTTTTTAATTGTGTGTGCAGGCTTAGAATAGCTAAGCCTTTGAAGTTATGAACCTTTTAGACAGAGACACTGATTAACCCCTCATGAAGTAGCTTTATCTACAGAATAAGAAATCCTAAAATAATTTAGAAATGATGTTTTTCTTATAGAACCACACACAATACCATTATCACATAAAACAAAATTAGCAATTCCTTGATATCACCAACTACTCAATCTTCTTTTTCCTTTTATTTATTTATTTATTTATTTATTTTTCTTTTTTGGCTGCGTCGGGTCTTAGTTGCGGTACTCGGGATCTTTGTTGCGGCATGCAGGATCTTTCGTTGTGGCGCACGGTCTTCTCTCTAGTTCTGGCGTGTGGGTTTTCTCTTTCTAGTTGTGGCGCACGGGCTCAATAGTTGAGGCGCGCGGGCTTAGCTGCCCTGTGGCGTGTGGGATCTTAGTTCCCTGACCAGGGATGGGACCCGCGTCCCCTGCATTGGAAGGTGGATGCTTTACCACTGGACCACCAGGGAAGTCCCTACTACTCAATCTATAGTCAAATTTCCTGGTGGTTTTTAAAATGTAATTAAAGATGTTTTGTTGCTTTTTTCAATATATCCCATGACAGGAGTCAGAAACCCTTATGCCAAGTACAGCCTCTGCCTGTTTTTGTAAATAAAGCTTTATTGGAACATAGCCATGCCCATTCATTTGCATGTCATCCCTGTGTCTGCTTTTGCACTAAAACAGCAGAGCTGAATATTCGTGATAAAGACTGAATGGCTCGCAAAACCTAAAATATTTATTATGTGGCCCATTTGCAGACTCTGCTCTATGAGAATATGAAATGTTCCGGGAGAAGTAACGCTTCACATCTTTATCACTTAAAATTTTTTCGTTATCAACTCATTTTTTAACACATATTAGTAAGGTGGGACCCAGGTAGGCAGCTAAGGGGTAAGTCCCAGGAGGAATAAGGGAGGTTCTGCTGAAGGGTGAAGCCCTGTGCCAGGGATTAGTTTGACTCGTTGTCCAGATGGTCCTCACCTTTAATCTTTACCATGTTTTTGAGCCACTCTAGAGATGACAGTTTTTCTACTTGTTTGGGGGGAGTTGGGGGCTCCCCCTTGATCCCCAGATGCTATGAACCATGTAGGGAAGAGGTGCAGAGGCTCCTGTCCATAAGCCTCATGTTGACGGAGAGGAGTTCTCGTGGGCATCTAAGGGCAGTGGACCAGCACACCGCTGCTTCCCACCACTCATGCCCAGCTCTTCTACCCCATCAGGTTCGAGACCCTGGAGCCTGAAATGAACGCCCTTGCAGCGCGAATTACTGCTGTGAATGACATCGCAGAGCAGTTGCTGAAGGCCAACCCCCCGGGGAAGGACAGCATTGTCAACACCCAGAAGCAGCTCAACCACAGGTGGGGTGAGAAAGGATGCAGCAGACAGGACGGCAGCTAGAAGAGAGTTCTGTAGGGCATAGGAGGGAGGCTAAAATGAGGAGGGAAAGCCATCTGAAATATGTCGGAGGGGGGTGGTGATGAAAGAGATGGAAGTGGGGGAAAGGTCGTCTGAAGAGGCTGGTGCCTGGATAGAGAGCAGACAAGAGGGGTCACGGGAAGATGAGTAGGGAGCAGGCCCTCTAAACAGCAGGAGTAGGCGGCAGGATATACCAAGGGAGAGAGAGCAGGAAGAAGCTTCCAATCTACCTGCACAGGGCGGGAAAGCTGAGCAACTCTGGACACTCCCTCTGCCCTCAGGTGGCAGCAGTTTCGGTCCCTGGCGGACGGCAAGAAGGCAGCTCTGACGTCAGCCCTGAGCATCCAGAACTACCACTTAGAGTGCACAGAGACCCAGGCCTGGATGAGAGAAAAGACCAAGGTCATCGAGTCCACCCAGGGCCTGGGCAATGACCTGGCCGGGGTGCTGGCGCTGCAGCGTAAGCTGGCCGGCACCGAGAGGGACCTGGAGGCCATCGCTGCCCGGGTGGGCGAACTGACCCAAGAGGCAAATGCCCTGGCTGCTGACCACCCCGCCCAAGCCCCTGCCATCAACGCCCGGCTTGGAGAGGTGCAAGCCGGCTGGGAGGACCTCAGGGCCACCATGCGGCGACGAGAGGAGTCGCTGGGCGAGGCGCGGCGGCTGCAGGACTTCCTGCGCAGCTTGGATGACTTCCAGGCCTGGCTCAGCCGCACGCAGACCTCTGTGGCCTCTGAAGAAGGGCCGGCCACCCTGCCTGAGGCAGAGGCCCTCCTGGCCCAACATGCAGCTCTGCGGGGAGAGGTGGAGCGGGCCCGGAGCGAGTACAGCCAGCTTCGGGCCGTGGGTGAGGAGGTGACCCGGGACCAGGCCGATCCCCAGTGCCTCTTCCTGCGACAGCGACTCGAAGCGCTGGGAACCGGCTGGGAGGAGCTGGGCCGCATGTGGGAGAGTCGACAAGGCCGTCTTGCCCAGGCCCACGGCTTCCAGGGGTTCCTGCGGGATGCTCGCCAGGCCGAGGGCGTGCTCAGCAGCCAGGTAAGAGTCCACGGGGCAAAGTCCCAACCAGGAAGAAGTGGGAAATAGGGACCAAAGGAATGTGAAGGAGTGGTGGATGAGGAGGTAAACGCAGCAGATGGAGTAGGTGAGGGAACAGGATGGGCAGGGAGAACATGTTAAAAAAAATACGGGAGTAAAAAAAAAAAAAAAAAAAGATGTAAATATAACTTACCAAAACTGACTAGAGAAGAAATAGAAAACCTGGCTTGTCATATAACAGAAATGTAATCAGCAGCTATAAATAAGATGGAACAGGATTTGGAGTGTTAAAGGCCCTCCAGCCCAGCTCCCTTCTAACTTTCTGAGACTCCCACATAATCAGGCACCATCCCTCCGTCTTCAGAGCCAGAGTCTGCCTGTCCCTACCTGGTTGGCTTCCATGTCTCAGATGGGGCCTTTGGTAGGTTCCTTCTGAGAGGTTGAGAAATGAGCTCGGTATCTCCCCTCCCACACAGGAATATGTTTTGTCTCACACGGAGATGCCAGGGACACTCCAGGCTGCTGATGCTGCCATTAAAAAACTGGAAGACTTCATGAGCACCATGGATGCCAACGGTGAGCGGATCCGCGGGCTCCTGGAAGCCGGGCGCCAGCTGGTGTCTAAGGGCAACATCCATGCCGAGAAGATCCAAGAGAAGGCAGATTCCATAGAGAGGAGGTATGATGAGGACAGTGGGCAAATGAGGGGCCCTAAAGGGAACCAAGTGAAAACAGGATGAACATGGCACTCAGACCGATAGATGGGGGTGGGGAGCTGACAAAAAGTAGAGGAGGAAAAACCAAGTGGTTGGAGAGGGAATAAGTCACGGGCGGGGAAGTTCCGCCTCCCCGAAGTCTCCTAGGGTAGCTGGACACTGGACCTCAGGGTTCCTGGGTTGTCTTGTAGTGCTCCCAGAAGGTATTGTCCCCAGAGGAGGAGGACTGAGGGCTTCTAGGTTAGTTAGAGGGTCATAACCCTTTTATAGCAAGTTCAAGGGCTTCACAGGGGCCTGTCATTACAGACACAGGAAGAATCAAGAAGCAGTGCAGCAGCTTTTGGGCCGTCTTCGGGACAACCGAGAGCGGCAGCATTTCTTACAAGACTGTCACGAGGTGAGGCTCTCAGTCCCCCATGTCGCCTCTGACGTTCCCTGGCCACCCCTTTCCCACAACGCCCTCGCTCTCTGAGCCTAGAGTCAGTCCACTGCAGTGTCACCTGAGCACGTGAATCCCTGCCTGGCTTCTCCCCACATCCACCACCTCCCCCGACTCACCCTTGCCCCCTTCCCGTTTCACGCTTCCCTCTCTCTGAAATGTACTCTGCCCTTCTCCATCCCTGCTCCATGCTCGGTCCAGCTGAAACTCTGGATTGACGAGAAGATGCTGACAGCCCAGGACGTGTCCTATGATGAGGCCCGCAACCTGCACACCAAGTGGCAGAAGCACCAGGCGTTCATGGCCGAGCTGGCCGCCAACAAGGACTGGTTGGACAAGGTGGACAAGGTGAGCAATGGGATGGGAGCAGCAAGAAGGGAGCCTTTGGGGCCTCCTCCCGTCAGCATCCCAGCCGCAGTGCAGGGGAGGGTCCTGGCTTCAGGATCTGGCTTAGAGATCATGGAGCCCTTGGTGCCAAACTTCCAAGGTGGAAAGAAATGATCTGGGGAGCGAATGTCTTAGGTCCATGGGACAGTGACTCCAGAACTTTGAGAAAAGACAAATTAGTACAGAGCCAGACTGCAGCTTTGGGCCAGCACGGTACCTATTCCTGGTCCAGAGCAGAAGGACACTCTTCAGTGGGGTCATCAAACGTCTATAAAGGGCCAGGCAGAAAATATCTTAGGCTTTGCAGGCCACACAGTTTCTGCTGTTATTACTCAACTCTGGTGCCAAAGCAGCCACAGGGAATACATAAACGAATGAGTGTAGCTGGGTTCCAATAAAACTTTATTTATAAAAACAGGTGGTGGGCCAGATTTGGCCCTCGGGCCACAGTTTGCCAACTTCATTTTTGAGTCTTGCTTTCCTGGTATTTGGTCTCCCACCCAGCTCTTCCTCAAGAGCTGAGCGCAGGCAAAACTTAATTTCTACTCAGCAAGTATTCCTGGACAACATCCTGTGTGCTCAGCACTCTGCTAGGTGCTGCAAGGTATATAAAAAGATGCTTTCCTTCCCTCAAGGGCATGATGGTTGGGAAGAGGAAGAGACCAGTGTGGATCCAGTTTCTCCGTTTGTTCAGCAAATATTTACTTTGTGCTACTCTGTGCAAGGCCTTGTATTAGGCACTGAGTGGGGAACAAAGGTGATTCCACTGCAGGCTCCACCCTCGAGGAATGACACCGGAGCCAGGATATGAGACATGTACACAAACAGCTAAAGTCAATCCAAAGCAGAATATAACAAATATAATGAGAGAGCCTGATAAAGCCTGGGCACTAAGGAGAGAGGAGATGTGGGAATCCTAGAAGCAGGGGCCAGCGGGGCAGTCCATGAAGGACGAGTAGAATTTGGACAGGCAGAGGTGTTGAGGGAAAGATGTTTCTTGGTAGAGAAACCGGAAACCAGGGGTGTGGAAGTGGGGCGCCTGTACGGGAGCAAGGGGGTAAGCCCTTCTGGCAGGAGCACAGAATGCGTGAACCGGCCTTGGAAGGAAAGGTGGGAAAAGCCTGCCAGGCCGGGTCATGAAAAGCCCCGATCACCACGTAAGGACTGTGCATCAGAGTGGATTGTGCCGACGGTTGGTAAAGTTACCCAGCGGTGCTCTTCATCCTGGCGGCATGTGTAAAACGGCCTGAAGGCAGTGACTTGGTTTGTGTTCCCCTAGAAGCAAGGCTTCCAGTGCAGGCCACTTCCACGGGAGGTGATCACAGGAATGCCAGTAGCGGGTGGGGAGGTGAGGCGGAGAAGGGAAGGTAGTCAGTGAAGGGTCCACTGCCATACCAGTTACCCCAGTGGGCACCTGGCACTCAGTCCTCATGGGACACCTGGGCGACGGTGTGGAACGTGCATCAGAGTTATCCCAACCAAAGCAAGGACTCCCAGTGTTCGTCCACCAACGCCCTGGCTGTCGCTGGTTGAGGGCTGCTTCTGGGGGCAATAACTCCCTGGCACTTCCAGGCCACCTTGCGTACAGATCAAGTCACGCTGCCCTCACCTCCCCAGAAACCAAAGTCCTCAAGCAGAAGGGCTGGGAGTAGGGAAACCAGGTGAGGGTCACTTACCATAGTTCAGGTGAGAGGTAATGAGCTGAGAAACACAAAATGATGGCCGATAACACAATAGCACGTGCAATATGACACTGAAAACCACAAGCACCAGGGAACTCAAAATAAGGAGAGAGCGCAGTGGCCTCTTAACTGAGACGAGGTTTGATGGGACCTTGAGGAAGGAGTAGGGTTTACTCAGCAGTGAGGGCAGGGGAGCTTAGAAAGCTTGGAGAACACCCAAGAAGTCGGTAGGATTGCCCTCACTTCAGGTTTCTGCTGCCCTTTAGGTCCCTGTTCTGCTGTCTGCTCGTGTTCAGTGGTATCTAATTCTGACACTGACCCCTTCCTTTTCCCACACCCAGGAAGGGCGGGAGCTGACTCTGGAGAAGCCGGAGCTGAAAGCTCTGGTGTGGGAGAAGCTAGACGACCTGCACAGGCGCTGGGACGAGCTGGAGACCACCACCCAGGCCAAAGCCCGCAGCCTCTTCGATGCCAACCGAGCTGAGCTGTTTGCCCAGAGCTGCTCTGCCCTGGAGAGCTGGCTGGAGAGCCTGCAGGCCCAGCTGCACTCCGACGACTACGGCAAGGACCTCACCAGCGTCAACATCCTGCTCAAGAAGCAGCAGGTACACGGCGGGCCTTTGGCGGGACTGGTGAACAGCAGAAGAAAGGAGGGGGGAGTCGGTAGCTCTTGAGATTCTCGAGGCCATCCTCAGGCCTCGCAGACAGCATCTTCACTGGTATTTCTCAAGGCGATTTCCACGGGCCACCAGTGTCAGAATCTCTAGGAGTGTGGGTCAGTCAGAGTAAAGTCGGGAGACAGAAACCACACTCTAACTTGAACAAGGAAACTTTAGTGAAAAGAACTACTAATTAATAAAAGAGGGTTACCTGCCAGTGGGGTAAAGAGAACTCCAAAGCAGGGATCAGAAAACATTCTTCTGTAAAGGGCCAAATAGTATTTTGAGCTTTGAGGGTCATACGGTCTCTGTCACAACTGTTCAACTCTGTCCTCATAGGGTAAAAGCAGCCATAGTCGATGTGTAAAAGACTGGTGTGGATGTGTGCCAATAAAACTTTATTTACAAAACCCGGCCGGGGGCTGGGTTTGCTGACCCCTGGTCTAAAGAATGCAGGAATAGCAAATGTAGGGAGCAGCTACTGCCTCTAGGACTGAGGAGGGGGTGCCCAGGAAGGAATGGGATGCCCTCCTCCTACCCCAAGGCTGAGTTTCAGACCTCACTGGTGAAGGCAGAGGCCCGCTGGATGGCGTAGAAATTCGCTGGGGTGTCACAGACCAGAGCAGGTCTGAATCTGGCAGGCCAAGGCTGGCCATCAGGAAGTTGCCACTGAGATGCCAGCAAAACCTGCTGGAGGGTGAGGGCCACCGGGTCTCCTGCACACCGTGGGCAGTTGTGCCGTAGGAGCAAGAAGGAAAGCACACTGGAACCGTAGCTAGAAGCCTCTGCCTCGCCTGTGCATTGTGGTGTCCCTCCAGCGCCCTCTACGGACAAGGCCTAGTGTTGCACCAGCTGGCAAAGGAGAAATATTTACAGGGTCCAGTTCCAGTGACTCAAAATGGGCAAAGATGGACTTGGAACTGAGATGGATTGGGGACTGAGAGACAGTAAATTGATAACTAGCACAGTTCTCACACCCCGTGGATTCTCATATATATTAAAGTTTGAGATCCACTGATGTAGGCCATGAAGGGATACTCTCCCTGGGACGAGCCCCAGGGATAAGAATTCATGATTGGCTCGATATAGACCAGTGTCTCCGCTGAGCTTGAAGGTGGAGGCACGGTGATAACACCTCCTTCCTCTTCCGGTTGGCAGATGCTGGAGAGGGAGATGGCTGTGCGAGAGAAGGAGGTGGAAGCAATCCAGACACAGGCAAAAGCTCTGGCCCAGGAAGACCAGGGTGCAGGGGAGGTGGAGAGGACCTCGAGGGCTGTGGAGGAGAAGTTCAGGGCCCTGTGCCAGCCCATGAAGGAGCGCTGCCGGCGCCTGCAAGCCTCTCGCGAGCAGCACCAGTTCCACCGGGACGTGGAGGATGAGATCGTGAGTCTCCGGGACCTGGGACGGGGTAGAGCCTCCATCATGGTAAATTATTCCCTGTCTTTGGCTTTCTAATCTCCTTGGATGCTGGGGGGATGCCAGCAGTGCTCTGTTTTCTCTTCCCTTTGGCATTGAAAGTCAACCCTCTATGGACAGCTGGGGACACCCTCTAGGTCCCTTGACCCCAGAACCAGGAGCCCTAGAAAACCTTCCCCCGGAATCCCCACTATCCAACCCCTAGCTCTGACTTTGCCCTCCGGACCTCCACTAACCCCCACTTTCGTATCCAGTTGTGGGTGACGGAGCGGCTCCCCATGGCTAGCTCCATGGAACATGGCAAGGATCTGCCCAGTGTCCAGCTCCTCATGAAGAAAAACCAGGTGAGGCAGAGGCTAAAGGCAGAAGAAAGGGTCCCAAGAGCCTCCCCAGACTTGAAAGTGTGTTTTCTTAAGAACTGGGGTTTCTCTGGCTCCCCCTGGTTGCTGGATGTAATCCTAGACTTCAGTGGTTCGCCTTTCCTCACCTCGGGAGGGTGGGTTCCCCTGGTGGGAGGTCATGTGGACTGAAGGGGCATCATGGGCCAGAAAAGAGGGGAGGTGAGAGGACGCAGGGAGGATGAGAAACAACGGTGTGAAGGGGGGCTTGCTGTTGAGTAAGCGTAAGGGGGGGATGTAGGGTGAGGGGGTCCCTTGGCAAGCCTTTCAGCGTCTCCTCCTCTGTCGCTATGGACAGACCCTGCAGAAGGAGATCCAGGGCCACGAGCCACGGATCGCGGACCTAACGGAGCGACAGCGCACTCTGGGTGCGGCAGCAGCAGGCCCAGAGCTGGCCGAGCTACAGGAAATGTGGAAGCGCCTGGGGCACGAGTTGGAGCTTCGAAGGAAGCGACTGGAGGAGGCCCTGCGGGCCCAGCAGTTCTACCGTGATGCCGCGGAGGCAGAGGCCTGGATGGGCGAGCAGGAGTTACACATGATGGGCCAGGAGAAGGCCAAGGTGAGAGCCAGACCAGAGCTCAGGCTACAGCTTTCCTCCCCCCTCCCCCTACTCTCTACTGCCACTCTCCCCTCCCCCAGGACGAGCTGAGTGCCCAGGCAGAGGTGAAGAAGCATCAGGTATTGGAACAAGCCCTGGCCGACTACGCCCAGACCATCCACCAGCTGGCAGCCAGCAGCCAAGACATGATTGACCACGAGCACCCAGAGAAGTGAGCATAGCACCTGGACCCCCAGGCCAGTCCCTGGGGGAGAGGGGAGCCAGTTCCAGACAGGCCCAGAGATTGCAGAGCCTTCCGTACTGCATGTGTACAGGACCACCTAGAAAGCTGGAGAAGCAGGGACTTGGCCAGCAGTTGGGGGGCAGGACTCTCTGGGATAGACTAGGGGTCAGAGCAGTGTGTCCTCCCCTCCCCCGCAGCACGCGCATATCGATCCGCCAAGCCCAGGTGGACAAGCTGTACGCCAGCCTGAAGGAGCTGGCGGGAGAGCGGCGGGAGCGCCTGCACGAGCACTTGCGTCTGTGCCAGCTCCGCCGGGAGCTGGACGACCTGGAGCAGTGGATCCAGGAGCGCGAGGTGGTGGCGGCCTCGCACGAGCTGGGCCAGGACTATGAGCACGTGACTGTGAGTGCGGGGAGGATGGCGGCCACACGTGGGCTCCAGGAAGGGTAGAGGACCCACTGGGAGACTAGCCCTTCATCCTGGGCCGAGCACCAAGGGGCAGGGGCACAAGACCAGGTCGTGCAGACGCTGTCCTCTGGGTTCTGAGGTATTTAATTGGAAGAACCGTGCAGAAAGGAGGACGTGGGGCCGCGCATAGACGTGGGCAAAAAGGAAATGACCGATCACTGTTTTCCAACAGAACTCACACCAGTACACTGGGGACTTGAGATTCCTCTCCACAGTTTGGGGGTTGGACACTCACTGGTGCCGAAATATGGACCATAGTTAGGGTATCCTTGTCTGAAGACTAAAGGTTCCAAGTACCCCTTTGCTGGGGGCTGGAGGCTGGGCGTGTCAGTCAAATCCAGGGTCAACGGGAACCAGTTGCTTCTGCTGCCTAACTCGGCCCTGCTGAAGAAATCTATTTTGGCCCATGTGGCCCAGGGAAAGAAGTGGGTTCTCAGTCTGGGGTGAAAGGACTTGCCCCGTGAGTCAGGGACCACATCCTCCAGTGTCACAGTGTTGTCCGTGCAACCGCTTCCTCTGCCAGATGCTCCGGGACAAATTCCGAGAGTTCTCCCGGGACACGAGCACCATCGGCCAGGAGCGCGTGGACAGCGCCAACACCTTGGCCAACGGGCTCATCGCCGGGGGCCACGCCGCCCGGGCCACGGTGGCCGAGTGGAAGGACAGTCTCAACGAGGCCTGGGCTGACCTGCTCGAGCTGCTGGACACGCGGGGTCAGGTGCTGGCAGCGGCACACGAGCTGCAGCGCTTCCTACACGGTGCGCGCCAGGCCCTGGCGCGGGTGCAGCACAAGCAGCAGCAGCTTCCAGACGGGACCGGCCGGGACCTCAACGCTGCCGAGGCCCTGCAGCGCCGACACTGTGCCTTTGAGCACGACATCCAGGCCCTCAGCGCCCAGGTCTGACTCAAGCATGGGTGGAGGCGGGGGGAGGGACGGGGGCACTTAGAGGAGACTCCGTGGGGAACATGGGGAGGCTGGAGGGATCGTATCCTCTGCAGGGCCACGTAGGGGTGAGGTTAGGATGGTTCCAGGAAACCGTCTCTGGCCAGGGGACATCTAGCCACCCCGTCCACACCTGTAATGACAAGGCTTTGTGAGGGCCTGTGACATTTTCAGATGGTCCTGGTGGGTAGAAGATTCTTCATGTTGTACTTCATGTTGACCATCTGTTGGTCCCACTCAGGTGTTAGACCTACACAAAATAAGCATAGATCCTTCCTGCAGCCATTTAAACCCAGTCGGCCCCCCACTGAAATCCCTTCTTCAGGCCGAAAATCTCACTCTAGCAATCTCTGAGGTCCCCCACGAGCTGGACAGGCCTCTGAAAGCTCACCCAGCTAGTGACCCTTTTAAAGGGTTGATCCCCAGGCTAAGCCCAGGCCCCCTGGTAAGACCCTACAGGGCAGAGTATGACGGGGCTTACTCTGGACTCCAGCCCTCATCTTTCCCAGCACACCACCCCCCACTCCTCCTCCTGCTTCTCCGGCTGGTAAAATGGGCAGGAGGTGTTGAGCAGAGGTCAGGACTGAGGGAGGTTGCAGCCCCTCAGAGTCTCCCAACTCTGCCTGACTTTGACCTGGGCCCCGGCAGGCCCAGCAGGTGCAGGATGACGGCCACCGGCTCCAGAAGGCCTACGCCGGAGACAAGGCGGAGGAGATCGGCCGCCACATGCAGGCCGTGGCCGAGGCCTGGGCGCAGCTTCAGGGAAGCTCTGCTGCCCGCCGCCAGCTGCTGCTGGACACCACGGACAAGTTCCGCTTCTTCAAGGCTGTCCGGGAGCTGATGCTGTGGATGGACGGAGTGAACCTGCAGATGGATGCCCAGGAGCGGCCCCGGTGAGGCCCACAGAGCCTGGCGGCCTCCGGGGGTTATGGGCTGGTGGCCGGGATAGGGTTGTGGGCAGCAGGTGATGTGGTCTCTGTGCCCCCAGGGACGTGTCCTCCGCAGACCTGGTCATCAAGAATCACCAAGGCATCAAGGCGGAGATAGAGGCCAGGGCTGACCGCTTCTCCTCTTGCATCGACATGGGACAGGGGCTGCTCGCCAGGAGCCACTACGCGGCTGAGGAGGTGTGTGAGGCCTGCGTGTAGCCGGGCACCCTAACGGGGGAGGCCTGAATGCTGATTTCTCCTCTGAGTCTTCCTGCTTCCTTTCATTCTTTCTTTGCAGAAACCTTTCACCTTCCCCTTAGTGCTGTTCAGGGATCTCCCCATTTTATCTTTCCCCCAGAACTGTCTGCCTCCTGAAATAAGAAATCACTGGTTCCCCCACGTGAGACCCCCCCCAGGGACCCTGGCAAGGCCCCGCTGGGTGCTAACTCGCATCTCCGCCCCCTCCCCCCCAACCCAGATCTCAGAGAAGCTGTCTCAGCTTCAGGCACGGCGCCAGGAGACAGCTGACAAGTGGCAGGAGAAGATGGACTGGCTGCAGCTTGGTGAGCTGCTGTAGGAAACTGACTGAGGGCTCCAGGCCCTGGGCGGTGAGGGAGCGGCTGGGGGTCTCGCACCCTGTAGTTTCCACAGTAGGCGAGACCAGGAATCTGGGGCATGGAATTCAAGGCCCCCACCCTTGGCACTGCCTGGCTCTGCCCTAAGCTCCTGCTCTGGGGCAGTGGCTTTCTCTGTGTCCCTGTGCTTGAAGCTGCTGTGGCTATAATACCCTGTCGTTGCCCACCCTGATTTGCCACCTCCCTGCGACCCCTAATCCCTGCAGTTTTGGAGGTGCTCGTGTTTGGGAGAGACGCAGGTATGGCGGAGGCCTGGCTGTGCAGCCAGGAGCCGTTGGTGCGAAGTGCTGAGCTGGGTTGCACAGTCGATGAAGTCGAGAGCCTCATCAAGCGGCACGAAGCCTTCCAGAAGTCCGCAGTGGCCTGGGAGGAGCGTTTCAGCGCACTGGAGAAGCTCACGGCGGTGAGGGCTACAGGACCCCAGAAATACCGGCCCCATCCCACTGCCCCAGACTTTGCGCGCTCTCCTGCTTGAAGAAGACATTTCTTCTCTTCCCATTGCCCCAGCATCTCCCAGATGTGAGCCAAGAGTGCCCTGTTGTCACCTCAGCTTTAGGAGCCATCCTTTCCCCTGGGTGGCACTAAGAGACACCATCTCCCCCATAACTCCTAATCCCCGCCTTCTTCTGGAATTATAGTCTCCATTCTTCCTGTTTCATCAGACTAAAGCTGAGACATTTCAGCTTTCCCCAGTGCCTGGGACCTTCCATGCTCTGACCTCAGAATTTTTTGACAGCTGGAGGAGCAGGAGAAGGAGCGGAAAAGAAAGAGGGAGGAAGAGGAACGGAGGAAACAGCCCCCTGCCCCAGAGCCCACCGCCGGTCTGCCTGAAGGGGCCCTGGTGGACAGCCAGACAGCGCCCGATGCTACCTGGGACAGGTGGGAGGTGGGACACTTCGGGGAGGAAGAGGAGGCTGAGCCAGAGCAACGCATAGACCTCACATTCTCTGTCACCTCTGCCGTTCCAGAGCCCAGCCCCGCCTGCCAGCACCCTCACAGCCAGCCAGCGTGAACGGCGTCTGCACAGATGCGGAAGCCTCACAGGTGACTCCTGCCGCCCTGAGCGCCCCCATCAGAATCTTAGCCCCTCCCCTTGCACATCTGCGTACAGCATCTTGTCCTTGTAGCCCCTGGTGGAACAACAGAGACTTGAGCAGGGCAGCTTCCCAGAAGCGCCTGTGAGTTTCTCTTGGAGGTGTGGGTATTGATAACTGGGAGATATGGGACGAAATGGGTATGTGAGCTGGGTGGTGGGGACAGCGGGGTCAGGAGAGGGCAGAGACTCAGAGGAAACATGGAGGTGGCAAGACCAGCTCTTGGACTTCCAGCTTCGTGACCTGCAGTCTAGGTGTCTCCCATCTTGTCTTTTTTTTTTTTTTTTTAAACTTTGGGTTTATTTATTTATTTATTTATTTATTTATTTATTTATGGCTGTGTTGGGTCTTTGTTTCTGTGCGAGGGCTTTCTCTAGTTGCGGCAAGTGGGGGCCACTCTTCATCGCGGTGCACGGGCCTCTCATTATCGCGGCCTCTCTTATTGCGGAGCACAGGCTCCAGACGCGCAGGCTCAGTAATTGTGGCTCACGGGCCTAGTTGCTCTGCGGCACGTGGGATCTTCCCAGACCAGGGCTCGAACCCGTGTCCCCTGCATTGGCAGGCAGATTCTCAACCACTGCGCCACCAGGGAAGCCCTCCCATCTTATCTTTTGACACAGACACCATTTTCTTCACAGGGGTCTGGTGCTGGGGACGAGGCCAATGGGCCACGGGGAGAGAAGCAGACCCGGACACGGGGCCCGACCCCTCCTATAATGCCCCAGAGCAGGTCATCCGAGTCAGCCCGGGTTGCCACCTTGCCCACCCGCGGCCCGGAGCTCTCTGCCCAAGAACAGATGGAGGGGCTGCTGTGCCGCAAACAGGAGATGGAGGCCTTTGGCAAGAAAGCCGCCAACAGGTACTGGGTCTGGTCATGTGGTGCCTGTGTCCCCTGCGGCTCCTGCCTTCTGGAGAGGCTTGCCCAGAACCTCTTCCTAGACTGGGGGGGTGGGGGGGTAGGACTCAGGAGCAGGTGGGGCCTCAGGTGAGGGCCGGGAGGGTATAGAGACGATGGGCCTGATGACAGGAGTGGCACTGGGAGTCCTCGGACAACCAAGCTGTTCCCAGGATGACTGGTCCCTCAAAGGCCAGTCGGTCACCTGCGTCTCCTCCTCGTCACCTGCACCATGTCCCTCCCAGGTCATGGCAGAACGTGTACTGTGTCCTGCGGCGTGGGAGCCTTGGCTTCTACAAGGATGCTAAGGCCGCCAGTGCAGGAGTGCCGTACCACGGAGAAGTGCCTGTCAGCCTGGCCAGGGCCCAGGGCAGCGTTGCCTTTGATTATCGAAAGCGCAAGCATGTCTTCAAGCTGGGGTAGGAATGGAACGTGCCCTCAGGATGGGAGGGAAGGTCACAGTGATACAAGGCACAGGGGAGCCACTAGGGGACAGAGAGATCAAGGAGGGAGAGGCGGGGGATCTGGTTGTCTTCCACACTAAGGGGAGGAGCACCAAGACGCAGGCCTGTCAAGCTGAAAAATTATCCTGCCTGGGAGATCTTGAGGCAGGATGCTGGCACTCCCCTGTCTCCAGGTACACCCGGGGGCTTGCCCCTGCCTGCCAGCTGGCAGCCAGAGCAGGAGGCAGGGCCTGGGATGGAAGTGAGCTCACCCTGGTCCTCGGCAGCCAATCAGGAAGGATTTGCTTTGGCACAGTCCTGGGAATCTGAAGAATGTGCAGAACGTGTCTGATCTGGCTCTGAGGTCCCTGGGCATGTTCTCCAGCCTGGTCTCTGGGTGATAGTGAGCTCTCACCAGCCCTGATCTGGCCAGTCAGAGTCTCAGCTCTGCCCTGAGGTTTCTCTCTCTCCCAACAGCTTACAGGATGGGAAAGAATATTTATTCCAGGCCAAGGATGAGGTGAGCTGTCCCTTCTCCTCCCGTGTCCCCCTTCTCTCTGTGCAGTCTTAGAACCTCCAGATGCACATTTCTTTCTTCCCTCGCCTCTCTCTTTTTCCTTGTCTGAAGTGTCTCATTCCTTGATATCAGACAACCCACAATGTGCCAACTGGATGTTTGTGAAGGCCACACCAAAACATGTTCCCTACCTTAAAGGGGTCTTTTTCTCCACCGAGATGAGGCAGTCATCTCCACCTCCTCCTCTTCCGCTTCCCCACTGTGGGCGAGCCAGCCACCCAAGCATAGCATCCTCCAAGCTGACCAGTTGTCTTTCCACGCCCCACTGCAGGCAGAGATGAGCTCGTGGTTGAGGGTGGTGAATGCAGCCATTGCCACTGTGTCCTCGGCCTCCGGAGAGCCTGAAGAGCCAGCGGTGCCCACTGCCACCCGGGCCATGACCCGGGCCATGACCATGCCCCCGGTATCACCGGTCGGGGCGGAGGGACCTGTCGTACTTCGCAGCAAGGATGGCAGAGAAAGAGAGCGAGAAAAGCGCTTCAGCTTCTTCAAGAAGAACAAGTAGTTGGGGGTGAGACTCCCAGGCCAGCTGCCTCCCTCTGTCCAGGAAACTGCCAGGGACCGTCGACAGGGACCACTCTCTTGTCAGGACAACTGCCTGCTGCTAGGGTCTGTTGCCAAGGTCAACCCATCACCAGGAACTGTCTCTGGAGACAAGTCAGTGTCCCCAAGGGCAACCCTTCTCTTCTGCTATTTAATTCCAGACTGGTGGTGGGGCCCAGGCAACCCCCAATTCCACTCCCCCCCTTCTGCCCTCCTCCCCTAGCCTTACGCCTCTATCCCCACCGCAGCGCAGATAGCGCGGCACCCTCTCCATAGGCCACGTGGGGAATGCTGCCCCTGCCTCGGGGTCACTCTCCCGCCACAGCTAGGGCACGCCAGCCAGTCCTTGCCCCTGGGGACCAGCCAGGAACCTCTCAGAGCTGAAGCAGGACCTGGGGGCAAGATTGCCAGATGACAAGTCAGAGACGCCGAAGCTCCCCCTTCCCATCCTCCCTCATCCTCTGACTCAAGCAGCCCCTCCATCTCCAGCAACTCTCAACAGCTTCCGGGTGTGAGTTGTTCAGGGGCAACCACGGCCTTGAGTCTGGCCAAGGAGGTGATTAAACAGCTCAGCTTCTCTTACTGCCTCTGGGTGTCTTTGCTTTCCTGACCACAAGCCTCTCTGCCCATGCCCCTGTTCTTCCTTCTGGCCCTGGTCTCCTGTGTGTCAGGTTTCCCACTCTGCCCCCAGCATCCAAGCCCGCCAAGAACCACATTATTCTGTGAGTCTCCCTACCATGACCTCATTTCCCCATGACAATGACCTCCTCTTTGCTGGGTTGACCAATGTCAAACCTCTTTTTAGACCAAAGATGTTCACCATGATATTAACAAGCAGTATTGAGGCAGTGAATGACTGCTTCCCTGGTGCACAACTTTCTTCACTCGTGATTCTCTCGAACTGTTTTCAAAAATGGAAGACAGCCTAGTCTCAGCCACTGCTCAGCCTGACGGTGGAGAGTGGAGCATATATGTGGTGATTACTCACCCCCACCTTCTGTCTCAATAGAGAGGACCCCAATAGGGGATCGAGGGAGTTCAGACAAGGATCAGATAAGTAACAGGTTCCCAATCCACTGACCAATAGAATGACATCACCCTGGGAAGCCACGAGATACATCCTAAGTGTGTAAACAAAAACACAGGAGAATGTATTTTAGATCCAGTGAAGTATAAAAAAAAAGGAGCAGGTGGCTTTCCCTCTTGTCTCTGGCTCGGCAACTGGAGGTTTCAGGGCAATAGTATTTGCCTTGGTGGCCTCCTATAGGAAAAGCTTTGTTCTTTCATTGCTTCCCATATAAAAACAACCATTTCTTTTCGGGGCTCAGAGACCTTTCCAGGAAAGCAGCCCCATCTTTAGCATAATCGGCCAGGGGCCCTGGCTGAGCAGACCCTGACTATCATCAGCCGTGACAAAGACAGGGTCAGGTGTGTGCAGGCCCAGAACGTTTCCAAACATGAGATGTGGTAGACCAGATAGTACACAGAATAATTATCCCTTTCTCTTAAGAAGAGCAGATTCAGTATGCCAAAGTAAACATGTGGATAATGTAACTGGAATAATCTGTCGTGGGACTAAATGGAGTACTGCATCAACACTACACAGACACCTTCTTTTGTTCTTCAGGTATAACTGTAAAATCCCCACTGTATGAAGAGAAAGTCACACATTGCGGCGTGCTCAGGGAATCTGGGTATTTGTACTCCATGGTGGCAAGCCTGGGGGTTGGAGGAGAAAGCAATAACTGGAGATTTTAGAAGGAAATGTATATGGGGGTGAGGAACCAATGGAGAAGTTATCATTTTAACTTGTAAATAGGGCAGCCAAGTGAAGCAGTCCTGCAGAATGCGGTCAGACATTGTGAATGGAGACGTAATAAAAATATGGTTTGAGCATTTATGAACACATGGTAGCTGAAGCTACCTGAGTCCATGAATCCTTAAGGACAGGACATAGAAGAGGATAAGCATAAGCATAAGGTCAGGAAGTAAGTCTTGGGAGACACCTTGGGGAATGAGTGGAAGAAAGGGAAAGTTCCAGGAAAGACGACAGAATGGAATGGAGTGACGGATATGAGGCAGATTAGAGCACAAAAATACAATAATGCGGGTTCCACAAATCAATGGGGAAATAGGGACAGATAAAAATGGATTAATTATTTAGAGAAAAATGTTTGCATTCTTACCTAACCCCACCCCCAAGGGTGAACTCTAGATCTGTGCTATCTGGTATGGTAGCCACAGGCCATACGCGGCTACTAGCCACTTGATACGTGGCTAGTCCAAATTGAGATGTGCTGTAAGTGTAAAATGTTTTCTGGAGTTTGAAGACTGAAGAGGAAAAAAAAGAATTTAAAACATCTCAATAATTTTTATACTGATTATATGTTGAAATAGTTTAGCTATATTGGATTTTGAAAATATTAAAGTTAATTTCAACTGTTTCCTTTTATTTCTTAAATGTGTTTACCAGAAAATTTTGTATATGTCGCTCACATTATATTTCTGTTTGGACAGCACTGCTCTAAACGGACTACAGGCCTAAATGTGAAAGGTAAAAACATTAATGTTAATAGAAGAAAATGCAGGAGAACATATTTGTGACTCAGGGGGATGGAAAAGGACATTTTATAAAAAACTTCAAAAGCACAAACTTTAAGACAAAAATTGATTAAATCGATCACATAAAAAAATTAAGGATTTCTGTTCAGTGAAGGAAGGACTCCGTGGACAAAGTTAATAATTTGGTGGAATGAGAGAAGATATTTGAAACCAATAAGAGATTAATATCTAGAACATACAAGAAAATCCTGCAAGCAAAAAGGAGACTGTAACCTGACAAGAAACACGGGGAAAAGATACGAATAGGGAAGTTACAGAAGAGTCAATCTCCCACGCTTAAGAGAAATAAGAGATGCTTAGAATCATTAGTGATCAGAGAAATGCAAATTAAAGCAACAATGATATACCACTTTATAGCTATTATACTGCCCAAAATTAGACAACTGGATAATGGCAAACATTGGCAGAGACACTGAGATGCAGGGCCCCTCAGGTGGGAGGGTAGACTGGTTTCCAGAGGACAACCTGGCACTACTTGGACTAGTTAGTTCCAAGTAGTTAGTTCCAACTAACTTGGACAAGTTAGTTCCAAGTATACCCTACAACACAGCAACCCAGCAATTCCACCCCTGGGCTTATCTCCCCTCAAATTCTCACACCAAACCATTAGGGCACACAGAATTAACATAAGGATGTCCACTGCAAACTTGTTTATAACAACACTAAGCAGTTGGGAGGCAACCTGAGTGTCCTATGCTGGGAGATGGATAGGAAAAATATGGTGGTTGCACACTGTGGAGTATTACTCAATAGTTAGACACCACAGAGTAACTTAGTGCTTAGTGAAAAGAGTAAGAAACAGTGAGCTATACAACACAATTTACATAAACATTTGCAAAATTAATTTACCCAAATGAACAATGGGCGGGCTTTGTCTATATCCATATTAGGAGAAACCAAATGTAAAAGGGGATATTTGGGACAATCTAGGAAAATTTTAAATATAAATATTAGATGAAATTAGCATAGCAAAGAGCTGATGTTTTAGAGGCAGTTAGTGAAAACCTTACAGGTGAAATGACATTATGTCTGGGATTTGCCTTAAAAAAACTCCAGCCCACCCACCCACCCACCCACACACAGAGGGGCTACACAAAATAAGATCAGCAAAATGCTGATAACTGTCAATGCTGAGTAAGGGGTCCATAGGAGTGCATAATATTCTCTATTTGTGCCTTTTTGAAATTTTCCACAATAAAAGTTTTTTTAAAGGGAAAAAGTAAATGTGCACTAAAAAGACATGTTTTGTAGAAAACAAACTTACGGTTACCAAAGGGGAAGGTGGGGGAGGGATAAATTAGGAGTTTGGGATTAGCAGATGCAAATTACTGTATATAAAATAGATAAACAACAAGGTTCTACTGTATAGCACAGGGAACTATATTCAATATCCTGCAATAACCTATAATGGAAAAGAATATGAAAAAGAATATACGTATATATAAAACTGAATCACCTTGCCGTATACCAGAAACTAACACAACATTGTAAATCAACTATACTTCAATTTAAAATAAAGACATGTCTTGCAAGAACACAAACAAACAAAATAATACACACTAAACTCATTTACTGGTTGCCTATGAGGGAAGGGGAAGGGAAGTAACAGGGAATAGATAAGAACAGGGAAATAGATGGGGGGGAAGGAGATGTAATGGTATAGTCACAGCTATGAGGAGGAACAGCATAAAAACACAGGAGAAAAGGATGGTGAATGAATGAAAATTTTAGAAGGATGAAAACTGTTAAAAGGACATTCGTTTTGGTGACCTCAGAAAACTTGGGGCATTGGAGAGGAGGACAGAACCCGAAACACAGTGCACGAAGGTGGGCGACAGCAGGTTCAGACTCTGTTTGTGGAAGTCTGTCCTGGAACACAGGGAAGAAACCCAAGTTAAAAAACCGTAACAGTGAAGATGAGTGAAAGCTATTTCAGAAATGGGCAAGGAGGTCCCTATACATGTTTTAAAAGTCTGAGTGTAGAGAGAAAGTGGAAACGACCAAGAGGAGAAGGAAAGGGGAGAGGTAAATAGAAGTAGGTGGGAGACAAGCATGAGTGTTATCAGAATTGGAAGGACAGTGCCTCTTCTGAAATTGCTGGGAAACAAAGAATTCAGTGAAAGAAACGTAACAAAGTAGTTGGAGAGGAGGAGGTCAGCCTGCAGAATTTGTGCCTGATAGTATCAGAAAGCATACCAAAGAGGAATGGTGATTGACAACCACCCTGGCATGCTCTACTTGGAGATAAGCTCAGTCCATCAATCTCCATAAACTTCTATTCTTTGTTCAAAGGTGACAGAGTAATCCACCTCAATATCTTCCTTTTTGCCACCAGGAGGTGCCCTTGGACCACAGCTGAATTTTGAAAGCCGGAAAGTGCTCAGGGACTCAAGTTGCCCAGTCCTCCAGCAGCTTGGTGTGGACATGGAGACCTGGCCTACCCCCAAAACAAGAAACCTCTCTGGGCCTCCTTTGGTGTGCTCACCACGGATCAGGAACTGTGAAGGACACACAATTAGAGCTTAATTCTCTAGCTAGGGAGAGAAAACCAGCCTTCATGTATATGTGACAAAACTTGACTGATTAAGTGCAGCTAGGATAGAATGCCTCTTAGAGCTATCTCGGCTCTGCCATCTTTGGTTCTCCTTTTCCTCACCAATGCATAACGTGTTTGCAATTTTAAAATTTTAAATTATGTATAAAAGCTCTACCAAAAAAAGACTAGGTTAGCTTAAAATGTGGCGCGCCTCTATTGCCAAAGTGTTGTCCCAAACTGCCATAGAGGTTGGCAGGCGCAAAGAAAACCCCCTTTTAAGGGACCCAGTTAGATAACCCTTTGTCATCAGCAGCCGCCTTCCTCCCCAACCCCCGCTCCCCCACAGGGCCCAATAGCACGATCCATTGTGATGCTTAGTGATTCTCCCGGGTTTCTGATTTCACCAAGTCAGTGGTTGCGCCCAAGGCCCTTCTGACGCTTGAGCGACGACCGCCCACCTTCCAAGGTGGTGATTGGCTAGTCAGGCCAGAGGGCGGGCTGACCTCCGCTCCGCAGCGCCGTCACCAGCCGGCCCCGCCCCCGTAACGGGGCGACTGCGAGCAGAGCCCGGGGCAGCCATTTGTATGCGGCCGCGGGATTGGTCGTCCGGCTCCCGCGAGGGTGAGGGGGGGCAGCGCGCACTCGCGCGTGCGTGAGCTGGCGCGCGAGAAAGGGCCCGGTCGCGCTGAGGCTCGAGCGGCCGTCGCCATTTTGCAGGGTTCTCTCTGACGCGGGAGCCGCCGCCGCCGCCGCCACCCGGAGGTGCGAGGGGTTCTTGTGGGTGTGTGGGGAGCCTAGGAGAGGGCCGGGCCGGGCCGGGCCTTTGGCGGACAGGGTTGGCCCAGGGTTAGGGTTTCTCCTTTTGCTGCGGGAGGTCCGGGGAAGACACCGGGAGGAGGCGGGGCCGGGTTTCCGGAGGGGGCGGGGCAGAGGTCGGGTCGAGTCTTTGTTGGGGCGAAGGAACTGGAGTTGGGCCGCTGGGGCGCGGGTGTCCCAGGTTGGGGCAAAGGGGGCCTTTTAATTCTTAGAGTATCTTGAAAGGTGATGCCGCACGGAAGAGAGGTACACAGATTTCCCTCCAAAACCTTGTTACCAGGGACAGTAAGATATATGCCTCTTGACCCCTGCTTGGAGTCTTCTCTTACTTGCCCCCCAAAGAGTATTTTCAGCTAAACCTGTTACTAAAAATGCGCCTCATTTAACGGAGATGATGGGCTGTGCACTGCCTGCTGACACCCGACCTGTTCGCGTGTCACACACAACTCACACTACTCCTTAAGAGTAAACCTTTCCTCCCGCTATTGAAAACATAATGAACGTTTCTGTGAGGATCTTGATGGTGCCAGGAACTTTGGAGGATTAATCCAAAATGCAGTGCACTGAAATTTTTTCCTTCACCCCTAAGTTTTGGAAATCTCCTTTCTTCTTTTCCAGGCTCTTGTCAGGATGGTGAAGCTGTTCATTGGAAACCTGCCCCGGGAGGCCACAGAGCAGGAGATCCGCTCACTCTTCGAGCAGTATGGGAAGGTGCTGGAGTGTGACATCATTAAGAACTACGGCTTTGTGCACATAGAGGACAAGACGGCGGCCGAGGATGCCATACGCAACCTGCACCACTACAAGCTGCACGGGGTGAACATCAACGTGGAAGCCAGCAAGAATAAGAGCAAAGCTTCAACCAAATTGCATGTAGGCAACATCAGTCCTACTTGTACCAACCAAGAGCTTCGGGCCAAGTTTGAGGAGTATGGTCCAGTCATCGAATGTGACATCGTGAAAGATTATGCCTTTGTACATATGGAGCGGGCAGAGGATGCAGTGGAGGCCATCAGGGGCCTTGACAACACAGAGTTTCAAGGTGAACTGCTCTGGGGCCTGGGTGGCAAAACTGAGTGGGGTCTAGCTCTAGACAGAGGCAAGAACACAGGACCATGGGGCTGGCAGGGTGGTTTCGTCCATTCCGTTTTAGCCGGAAGTAATAGAAAGATTGTATGTTTACCACGCTTAAGTACAGCTTACTCTTGGAGAAGCAAACACTTCTCCTTTTCAGATTTGCCGAGGTGTTTCTCAGCAACTTTGTAGAATCACAAACGGTGGGTTACTTTATCCTGCAGGCCATCATTCATTTGGGTGCTGTTGGAAGTTTAATCTGCCTGGGCAAATGAGTATCTCATGGGAGAAGGGAGGATAAAGGTCTGTGGGTTACCTGCTTCTTCTGTTATGACAAGGAAGCCTTATATTTGAGAGTTTAAATGCTTAGAGTTTATACTCTTTACTGCCTTGGGTGATGGGCTGTGGTGGGAAAGAACAACGAAGACATCTCGAAGAATCCCTATATTATAAATCTGGGTGGTGAATCTGGATTTGGGGAGTATCTTTTGAGTACTCAGGTTTGTTCGGTCTGAACTATACAAGCAGAGCCAAAAGCCATGCCATGGACTGTTCTGCTCCACCTACTATTATTTAACCCTAAGGGGAAAAAAAGAAATTTCTAAAAATATTAGGTTGAATGGGAATGATGGTCCTGCTTCTGAGGAGATTCCAGTAAGGGTGTTGTATCGAATTATTTATGTCATTAATAAACGTACATATGTTGTCATTAATACCACAAGAGGTTGACTGAAGACTCTCTAGGACTGTGCTAATATGATAGCCACTAGCCACATGTGGCTATTAAATTGAAATTAAATAAATTTAAAAATTCAGTTTCTCAGTTGTGCTGCACACATTTCAAGCACTCAGAAGTCGTATGAGGCTAGTGGAGAGTGTATTCGTGCAGTTATGGAACGTTTCCATCGTCACAGAAAGTTCTCTTATACAGCGCTGTTCTACAAGTTTTTTGTTGACACTATCTTGGACCGCACGTTTATAGCCGCTTTTCAGGTTCATAAATTAAGACCATTTTTTCTGAGTGCCACTAAAAGGGTTGTTAAGAAGTACTTAAGGGTCCTCTACTAAACCTAGAAAACAGAAAAGAAATGAGGAAGAGGAAAAATTGACCAGAAAAGGGTAAGAAAGTGTGCAAATAGTAGATTACAAATGGTGCGTCAGATATCTTTGGCCTCAGCCAGTGTTGTCTTGGCCTTTAGCTACTCTTTAAAGCACAGGGCAAAAGTTGTAGATACTTTCTACCGTTAACTTGTCGTATGACTTTGGACAAGTGTTTTAACCTCTCAATGCTTCATTCTCCCCACTTATAAAATAGAATTAATGATCCCTGCCATACCTCCTTCACAGGATGGTAGTGAGGCTAGAATGAGGTAATAAGATGTGAAAGTGTTTTGACAGTAAAAGCACTGTATGATGAAAGGTGAGTGGTGTTTGCAACAATGAGTGTTTCTGTTACGGTTAGAAACTTATTTAAAATGTAATAGTTGGCTTTCATTATTAGCTGTTGCACTTCAGACAGCTTTAAAAATATTCTTAATTATTTTCATTTGATGAGGGAGGGGATCATGAATGGACGGTGTTGGGGAAATGGGGGTTCTCTCTTGACAAGTAACAAGCAAAATGTAAAAAGTGCAGTTAAAGTCAGGTACAAAGTGCAGAGGTATTCTAGTATAATACTGCATGTTCTTGCCTTTTTAATATGCAATTGAATAAAAGGGTAGGGGCCAAAATAAGTATATGGAAATCAGTTAATTGGGGGGAGTGGACTTGATGAAAGGAATGTTTGTTTTAATATAGTGAGTTTAATTACTTCAGGAAGCAGATATCTGAGTAACGCAATGATCCATGAGATTTTTTTTTTAATGTCTTTATTGGAAGAAAAGGATCCTTTATTTGGTTTTCATGTTATTAGCCTGGGCCCCTGGAAAAAGCACTCAATGGCGTACGTACGTACAGACATTTTTATAACCAGCTCTGTTCTTTTCCCAGATGACAAGAGAAAGTTTAGCATTGGATAATAAGTTGCAGTTTTACAGAAAATACAATCTAGATACCAATTTGTCACATTTTTCCATAAAGCCTTTTCAGTCATCTAATGAAGGGGGCCTCTTAAGAGTGCCACTTTGGGCATCTTTTGAACCTTTATGTGTTAATGGCTGCCATAGGCTTCCTCATTATATGACTTCTGAAAGAAAGCAGCGGAATCTGAGTTTACCTGGGTCTTTCAGGATGTTTCCTCTCCACAGGCAGCAGTGAACTGAACCACTATTGAGTTAGCAAACAGTTTGCATTGGAAGACCCTAAAGAAGCTATTCCCAAGTAACTACTCAGGCAGCTGAATTGGGAATGATATGTAAGAGTTCAGACATTTCATTTTTCCCCAATATGTAAACAAGCATTAAATTGGAGTACAGTTGTATATCAGCTATATCCCTAATCTTCTCTGGATCCTGGCACTTGATAGGAGCTCAGCAATGAGGACCCCAAGTTGCCCGCCTCTTTGTTTCAAAACAAAACACTTTTGCGGGGGCTGGTTTTCTGGGAAATGTTGGCAACACATCTCAGTAATTTTTTGGAGATCTCAGAAAATCTTTAAGCTTTTGGCCTCTCCAAGTGTAGTAGAGTGGTAGAATTTAATCTTCTTTCAATTTTCTTTGCCCTGGTTCCTTAAGGTAATAGAGAAGCACAGTATATTTCAATTATAAGAACTTTAGGGCAGGGGTCCCCAACCCCCGGGATCTAATGCCTGATGATAGGAGGTGGAGCTGATGTAATAATAACAGAAATAAAGTGCACAATAAATGCAATGCGCTTGAATCATCCAACCACCACCACCACCACCATCACCCTGGTCTTTGGAAAAATTGTCTTCCACAAAAAACGTCCCTGGTGCCAAAAAGGTTGGGAACCGCTGCTTTAGGGGATTTAAATTAAAAGCCTAGTTACAACCTCTGGAAAGATTATGTGAAAAAAAAACCTGTCACTTCTGTTGCAGATCTTTTAGTTCTGGGTAAAAAATTTTTTTACCTGAATCCTTTTCACAGCTACTACAGGGGTAGATTTTGCCTCAAATGTTTGTAAACTTGTGAGTTCCGCTCTAAATAAAGCAGTGGTGAAGACTGGATGTATTAATAGAAACATCAAGGTGGGGGCGAAAAAAACTGGGTTTTATTTCTCAAAAAAAATGGACCCATAATCTATAAAGGAGCAAGTTAAATATTTTCCTTAAAAATGTACTTTTAGGTTTCTGGATTGGCTGCTTTTTAGATTGGCATTGTTACACTGACTTCAGAATTGGAGCACAGTTTGTGTCTTTCACACAGATTAATGTCACCATGCATGTTTGAAAGCCAAGTTAACTTGTAATCCTCCAGTGTAAATTATAGGGAATTATACATTTGGGATATAAATTGGGGCAAAATCAGTGTGTTTCTGTTCTCAGCACAGTTAGCATTTGGCCCATAATAACTTCTAAGAATGGGAATATCTAAATCTCTGAAAATACTGGGATGGCTAACTGCTGCTTTCAGAGAATTATTGCCATTTAGTATCTGTTGACGGTATCAGCGTTGATGGTGGATGCTGCCTCTCTACTAGCAGCTGGAAGTAAAAACCTGAGCACCTTTGTTTCTGCTAAAGAAAGGGTTTTAAGTTTGAGGCGGCAACTGCTAGAAACTGGGGTGGTAGGAATGTTGGACATTGGGCAGAACTGAGTTTGACTAAAGTGATATTACTGCACTAACCCGCTCCCCTCTCAGGGTCAGTGCATGGCGCTGTTCTGGCTGCCGTCCTGAATCGGGCTGTTTCCAACAGGATGGTGGAGCACGAGGCCTCCTATCGCATAGCTGCATCCAGAACAAGGTCTGTTAAAGAGAGAGCAACTTACTGATCGCGGAGGGGGGATTTGTTCTGAGCCGCCCTTTAGAGTGATGTTCTCTACGTCTGTACTGGCTGCCTTTTGGCTACAATTTGTAAAGCATTGACTTGATCTCCAAAGTCTTAGGCAGTTTGGCACTAAATGCTGCCAAGAATATGCCTTTTCTCAAACTGCTTTTAAAGACCTTGGATGCTTTCATTAGTAAGGGTCCCTTGGCTTGATGGTACACACGGCCAGGGCAAAGATTGTTTCTTCTCTTAGCTGTTCCTCGTTCTGGTCATTTTCTGGAAGTATGGATGTGGCTTGTTTGTATGGGTGCCCAGAAGCCTTTAGGCAAATGCTGCGTTTTTCTAACAAGTAGATAATCCCCTATAAAGAATTGTAAACTACATAGCAGGATGAAATGCCGATCATTGCATTACATGGAAGCACACTGTCCCTGAGAAACCAGTACTGCTTCAAGACCTAATTCTAACTGTTGACAGGCCTAGATCAAGTAGTTTTCTTTTCCACAGTAGGCATGGGTTCACCCTTGCTGAAAAAAGTGGGAGTGGGGTTGAAATGTGGAGGGTCTTATAACTAACTCTTAGAGGTACTAGAGTTGAAGCAGATGATGAGCCAGGTATGATTTGTGTACCCAACATAGCCTTCTGGTGACACCTGGAAAAATGGCTGGAGGAAACAAGATGGACAGCATATTGCTGTGGTTTTTAAGCTACAGTAAATGCTCAGGCCTTATGTGGCCCTGAGTAAATCAGTGAGAGGTAGGATGCTTTCCTCTGTCATAAGTGAGGTTTTGTTGGATATTTGATTCGGAAAAACGGTCAGGTTTTGAATGGTTAGAATTAATAATAGTAGTGAAAAGTGGAAACTTTCTCAATTTCTGTGTTGGAGAAGAAAGTTGTGGAGACGGAAGTAGGAGGGAATCCCGATCTACTGGTGTAAGTAGAAAGTACTGACTGGTTTCTGAGGACTCAAATTTTCTAGCTCTCATCTGTTAAAACTTCAACTTCTTTTGGAGGGGATTGCTGAAGTAGGGTTGCAGGAGTGTGCGTATGTTTGTGTGTCTTTTGCCAACTAGTTCACTTTCATTTTGGGGAGGATAAAGAATGTCAATGAGTTATAATAAATCTTCTTACGTCTATTTCCTCAAGGCAAACGAATGCACGTGCAGTTGTCCACCAGCCGGCTTCGGACTGCCCCTGGGATGGGAGACCAGAGTGGCTGCTATCGGTGCGGGAAAGAGGGGCACTGGTCCAAAGAGTGTCCGGTAGACCGTACGGGTCGCGTGGCGGACTTTACCGAGCAGTATAACGAACAGTATGGAGCGGTGCGCACACCGTACACCATGGGCTACGGGGAATCCATGTACTACAACGACGCGTACGGAGCGCTCGACTACTATAAGCGTTACCGAGTCCGTTCTTATGAGGCAGTGGCAGCGGCAGCAGCAGCTTCCGCGTACAACTACGCAGAGCAGACCATGTCCCATCTGCCTCAAGTCCAGAGCACAGCTGTGACCAGTCACCTCAACTCCACTTCTGTTGATCCCTACGACAGACACCTGTTGCCAAACTCAGGCGCTGCTGCCACCTCAGCTGCTATGGCTGCTGCCGCTGCCACCACTTCCTCCTATTACGGAAGGGACAGGAGCCCCCTGCGTCGTGCTGCAGCTGTGCTCCCCACAGTTGGAGAGGGCTACGGTTATGGGCCAGAGAGTGAGCTGTCTCAGGCTTCAGCAGCTGCACGGAATTCTCTGTATGACATGGCCCGGTATGAGCGGGAGCAGTATGTGGACCGAGCACGGTACTCAGCCTTTTAAAAACTGGAGGTGAGAGTGGGGTGGGTGTGGTTAAGAGATTCCATTTAGTTCCCCAGGAGGGAGACCTGTGCCACATAGAGGAGGCTAAAGCCACCTGTTTGCTGTCAGGACAGTATCCAAAAGGTATAAATTGCATGTTAGTCTTAAGTATTTCTCTAACTTAGGCCAGGGGTTCATTTGGCCTGTTGAGGTTTTAGTTTGCAACTCGAACCAACCATTTGTTCCTTCTGAGAGAACAACAGCAACTCAGTTTGTTAGTAAGAATATTGTTCTTTAATCAAGTGTAAGCAGATCTGGGTTACAGAGACATAGTTAAGAGAACTAACACTTGTTGAGTGCCCTCTTTGTACATTATATCATTTAATCATACAGCTAGCCTTTAAGATATTTTCTTTTATGGAGAAGGGAACTAAGGCTCAGAGGGGTTAAGTACTTTGCCTAAAGTCATTTGGTAACTGAGAGGTAGAGCCAGAATTCAAACTCAGGCGTGCCTGAGTCCAAAACCACTTTCTCTTTGCACCACAAAAGTCACTGTAGTGTATGCTGAAGAGTACAGGTTCAGGAGTTAATAATGAATGTCACCAGTGAGAATTTAAGCTATAACTTCAGGCTTCCAGTTTGCTAATAAAACTACTACTTCGGTCATGAGCCTTTATCAGAGGAAACTCTTCTAATATATCTATAAGCCACATAAAATCCTCTAAATTCTAGGTGTTTAGTTCCAGGATACTTGCCTGAAAGCAGAACGTTTTGATGCCACTGTCCCATGGTGTCCCTTCCTTGTTAGTAATCCAGAGCATCGTGTTCTGTGTGGGCACTTAAGCCGTATTTCTGCATGGCTTATGCTATCATTTAGAGCCTGACACTTCCCATTTCTTCCAGCAAATTTTTGTTTGTTTGTTTTGAGAGGAACATTTAAGGAGCTAGATAAAACAGGTAATTTTCTGATGTGTGTAAGTCCCATTGGTGGTAACCCTGCAATTTTTCCTACTTCAGAAAATGTATAGCAAAGATGTTCGAATGTCAAGAATAATTAGGAGTATCTAGAGATTGATAAAACTCTTCATCTTAGTGGAAATTGCATCATAACTTTCTATTCTCATGGTTTTACTTGTACCTTGAAATTGAGCATCAGGAACTGGAGGCCTCGTAGCAAAGTTAAACTGAGTTACCACTGAGTTTTCAGGGTTCCTGAGTACCCCTTTGGTATATGTGTAGAAGAAAACCAAGTGACAGGAATTTGCCCTTTTACGTAGTGGGAAGCAAATATGATGTGAACCTGTGATAAGTTATGTCCTATATGACCATGACAAGACAGATCCCCTGAGACCGCTGTGTAGTGTGTGTTCATGTGCATGAAGAGGATAATCTTACAACTAGTGTAGTTTGCCATTATTTTTACTTTTATTGCTGCTGGATCTGCCATGAAGTAGGATATGCCTCTAAAGTAAGGTGGTATCTTCTATTGGATAACTTATATTTCTCTCAAATATGTTCCAAAGTTAAATATTAAAGTAGTGTATATTGTGGTCTTTAAAGGGTATTGCTAAGGTATTTTTAAGTGATTTTTGACTGCGAGCAGTGGTTGTTCAACTAACCTCTTTTTAGTGATGACTTTTAAAGAAACTTACCTTCCAGGTGTGAACCTCAAATGGACTGAATAACCTTGAGTTGGTTGCAGTCCCAGGAGCCTGATGTTAATGAGGCTGCCAGGATGAAATACTCCAGAACTGCTGGGGATCCAAATTCGGGTCTCACCCTAGCAGAACTGATTCAAGAACGTCACAACTTTTGAAGTCGATTGGCACAGATCAAGACCAAGATTTGGCCCTTTGTCTGTAATAAGTAGAGGAACTTGGTGTGAGTTAACTTTTTTTTTCCCCCAGCCATTGGTGTCTGGAGTTCCCATCATCAGTGGAAGAATTAGAGAATTTAGGATTTCTTCTTTTGATTTGGTAAGGGAGATTTGGTCAATTAAAGGAACTACTGGAATTATGGCTCTAAATCTGTGACAGTATGATATGCAGATATGTTGGAGGATGAATGAACCAACTCCTTGAAACCCTTTGTGATTGTCATTTCTGAAAATTTGTTCACTGTGAAAGATTAAAAATGAGACAAATTTAGAAAAGTGCAGTTGGCCATATTTGAGACCTTGGCATCTTCTGATTTTTCTGGATAAATTATGGTTCTTGATAATATCTGTATGCCCTTTGTTGCAGCGACAGTAGCCTTGTATCACAGAAGTAGTCTTGCCTAAAAGATTGGTAAGAAAGTGAGAAAGATATGTTTATCACCAGCACAGCAGTCTTCCAGATAGACTGCTTCTTGTTCTATATATAACTAAAAGTAAACTCCTATATATAGCCATAGTAGACTCCTAGGTAATTATATGAGTTTTAAGTTTGATCCGGTCTGACTTGGTTTTGTTTTGTTCTGTTCTTTTTTTCCCCCCTGGAATACAGGACGGGACCAGGGCCCTTGTACTCGGAGCCAAGCTGCTCTCCAGGCATTGTGTAAGCCTCTTGTGTTGTGCTCTCTTTCAGGTAGGATAATTGCGGACTGAACCCTCGGGCTGCGGTCATATATGAGAACTTGCTCCGCGCGGTCCCCTTTGCCGGGATGTTTCCATTGCTTCATGTTTCAGTAAACAAAGGAGTTTGTGACCAACTATGTTTTCTTTCTTAATTTAATTCTTCTAAGTTGACTTTTCTTTCCTCCTGATACTAGTCTCTGTAGCCTTTCACTCTATTCCTTATGTTCTCAGCCTCTGAGCAGCCCTAGGTAAGGATTATGCTGGCATCCCCTTTTTCCTGTACAGTGGAATCCCTCTTATCTTGCTTTCCTTAGGAGTTGAACCCTTCTCCCCGTCTACCTGCAACATCTCCTTTCCCTTTAAAATGACCATGTAGTGGCAAGCAGCCTTTTACTCTTCTCTGTTAGCTCTGGACTCTAACGTTGAAGCTAATCTTCTGAAATTGCTAGGACCATTGGGGTTTTGGTTGTTGTTTTGTTTTGTTTTGTTTTTTTATGTCTGACCTGTGATCATGGTACAGCATTGGCTGAAATTTAGCCTTGTTTTACTCCACTTCTCCCCTTTTTTTTTTTTTTTTTTTAATATTTTGACAAATAAACGTTTCTAACACTTAAGTATCTTTTTGTATTTGTGTGGCTGTTATTTACCACCAATATCTTCTGGTTCTTTCTCAGTTGTGCTCAAACCACAAACTTCAGTGACAGAATAGACATCTGAAATTTAGATGTACAAGGAAGGATTTAGTCAGATAAGTAATATGGCTGCAGCAATAAGTGGAGATAAGTTAGCTAACATCTTGAGACATTGATAAATATGCTATACCTACCTGGTAGTCAGCTGCTTCTCTCTAAATAACCAGAGCTGCTTTTTCCCTTTTATAGGCCAGCAAACCCAGGTTAGTAGTGATAGAAGTAAGCCCCACAGAGAGAACCCTGGATCAGGAAAAGGCTGAGCCAGAACAAAGGACCTGTCAGAGTCTCAATTTGACTTCATAGTATATGTTCATTTAAATTCACAATTTAAACTAGGATTAGACTTTGGCTAAAGTGAATACAATAGTTATGATGATATGGGGAAACGTGTCAGTATTTTGAGCAGAAAAGCAAGTAGGGTATTCATAACTGGCAGTGATAATATTCTGCAATAAAATGTGTCCTCTAGAAATTTTTTTTAAGGATTTATGGACATTTTCTTATTGCTTAGATCCTCATAAAACAAGTTTAATGATGGACTCAACCCCACTTAAGCTTTATTATATCCTGTATCACATGGTGATATAAATTCTGTGAACCTTTATCTAACAATTAATTATACAGTACTTTCCCCACATATTTTGTATTTAAAATACTTTTGACATAGGTGAAGCAAAACTTTTCCTTGATTTTTGGGGGTAGGATACAACAATCTAGAGAGGTTAATCTCTATGCACACACTCCAACTAGTGATGATGTACATCCAATACCTATGTTAGCTCCAATATTCCCCAAGGAGGCGGGATTGTCCTTGTTTTACAAAAAAGAAGGCAAAGATGCTGAGATTTCCTTGTGATTGATCTGCAAGGCATCAGACAGAGCAAAGAAAGAAAATATGTACAGCTTTTGTTAGCCTCACCAAAATCTCTGGTCCTCCTCTGTGCTAAGTTAACATAGAAATTTAACATATCTTGATTTCCATATCACTGGCAGGACAAGCTAGAAAAAAAATTGGATTCTGCAAAACAGTTTTACATCAGCACTGTCCAGTAAAACTTCTGGCAGTGTTGGAAGTGTTCTATATCTGTCCTGTCCAATTTGTAGCTACTAGCCACATGTGCCTGTTAAGTACTTGAAATGTACCTAGTGAAGCTGAGAAACAGAAGTTTTTATTTTAATTAGCCACATGTGGCTAGTGGTTACTGTATTGCACAGCACAGTTTAAATGGTAAAGTAGGGACTTCCAGTGGTACAGCGGTTAAGATTCTGCACTTCCACTGCAGCGGGGCACGGGCTTGATCCCTGGTCGGGGAACTAAGATCTTGAATGCTGTGTGGTGTGGCCAAAAAAATAAAATAATTTAGAAAATAATAAATGGTAAAGTAAGTTTCTTAGGAGGAGAAAAGCCTTGAAGAATCATATAAAATATTTCTCCCTTAGAAAATCCTTTCACTCTACCCAAAACAGATGACACTGGGAAAGGGGTTAGTTTTCAGCCAGCGTAAGAGGACTGTTGAATAGGAACAAATAGTTTTATTTCTAAACCTCAGTTTAGAAATTGCATGTTGTGGGTACAAAATTCCTTTTATTCACCAAGACCAAGTTCCTCATTATATACCATTTTAGAGTCCCACGAGGCCTCTCACACTAAAAGCTCTGGAATTCATTCATCAGTGATTTGAATTCCTTCTGGGCCAAGATTTGGGTGATGAATGAGACATATGTGATTCCTAGTTGAGAAGCAAACTTTGACCACGTCTCTCATAAGCACAACAGAGGGACAAGTACAGGGTGCCTTGAAAACGTAAATAGTGACTGACTTTGGGGGACAGGTGGAGGGGGGCAGTTGTTATTCCAGGTTGAAACAGCATATGTGAAGGATCCTGATCAAGGAAGTGTGGTGCCCAGTAGGAACCAGAAAGGGAGCTCTGTGGCAGGAGAAATCTGTGTGGCAGAAATCTGAAGAGGTAAGTTCCAGCACAGTTGACGAGAGCCTTGTGGGCTGTGTTAAGGAATTTCATCTTTAAGACTAACTGGGGGGCTTCCCTAGTGGCGCAGTGGTTGAGGATCTGCCTGCCAATGCAGGGGACACGGGTTCGAGTCCTGGCCTGGGAAGATCCCACATGCCGCGGAACAACTGGGCCCGTGAGCCACAGCTACTGAGCCTGCGTGTCTGGAGCCTGTGCTCCGCAACAGGAGAGGCCGCGACAGTGAGAGGCCCGCGCACCGCGATGAAGAGTGGCCCCCACACCACAATGAAGAGCGGCCCCCGCTTGCCACAACTAGAGAAAGCCCTCACAGAAACGAAGACCCAACACAGCCAAAAATAAATAATTAAAAAAAAGAAAAGAGTATTTCATTAAAAAAAAAAAAAAAAAGACTAACTGGGGGACTTCCCTGGTGGCTCAGTGGTTAAGAATCCACTGCCAGTGCAGGGGACACGGGTTCCAGCCCTAGTCCGGGAAGATCCCACATGCCGCGAAGCAACTAAGCCCATGCGCCACAACTACTGAGCCTGCGCTCTAGAGCCCGCGAGCCACAACTGAGCCTGCATGCCACAACTACTGAAGCCCACGTGCCTAGAGCCCGTGCTCCTTGACAAGAGAGGCCGCCATGGTGAGAAGCCCACGCACAGCAATGAACAGTAGACCCCGCTTGCTGCAACTAGAGAAAGCCCGCGCGCGGCAATTAAGACCCAATGCAGCCATAAATAAATAAATAAATAAATAAGACTTAAATGGAAGCTATTAAAGGGTTTTAAGTTTGAAGGTAACAGGATCAGATTCATTTTTCCTGAAAGATCATTGTGATTGGACAGAACAAAAGTGAATAGCGGGCTTCCCTGGTGGCGCAGTGGTTGAGAATCTGCCTGCTAATGCAGGGGACACGGGTTCGAGCCCTGGTCTGGGAAGATCCCACATGCCGCGGAGCAGCTGGGCCCGTGAGCCACAATTGCTGAGCCTGCGCGTCTGGAGCCTGTGCCCCGCGACGGGAGGGGCCGCGATAGAGAAAGGCCCGCGCACCGCGATGAAGAGCGGTCCCCGCACCGCGATGAAGAGTGGCCCCCGCTTGCCGCAACTGGAGAAAGCCCTCGCACGAACTGAAGACCCAACACAGCCAAAAATAAATAAATAAATAAATAAATAAATAAGAAAATCCTTTAAAAAAAAAAAAAAAAAAGTGAATAGCATTACACTCCAATGTTCATAGCAGCATTATTTACAATTGCCAAGGTGTGGAAACAACCTAAATGTCCATCAACAGATGAATGGATAAAGAAGATGTGGTATATAAATATATATAATAGAATACCACTCAGCCATTAAAAATGAAATTTTGCCGTTTGCAGCAACATGGATGGACTTGGAGGGTGTTATGCTAAGTGAAATAAGACAAAGACAAATACTGTATGCTACCACTTATATGTGGAATCTACAAAATACAACTAGTGAATAAAACAAAAAAGAAGCAGACTGCGATACAGAGAAACCAACTTGTGGTTACCAGTGGGGAGAGGGAAGGGAGAGGGGCAGTACAGGGGCGGGGTGTGGGGGAAGTGTTATTATAGGATTATATGAAATCGTGTGAAACTTCTGAAAATTGTAAAGCACTATTGAATTTAAAGAATTCAATTTTTTTAATTTAAATTTTTTAAACTTTTTAAAAGTTTAAAAGAAGTGAATAGCGAGATTTGCCTGATACATAACAGAGGTCTCTCCCCCAATCATGAAGCTGATAGAGTTGATGTTTTGTTTTAAAGGAAGAAAAAATACCTCAAAGACAGGAAAAGAACCATGCATAAGGAAATGTGATTCAAGGGGGCAGGGTTTAAATCCTGAGGCTGACTGATCAAGCCTTTACAGGGATGGGTTGTGCCTCTCCCACTCTAACATTGCTAAGCACCTGTTGTGGGCCAGGCCCTACCTAAGGGTTTTACACTAGGCACCACTGAATGCTGAAGGGTGAGGGAGATGAGATAGATCTCAGAGATCTTAAGAGATGAGAAAGTATGACCAAAGCAGTAACTGCTATAAGAAATGTAAGGCTTCCCTGGTGGTGCAGTGGTTAAGAATCCGCCTGTCAATGCAGGGGACACGGGTTCGAGCCCTGGACCAGGAAGATCCCACATGCCGCGAAGCAACTAAGCCCGTGCGCCACAACTACTGAGCCTGCGCTCTAGAGCCCGCGAGCCACAACTACTGAAGCCCACGCGCCTAGAGCCCGTGCTTCGCAACAAGAGAAGCCACCGCAATGAGAAGCCCGCGCACCACAACGAAGAGTAGCCCCCGCTTGCCGCAACTAGAGAAAGCCCGCGCACAGCAACAAAGACCCAACCCAGCCAAAAATAAAATAAATTTATATATAAAAAAAGAAAAAATGTAAAAGCATTGTGAGAGTTCAGAGGACAATTATTTATGCAATCCTACCAAAACTCTACAGCTTATTCTTGGTGCCTTAAGATTAAAACTTTTTTTAATATTTCTCTCCCTTGAAATGAGAATACTTATCAGTAGTCCACAAAGAGGGTGAAATGTTTGTGAGGAATGAAGGCCGAGAGGACATCCCTGGCCCAGTTTGGAGAAAAGAAAAAGCTAGAATAATACCCGAGGCCTTCCATCTCCATGAATTTCTTCCTGAGCCCTCAGCTATTTGAGGTGGGGTTCTGGGCACCACTCAAGCAAGGCCCAGCCACAGCAGCAGCACTCTGAGGTACTTCAGGTACAAGGCAAAAGAAACCGCAGACTGATTCAAACACTGCAGCTGGGAGAAAAGCATCCAGATTCCCCCAGGTGGTGTCTCTGAACTCCTGGCTGTTACTCCACACCTTCCTTAGGGCGGTGGGGGAGACAAACAGCTACAGAGCCACAGCTCCAGCCTGGCAAAAGCTGAGACCACTGCAGCCCGAACCCTGCCTCTTACGCCTGTGGCGGACTCCAATCTCCCCTTACCTCCAATCTCCGGCCACACGAAGAAGTTAGACAGTGTGGCACAGAGAGATAAGAGGCCCTCAGGGCACTCAATGCACTGCACAGAGCTTGTCCAAAGGGCAGGAAAGGGTTTGCTGGCTGCAAGGTAGCCCAGGAAAGGGAAGCAATGTGCCTAAGATTGGCTTCATGGCTTGTCAAAATTTGGCTCACAAATCTGGGCCTAAGAGTTGAAGTGTCTCTGGCATGCCTGGGAGGAGGAAGGAGGAAATAAAAATACATTCCTAGGAAGAGCTGTCAGCTTTGTCAGAGGAATCCACCTCAAGGCTTTCTTAAGATCAGGGCTATGCTCTATTGCCAAGGAGAACCGAAGTGCAAGAAATGACAGTTCAGTCCCAGGAACCCACAAAGGAAGAGGGAAAGGTCTGGAAAGATGATTTCAGTCAGCAGTGTCTTAGGTTTGCAGGGCTCTCTGAGGATCCAGGCCAAATTTAAACCGCACAACAGCCCTATGGATTTAATGACACCCATTATCTCTAATCCACAAGAACCCAATGAGGTAGCATCCTTTGTCTCCCCTGGTAATTAAAGCAACTGAGGTTTAGAAAGGTTAAATAATTTGGCCACCCTCCCCACACACACACAGTGGTGAGGAAAAAAGACCCCCGATTCCTACTGCCTATTCACCACAGCAGAAAGCCAAAGAAAGAAGCTACTGAAATGGAGACGAACAGCTGGCAAAGGCACCCAGCAGTCCTAAGGCTAGACTCTATCTACCCTACTCGGGGGCGGGGTAAGCCTCTGCATTTGGCAAGGTGAACTAGACTTCCAGTGATAGTGTCCCTGGCCCACCCTTGGCTCTGGTATCTCAGAGGCAGGACAGTTATTATGAGAATTAGGAAAATGAGCGGTTAGGGAAAAGGCCCTCCCCACCCTAAGTACCATTATATTCCCTCCACGTTGGGGCATGGCCAGTACGCTTCAGTGGCTGTGTTTGTGAATCATACCTCACCTCTCCATAGGGACACAAAGAGGTATTTGGGCCAAGACCACCTAAGCTGAGTAAGTGGCCAACACTCCAGAGACCATGCCACTGCTGCCACACGCCCACCCCACCCCCCCACCCAGAACCGCACTGCACTGAACCGGACAAGGTGAGTCAAGCTCAAGATGGGCCGGCGCAGGTCTGGCTGGAGGAAGCTCGGAGGTCCAGACCCTGCAGGGAAGTCAGAACCCCGAGTGCGACTGGGAGTGGAGCTCGCACTGCCACATGTCTCAGGACACTCACTAGACTAATGGATGAAATTCAGGCTCTGGAGCTGGACTTAAATTAAGCCAGAACTTAAATCCAAGCCCTTTCTGTGGTCTTAGACATGCAATTTAACCATTCAGAGCCTGTTTCCTCATCATAAACTTCCTCTTAGAGTTGTAAACTTCCTCTTAGAGTTGTTCGGAGTAAATGCAAAGCACTCAACTGGCCATCATTATCACAGATGAACTGTGATGTGTGCAAGCAAAAGAGAGGGTTCCACCCTATCCATGTAGGGAGCTAGAGGGAGGAGAGCTGTCATCACTCCCTCTTCAGTCTTCAAAGATTCCAGCTCCCCCTCCTTTCTTTCCCAGCTGTGGGACCTAGACACAAACCCACTCAAACTCTGCCCTTAGGGATCACCAAATCTCAAAGCTGAAGGGCCCTCCTAGGTTATCAGTTCTGCCACCTCTGTCTTTCTTGACTGCTGACTTATGGGATGGGGCACAACACCAACCCTAACAGGGGCCATCCAGGAATCCTCCGGTCCCACCCCCGGGTCTGGTCCTATGCTGGCACTCAGTTTCCTGAATGACTGGTAACTGCTAGGGCAATGAATGGATGAGGGCAAAGGCAGAGGGTAGTATGTTCCCAGGAGGAGCACATCATTCAAATGATAGCTTACATATATACATATTTATTATTAAATGCCTGTTACATGTCAGGCACTGTTGCCAGGCACTGGGGCAGTTTCCTATCCCCCTAACTACAATTCTGTGAGGAAAATATTCACTAAATGAGTAAGCAAAGAAACTGAGATAAGTACCACAAAATACAAAAACTGGGCAAAATGGTAGGGAAGAATAAGGGGGCATCTCTTAGAGGCTGTCAAGGAGGGCGCTCCGACGCTTGATCCTGAAGCTATGACCTGAAGGTAAGAAATTAGTCTTAAAGTGGTCAAGGGGAAAGTCCTTCCAGGTAGAAAGAAGGCCCTGAGGCAAGAAAGTTTTTGGTGAACAGGTTCTGAAAGGAGGGCCAGTGTGGTTAGAGAAAGGCAGGTGCGGAGCCTGCTGATGACACTGGAGTGCAGGGTAGAGGCCAGATATTTCAAGGCCTAAGGACTGGCGTCTTAAACACAATAGGAAGCTGGAGTTATGGAGTGACAATCTAATTTATATCTAACAACACCATCTCAGCTACTGAATGGAGATTAAATTGAAGGATGACCAGAGGAAAAAAAGGAAGGAGGAAAAGAGAGGCCAGAATGCCACTGCAATAGTCCTGGTGGGACTGTATGGTCTCCACTGTGGTGTGGCAAAGACATGGACAGAAGTGGCAACATTTGACATAAAATATGCTAAGGGACAGACAAGGGGGATAAGAAATGAGGGAAGAATCAAGGATGACTACCAGGAATCTGGCTGGAGCGGCTACGTGGACGGTAACACCATTTAAAGAAATAGGGAAGGTTGGAGGAGAAATTATTTTGGAGTGGGGAGACTCAGGAGTTCCATTTCACACACATCAAGTTTGAGATATTCTGTTAAGACAACCAAGGAGAATGCTCAAGCAGGTCTTTGGATTCCTGAACTTTGAGCAAAAAGAGATTTGGGAGAAGAGATGTAAATTTGAGTCTTCAGCATCTAGATCAGCATTATACAACAGAAATATAAAGTGAGCTGCAAAAGCCACATGCGTAATCATTGAAAACGACTAATAGCCACGTTTTTTAAAGTGGAAAGAAACAGGTGAAATTGTATTAGTTTTAATAATGTATTGTATTTCACCTAGTATATCCAAAATATTATTTCAACATATGATCATTAAAAAATGAGTATTTTTACATTCTTTTTCATACGAAGCTTTTGAAATCCCATGGGTATTATATACTCACAGCACCATATGTGCCTGTGGCTCTTATACTGGACAGCACAACTTTAGATGGTACACAAAGCCAAGGCGGCTAATGAAATCACTTGGAACAGGGTTTCCACCTCGGCGCTGCTGCTCTTTGGGGCGGGGTAGTTCTCGGTGCGCGAGGAGGCTGTCCTCTGCATCGCAGGCCGTTTAGCAGCGTCCCTGGCCTTCACCCATTAGATGCCAGTAGCATCCTCCCAACTTTGACAATTAAAAAGGACTTCAGACATTGTCAACTGTCCTAGGCAAAGGGTGAGGAGTGAAGAGGGGAAACCACCAGTGGTTGAGAACCACTGAGCTAGACAGAGAGAGAGTGTAGAGAGAAGAGGGCCTAGGAGAACGCTGGGAACTCCAGCCTTACCATCTGCCTTAGGTAGTGTGCATGGGGAATTAAAAGGTTCAATTCTCTGGTTCAATTTTTCTAGGACTGTAGGCCCTAGGGAATTGAAAGGAAGGGGTGGGGTGATTTCATGTGAAAACTGCAGAGGTCCAGTTTCTAGCACATGAAAACACCCAACCAATGTCGGTAACAGCAACAGTAAGAGGTCCTCCCCCACTGTCACTTCTTATATAATCAAGTTTTCCTCTCCTCATCTGATCCCTTCCTCTTGACAAGCGGTAGCATTTACCAAGGACCACTGTCCCCAAAGAGAAACTCCATGTAACTATTTGGAGAGATAGGGGGTTATCCAAATTGGAGGAAACCATGGGTATAGATTCAGTATCAAGCTTCTATGGCCTCGTATGTAGACACACAGCTTGCTTGAGCATAGAGGAGAAAGTTTGGGACTGGAATCTAGATGGTGGGTAAAGCCAAGGAAATTGGTGATAATAGAGGGGCCCTAGCCTAATTGTTAACAGTCCTGAAAACTTATCAGCTTCCTTTCCACCTTGAAAACCCAAATCTGTTTTTAAAACAAACAAACCAGGCCTTTAAGGAACATGTAGAGGACTAGCTGGGGCAAATACTAAGGGAGGAAGGGCCCTGGCATTGACTAAGATGTATAAAAAGTCCGGCGTACAGTGTGGCTGAAGCCAAGTGAGCAAAGGAGAGTAGGACAAAGTCAGCTAAGAGGAGGAGGGGGCAGATCATGTAGGGCTTTACAGACCTTGGCATGGACTCTTACTCTGAATGAAATGAAAAGCCCCTGGGAGGAGGGGGGGTTTGAGCGTTTTGTGATGTTATCTGATTTCTGTTTTAAAAGGATCACTCTGGTGTAGACAATGTAGAAGCAGGGACATTAATTAGTTAAGAATTTAGGAAATCCAGGTGAGAAATGCTGGTGGCTCTGACTAGAGTATTAACAGGGGGATTCTAAGAAGTAGAGCCCATAAGATTTCCTAACGGACTGAATGTGGGTATAACCATCATTTTCAGCCAGAGTGCATCACATCATGATACTCCTCTGCTTAAAAACAATGCAAGACTATTTCATTCTGAGTAAAGACCAAAAGTACCCCAGATGATCATTTAACTACCTGACCTCTTCTACCTACCCCACCCTCCCCCATCACTCCACTCTTGCCTCTGGCCTCCTTACTTTGAGAACTGGCCAGCTACAATCCCATCTCCAGGCCCTTGCTCAAGCTGTTCTCTCTACTTGGAATACTAGAGGGCTGTATGGCCAACTTCCACCTCATTCAAGTCTATTTAAATCTCAATTTCTCAGTAATCTACACCCACATACATTGCTCTAGCTCTCCCAGTCCTCCTTACGCAACTCTACCCTTTTTAATACAAAGCTCTTATTTCCTAACACACAGTTTACTTATTTACTATGTTCACTGTCTGTCTTGGGTTGGAGTGGAAGTTTCAGATGGTGGAGCTTCCATTAGTTTGGGTGATGAGACTAACAAAGAGGAGAAACCACCAGCATGTCAACCATAATAGACATGTGGCATGAACAAGAAATAAGCCCTGACCTTTTTTGCGTTTAAGAAAAGATCATTTCACGATTTAGCATGAAATCACTAGCAACATTCCTGTGGAATGGCAGGGGTAAAAGCCTGATTAAAGAGGGTTTAAGAAAAAATGGAAAGCAATCATTAGAGAAAGAAACCATATAAAACACTTTTGAGTTTTGTACAAAAGGAAGTGAAGAAATAAAGTGGTAATAACCGGCAGGGGAAACAGAGTCAAGACATTTGTAAAATGGGAATGACAGAATGTCTGTAATGCTAACAAGATTGATTTAATAAGAAGGAAAAATGGATGACATGAGAGGAAAAGAACTACAGGAACAAGAAGAAGGGCCCTAATGCATAAGTAGAGCAACTAGCCTTAGATAAATGCACAGTTAATTGGGATGCTGGAAGGTGAATAGGTGTGCTGAGAATGCTAATTCTCTTCTGATTGCTTCAGTTTCTTCTGCAAGGTGGGAAGCATGTTATTCATTAGGTAAATAAGCACGAGAGGAGAGGAAGTAAATGGGAGGGCAAATGGACCAAGGACCTATTCTCTAATTCTGCCTAGCAGAATTATGGGTCTACACCAGATATAACGTTTGTAATAATTTATTTAAAGTGAGAGCAGTCACTGAGATTGTTTTTCTCCAGCAACCTTCAGCCTCATCAGTCAGACAAATGAATAGATGAACTGCATTTAATCTGGGTTGTGGGTTTGCCAAGTATGATAAAGCTGGGGACTGGGTAGGCTTTGGGCTTGCAAGAAAAATGATGGTGTAGCAAAGGAATGACAGTGATTGGCTATGGTTTTCAAGTTGGATAAGGAGGTGATAATATTAGAGAGGGTGAGGGACAATGAAAAGTAAAATCAATGAATTGGAAGTTCCAATGGGATCAAAAGGATTGGAGTATTAAAGAAAGCAATCTGGAATGACAGAAGATGGCTGAGTTGAAGATAAGAAATAAATTTCAAAAGACTAAGAGGATGGCATTTTTGAAGGGTTGTCTCCAAACCAAAAAAACAAAACACACTTCTACATCAACTGGTGTTTAAGAATGGTGCACCACTGAGGTGATTTACCCATTCCCCCTTGTTGAAGGGGGAAAATACTGCCAACCAGATTTCTTACCCATCTGCTATCTTAAGAGACATTCAAGGGCTTCCCTGGTGGTGCAGTGGTTGAGAATCCGCCTGTCAATGAAGGGGACACAGGTTCGAGCCCTGGACCAGGAAGATCCCACATGCCGCAGAGCAACTAAGCCCGTGCACCACAACTACTGAGCCTGCGCTCTAGAGCCACGGGCCACAACTACTGAAGCCCACGTGCCTAGAGCCCGTGCTCCGCAACAAGAGAAGCCACCGCAATGAGAAGCCCACGCACTGCAACGAAGAGAAGCCCCCGCTCGCCACAACTAGAGAAAGCCCGTGCGCAGCAAAGAAGACCCAGCACAGCCAAAAATAAAATAAATAAATTTATTTAAAAAAAAAGAGAGAGACATTCAACACCAAAACCTAAAGGAAATTTGTTTAAAGAAATTGTTTAATGACTAAGTTAATTTATGACTGACTTTGGAGGATGCCCAGGTACTGTTTATTATTTCATTCTTTACTTTGGTAAAGCAAATCAGTATGGTTCTAACATAACTCTTTCTAAATCCAAAGGTATATTAACTATATAAGAAATTAATCTCTGATGAAGAATTGGACCAAACAATAAGAATGCTGGTCTATATACTCCAAGTCAGTCAAATACTTTAGTGAAATTGTTGGGGGGGGGGGTTGTTAAAAAAAATTAAAAAGGCTGTTCTTGTTGCAGCACAAGAATGTAGGCGAACAGGACACCAAGAGGGGAAAATAAAAACAAAAAACCCATGGCTTTGGGCACCAAGAAAGTAAGATATCTGCTAATAAGCTGTAGCTTGACCTACACAACCATTGCAGAAAACCAGTTGGGTAAAGTCTTCCACCCAGTAGGAAATCTGGGGGATAAGATCTCCACTTAGGCCAACATAATGGCCCATAATTTGATAAGTCTAAAGTATGTCTTCCAGCCAGATAACTTACATATTGTAAAAGGCTACCAATAGTCTTAAAGCCTAACTCAAGAAAAAGGCCATGGGATATAAGTAAACTCCAAAATAGCAAACATAAGAACAGGCCAAATATGGCAATGCACCTATATGAAACTGGAACAGATTTATTGCCAATCAAGTAGAAGAGCTCCTTCACCAAATATGAGGTGGTTCTAAAAACATCAGATAAGGACTCCCCTGGTGGTCCAGCGATTAAGACTCCACACTCCCAATGCAGGGGGCCGGGTTTGATAGGGAACTAGATCCCACATCCATGCCACAACTAAGAGCCCACCTGCCACAACTACAAGATCCTGCATGCTGCAACGAAGATCCCACGTGCGACAACGAAGATCCCACGTGCGACAACGAAGATCCCACGTGCCACAACGAAGATCCCACATGCCACAACTAAGACCTGGCGCAGCCAAATAAATAAATATTAAAAAAAAAAAAGCAACCCTCAAATAAGCTTTGTTTTGGATTGCCAAGGGGGGATAACTTGACAAAGAAAAAATTTTCAAAAGTTAAGGGATTAAAATTTATGTATCTACCCCCAACTGTTCTGCATGCTGTCCACCACAGGTGGAAACAGTGTAAGACAGAGAAGGAATAGGTGAGGAGAGAAATGTCATTCTCATCCATCTTGACAAATAGAGGCAGATTGGGTCCCTGTAGGTTCAATCCTATTAGAGAAGTCCTGGGCATTGTCACAATTGGATTGGGGAGCACTACTGGTTGGTTGGTATGTTCTGTAGGTTGACTCCTACAGATTGAATCCCTGGAGGACAGGCATGCCAAACCACAACAAATCTGATTTATACTCTATAAAGCCTAAATACATTATTCAAAGCACTCTAGGCACAGATTTACAACCAGGGTTGACTTTTCCCCCAACGCCAACCCCTACAGACTGTGATTTAATGGGTCTAAGGCAGTGGTTCCCCCTGGATAAGCAGGTTTTGTTCGAGTAGGTAGGACGCATCTGTATCCTGTTCATTCCAGTCTTTCATGAAAAGTGCTAAAATTTCTGCTTCTTAAAATCAGAAGAGGAAATATGATGTTCTAACATTATTTTCATTCCTTTAGTTCTACTGCAATTAAATTGAGATTTCTTTCAATTTGGTCCCCAGCTGAGTGGCCACCTAGAAAGCAAAGTCAGGTATCTACCTCATACTTTATATCAAATAAATTCCAAATAGATTAAATTTTTAGTTAAAAAATGAAACCATTAAAGTATCAGGAAAAAAGAATTTTCTCATGTTCTTCAAGTGCAGAAATCCCAAATATGATGCAAATCCTGAAGTCCTAAGAATAAAGGCTGGAAATTCAACTACCATACATTTTATTTTCTTGCATGGCAAAAACATCATGAATAAAATGACAAACTGGAAAAAACGCTAGCAACTCCTACCACAAAGAGCTAATTTCCTAAACATATACATTGCTTCCACAAGTTAGTTAACATGAAGACCCATTTTTTTAAAAAAGGTAAGGACTAAGGATATGAAGAGACAAAAATGAAATACAAATGGCTCTTAAAAATAGAGAGATGATCAACCTCATTCAATGTAAAAATAGACGCTAAGTATAACTATAATAAGATACCACTTAACCCATCGGGTTGGGAAAGATCAACAAATACATTGATGAGGGTTTAAAGAAACATTTGAAAAACTGGAATAAATTCTGAGAACAATCTGACATGTAGCAAAATGTAAAATGCCATTCCATCTCTAGGAATATAACTTAGAGATACACTTGCACTCATGCAAAGTAACCATATTTCATCTAATCCAAATGCCACTGATTTTAAGGTCATCATTGATTTTAAGATGCATCATTGGGCTTCCCTGGTGGCGCAGTGGTTGAGAGTCTGCCTGCTAATGCAGGGGACACGGGTTCGAGCCCTGGTCTGGGAAGATCCCACATGCCACGGAGCAGCTGGGCCCGTGAGCCACAACTACTGAGCCTGCGCGTCTGGAGCCTGTGCCCCGCAATGGGAGGGGCCGCGATAGTGAGAGGCCCGCGCACCGCGATGAAGAGCGGTCCCTGCACCGCGATGAAGAGTGGCCCCCACTTGCCGTAACTAGAGAAAGCCCTCGCACGAACTGAAGACCCAACACAGCCAAAAATAAAGAAAGAAATAAATAAAGTAGCTATAAAAAAAAAAAAAAAAAAAAAAAAAAAAGATGCATCATTATTTTATGTACCACTAAAATCAAAACACTGCCAGTTAAACTATGGATATTAAGATACATTCAAATTTCTGATATTAAAAAATGTGGGGGAAATTAAGGAATATATATATATCCTATAACCTCATTAATTTCATTCCGTAATTTTTTAAATTGAGGTAAATATTCAAAATCTGGTTCCCTATCTTTGCTGGGCATCCTGAATTTTACAAGCTGTGCCATGCTGAAGTTCTACAGGAAACCTTTTTGGGCATCTTAGCTCCCAGGCTGCTTCTCTGGCTCTCCAGGAAAAACTTTTCGTCATTTACCACGAAAGTCTGCTCTTCAAACCACTTCAAGTCTCTAAATAAAATCAGAATGTCCTAGTCCAGCTCAAGCTAGTGGGTAAAAACTATCCTCCTTCCCCTTGCAATAGCCTAGATGGGACAGATCAGGTTGGATGGTCTATCCCATCGGTCCCCAACCTTTATGGTACCAGGGGGTGGTTTCATGGAAGACAATTTTTCCATGAACGGGGGCAGGGGATTCAGGTGGTAATGCGAGTGATGGGGAGCGGCAGATGAAACTTCGCTCACTCCCTCGCCTGCCACTCACCTCCTGCTGTGCGGACCAGTTCATAACGCAGATCAGTACCGGTCCGCAGCCTGGGGGTTGGGGACCCCAGGTACTAAGGAAGCTCCAAACTCAATCTGGTTTCAATATTCCTTACATAGTGAAAATGAGAGGTCCCATCTGGTAGCTTAACTGAGTACAAACAATTCAGCATGTTAAATAGAGGTACTCTACTGAACCAGCAGGCTTAGCCCTTAAAAGAACCAGCCCCAGTGGACTAAGAGCGTAGTACTCAGTTTCCCTATTGGCCTTGACAAGTTAGAGAAAACATGAGCAGTAGTAACATACTCAATTCAACTTTAAGATTTACTATCATTAGCTAAGCCCCTTCCTTCTTTGGTGTCTTATCTCCTTGACAAACTGCTAGCACCACCCCTATCCTGTATCTCAGGGGTGTTATATACCTGCCAGTGAATAATACTAGGCCCTACTCATGTCAGAAAATTTGCATTTGGTGAGAAGTTGTAAGGTTTCCCAAGTTAAGCCATCATCTCAGGCTTAGGTCAGAAAAAAGCCATTAGCATAAAACTTATTTTTATCAAAATTATCCACGAACATGATTTAGCAAAGCAAATTTAACAAGGCTTTCAAAAAGTCTCTTGCCCCATCCTCCCCAAAAGCAACAGATCTTATTAGCTCTTTTCAGCATTCCTTACCTTTGTGTCTGAATAAGATGCTCATTGTTCTCCATTTACCACTTTAAGAAATTATCTATTAATTTTTTTGGGTAATATTTATTTGGCTGCGCCAGGTCTCAGTTGAGGCACGTGGGATCTTCACTGCCGTGTACGGGATCTTCGTTGTGGCGTGCGGGATTTTTTTTTTTTTTTTTAGTTGTGTCGTGCAGTATCTAGTTCCCTGACCATGGATCGAACCCAGGACCCCCGCACTGGAAGCCAGGAAAGTCCCTTTCGATTTCTATTATGAAATTTTGAGTTTTGCTCTTACACACCCCATTACTTACCCACCCACACTTCCCTATTCTCCCAATTTAGTTAGATGACAATTATTTTACTAAATATATAAATCATGCTGCCATGATTATGACTCCATAGAGCCCCTAATTGTATTTTATGAGTTTTTGTTTACTCTGGAATTAGCATTTACATTTTTTCATTTATTTTCTATTTTCTTATCAGTAATTGAGCTAACTCCTCAAATGAACCAAAATTTCCTCAAGATACTCAAATATGGTTAAGTTTTAAAATCAGTCTTTGAGTCATTCTAGAACTCAACTTCCCCTTGCTGCAACCTAGAGTACTGTTCTCCAAGCCAAAGTAGAAAAGCAGTCCTGGGACTTCCCATTGCCATCATTTCTGGGAATTCCATTTGCCTCAGCATGAGACCACATGGAGAATTCCAGTACTAAGCGAACTTTACTGGTAACTTGCACCATCATTTAATACCACAATGCAAACAGTCTACCTCTCGCTACTCTATCCCCCTAGCGTCTAGCTTATTGCTGATGTAGCTCTGGGATAAGAAGCCTGGTTTAATTCAGCATTCCAAGTCAACCCCAATTTTGAGGGTGTCTGGATGACTTTTAAGTGAAAGTTAATCTAACACCAAATCAGTATCATCCTGAAAACTGCCCTCCTAAGTCCTCTGACTCATCCAGAATCGGGCTGGGCTAGACGCCATCACAACAGAATGGTGTAACCATTCCTATCTCCACCTAACATATATACCAGTTATTTGCACACCCAAATTGCCTACGCAGAAAGCTGCCTGTGTAGGCAAAGTAAGGACAGGCACCTAATCATCTTTATTCTCCACATGGTACTTAACATGTAGTAGGTAACCAGTGAGTACTTCACGATGTGCAAAGCAAGCTCTCAGGTGGATGCTAAGCAGTTTACTCAACAGAATGAGAAGTGGAAGGCTACATGGGAATTCCCTGGCCATCCGGTGGTTAGGACTCAGTGCTTTCACTGCTGAGGGCCCGGGTTCAATCCCCTGGTGCGGAACTAAGATCCCACAAGACATGCAGCGCAGCCAAAAACAAAAGTGGGAGGCTACAGAAAGCTAGTGTATTAAAGCATCACTCTTAAAAAGCTACCGTACAACTCCTGAGGCTAAGTGTTAGCAGTATAACTTTGTCAGTGACACAGGGCAGATTATGTGGCCTCAACTCAAGAGATACATTTGATTGGAAACTCACACAAAAATAATTTCAAAAAATGTAATGTTTAAATATCAGCGAATTCAATCATTTCAAAACACCTTTCTAAAGTTTTAGAACTATTTTTCCACTGTTCTTAACAGTGTTTTTCCTTTCAACAGTAATTAAAAAAAACAAAAACAAAAAAACACTATAGTAGAAATACAGCATTAAACCAGCCCAGATTCTGACAGTCATGAAAAACTCATGTTGTCTGTTACAGGGAGATCATGCTCTCAGAGAAAGAATGCTTTATAATGCAAAAATATATTACCCCCATATTTAATCCACTGTGACATGTCACCACCTTCATTGACCATTCCCATCTAAATGCTCTACTTGACATTATGTAGTCTCCCTCTCTTAGAATATAAGCTCGATCTAGACCTAAAACAGTACCTTGCAGAATATCACTCAAAATTTTTATTTGTTCAATGAACACTGCTAGTCCCCATCTTTTGAAACTTGCCAACCCCACCCATTGGACCAAGGGGTATGTTCATCAGTGCTGATCAGTAATGGGTCCATCTTTGGCGGAAAAAAGGAACCAAAGCAGGAAAACCCTCTAAGAAGTGGCAGTGGCAGAAAACCAAGCCAGCCAGGGGAGATAAAGACAAATCCAAGGACCTAGCCTAGATATTAGTCATAATCTTCTTTGTTGATCACTTCTTATCTGTAGGAGCTAATAACTCTTCCCGCCCCTAATCCCAACTCCACCAACAGTTTTCCCAGAACTGTTGTCTTTACCACTTGACCTCTCACAAAATACAACTTCCATATTCAGTAAAATGGTGGCTGGGAGATTAACACATAAAACACCTCTCACAGGGTTTCAGAGAGCAAATATCCAATAAATTACAAGTTGTACTCATAGTTATCCCCATCTCAGCCATCTATGAATTAGAAACGTAGAGTAGGAAAATCTGAGACTACCCAACTAAAAACCAGCTCCTTCTTATCTCCCATTACCACAACCCACCTTTCCTAAAAGCATAATGCCTGGCATACAGTAAGTGCTGAGTATTTGTTGAATGATGCTGGGAAATGCCCTAACCAGACACAACCCCACTATATATATGTTAAAACTGGAGCAAGAAGGTACAGACAAAAAACATCTGCAAGACAGTCTGTTTTGATAAAAGCATGGAACTAAGATGCAGTGGCTCTTCCTTGTACTCACCCCCATGCTTGTTGTTAAATAATCTAAAGCTCACTTCTGGGTTCTCCTTCTATGCCTATCATTCTAAAGGAAATGAGGTACTAGTGGGGCCACAGAGGAATTCTTTGGATTTTGGCAGAACTGTACAAATAGATGGTGAAAGGTATCAAAAAATGTTGCTTACTGGCCTAGGAAAATAGCAGAATGCTGTTGGAGCCATAACTTAATTTTCCATATGGCATGAAGTGAAAGCTGACCTCCTGTTCCCTCAAACCCTTCCTTATTCTAGACCTCTTCCTTGGAAAGTCAAACTAGATGTACTGATTGACTGGGTGGTTGGAATGATAGTAGTGAGGGGTGGGTGACAATTGTTTCTCAAGCAGGGAAAAGTCCCACATCTCAAAACTCCCAGTAAGTTGATGGTTTTATAACAAAGGTGTATCAGAGACAAAGTCTTTAATGGAATAAGCCTGCTTGCCTGGGTTCTTCTATATAAGCCCTCTTTTACCTTTGGCACCTATAAATCCTATCTACAATTAAGAAAATAACTGCAGTGATGTTCACCCAGAACTGAATGTCAAACTTTACACCCTCCCCTTCTCTTCCAGGGACAAATAAAGAACCCAGACACAAGCCCAAGTAAGAACTCTCTCAAAGCACACATTCCCTAAGTTGAAAAACCATTTATTTCACCGGAAAGAAAAAAGTGATCCAACTCTATGTGTCTACCTGCCATAAGCCTTTGGGTCAAAAAGACTCAGGAGCAGTGACACTCTCACAACACCCACTGGAAGCAGGAGGTGGGGATACAGCACAACCCCCACCAGTTTCTGCACGCAATGAGGCCTGCTGGGAGAACAGAACATGATGGGAAGCTACAGAAGTATTGAAGGACAGAAAGAACAGGGAAATTGGCAGGAGAGAGGAAAGAAGAGGTGGTCTGAACTTAACAAGGTAAATTAAGGTCCATGGTTCCTGGGGGACTGAACGCACAGAGCTGAGAACGTCCCGGAGATGGGGTACCACGAAGGGTGTATTCTCATGCACAACCGCAGCTCGGAATTTCAGCCCACACACATCCCACCTGAAAGAGAGCACAATACAGGGGCTTTACAGCAAAACTCACAAGGGCTTTCCCACTTACACTTCAAAGAACATCTTTACAAAGTACGGTAACTTGACACTCCTTTTAAGTTTACTTGTATCCATCCATAGTATCATAATAATCTCTAAAGTGAAAAGAGCTTGAAGGCCAGACAGTAACTGGGAAGGGTCAAGCAATCCCAGACTGGCCTTTCTCTAAACTAAATAGCAAATTTTCTTTCACGAGAGTAGACAGACATTGCATTTCTCTTGATGTTAGCACATTAGCATTCCTCAGAGAAGGCAATTCCACATTTACAAACTGTCATTGGAGGGCAGGAAAAAGGGAAAGGTTCCAATTAGCTCTTAGCTCTCCGGAGTAAAAAGTATGTTTGAATCTTGGAGTTCCAAGTTAAAAACCGTTTAAGGTCTAGGAAAAAGTGGCGTTAACTGAACAAGCTGTAAGACCTGAGGGCGTCCAACTCTGCCTAGGGAAGAAAATAAAATAAAAGAACGTACTGGAGGGCATGTGTAAGCTACATATCAGGTCACTCAAGTTTCTTTTCCAGCCCTATCAGGGATTTCCTATCCAATAACCCTGGGCAAGTCACATACCTTCTGCCCTAACGGAAAAGATGATAGTACCACCCACCCTGTTACTACAGGATTACAGACCAATGGTAATGTCTGGGACACAATGGGAGCTACCCAAGACAAAGGGTGTTGTGAAACACCCTTTAATACAACAGCAATCTCAAACACCTAGAGCCCAAAGCTGGCAAGCATCAGAAGAGAATACACTCAAGTAGAGCCAAATGGATCATGAGGCTCAAAATGTATAGGAAAAAGCCAGAGGACTCAAGGTAGAGCTGGTGGTTCAAGAGTGTTACATGCTCATAGCTGGCGGGAAGATGAAGGGAGTGATGTGCTTAAGGCAAAGCTCCCAACCTTGGATTTCAACATTACTGAAGAAGAGTAGAATTAACAGGGTGCATACATATTTACGTTATTATATACCTTAAAGAAGTGGAGAGAATGTCAAATCTAATACTGTGGGGACAGTTTAAAAACAAAACTGAACAAAGTAAACGGGCTCTTACAGGACAGATTCAAAGATAAAGCAATGGGGTAGGCATTCTATTCAGCTCAGGGAATGAATGTGAACTGAGCAGAGAAATTGAATTTGAGCCTATGCCCCAGACTCCTTGTTGAAATCAACTTTATAAGTTGAAAGATATCTTTTTCTACTCCTCTCTGCCCCAACTTACCATCAGACCTTTCACACAGCATGAAGAACAGGAACCTTGCAGACCTTAGTAATGTCACACACCTAGGAATTTCAACGAAGGCTCTGAGAAACAGCACACCTGGGTCTGAATGTCTGGTTTCCAGGTTTGGGTCAATTACAGCACACAGGTGTGACCCAAGATTCATCACACCACTGTTTGCTTTTCCAGGCACAAATGGAATCAGATTGACTCCCAGGACTAGGAGCCCTGGAAAAACAGCCATGAGGAATAAGGATGTTTATGTATTTCAGAAAGTAGTTAGGACTTCTCCCTATCCTCTGAACCATTAGCAACCTTACCCTAACCCTGCAAAAGCAAGCAAGCAGGGCAGCCTAACTAGAGCCTTTAGGCTGCAGGAGTGATGGCAAAACCAGAACAAGGGACACCCCACCGCTCTCACCTCAAGCTTTAAAAGGCTGAATACCGCGCCCGATCCGCATACTGCTCCCGCTCATACCGGGCCATGTCGTACAGGGAATTCCGCGCGGCCGCCGAAGCTTGGGACAACTCACTCTCATGCCCGTAACCGTAGCCCTCTCCAACAGTGGGGACTGGGCCGCGACGCAGGGGGCTCCGATCGCGCCCGTAATATGAAGTGGAAGCTGCAGTAACAGCAGCAGCGGCTGCTGCAGCAGCAGCAGCTGTAGCAGCAGCAGCTCCTGAAGTCGGCAACAGGTGTCTATCGTAGGGATCGAGAGAGGTGGAGGTGAGGTGACTGGCCATGGCTGTGTTCTGGACTTGTGGCAGCTGGGACAGGGTCTGCTCTGCGTAATTATACGCAGAGGCAGCTGCAGCAGCCACTGCCTCATAGGACCGGGCAGCACGGCAGCGCTTGTAGTAGGCATCGAGCGCTCCGTACGCGTTGTTGTAATACAATGAATCCCCATAGCTCATGGCGTAAGGTGTACGCACTGCTCCATATTGCTCATTATATTGCTCGGTAAAGTCTGCCACTCGGCCCGAACGATCTACCGGACACTCTTTGGACCAGTGCCCCTCTTTCCCGCACCGATAGCAGCCGCTCTGGTCTCCCATCCCGGGCGCAGTCCTAAGCCGGCTGGTGGACAACTGCACGTGCATTCGTTTGCCTTGAAGAAACAGACGCAAGAAGGGTTGCTATCACTCTTAGTCATAGCCCCAGCCCCTACCCCAGACACTGGTCATAGCAATGGCTTTACCTAGACAACTCTAATGCAGGATTCATCGCCATTTTAAAGATTTTTTTTTTTTAAAGGTCCAGTATAAATTCAGTATAATGACCTGATTTCAAGCAAAGATCAATTAAATGAAGAAATGTTTCACCTCTAACACCAGTTTAACGCTTAAGAAAGAAACTACGCTCGCTCAAAAATAGGCATTTCATCCTTTGCCAAGTAACTGTGGACAAAAACTACTCTGAACAGTGGCCCAATGTCAAAAGAAACCACAATAATAGTGCTCCACAACATTCTGACACCTCCAATCTTCACTATTAAGACTCCTGAATTCAGTACGCAGGAGAATGCAAAGGCAAGTCACCCACACCACCCCAAAATCAAACAGAATAGAGCAGGACTCTAAAGTTACCATTGATAGTAATCCAGACTTGATCCGTGGCTGAGTGCGGTAGGCAAGTTTCAAGACTTTTGGGAAAAACACTCATGAATGGGGGAAGAGGGGTGAAATACGAGTTGAAGGACTGCCTTCCCCCTAAACTGGGTCCTTTAAATTGTTAGTTCTGATATTCATTCTAACAGGGATTCTTTACAATATTTAGTGACCCCTTATAACAGGCGGTCAAACAAAACAGGGCAGGCAGTTCACAAGATGCCTGAATTTTCAGAAAGAGTATTACAAAAAATGTGGAAGAAAAGGGGGGATGAAAAAAGTGGAGAATGACCAATAATGTTAGTGTATCAAACTGTTCATGTTCGCAAGATTAAAGTACTTTTCTTCCTTTAGAGATCTAAGATCCTAAGAACATGCACTTCATACTAGTTTTTGCTGAAAATTACAATTTGTATTCTGGAAATAAAAAAGTTTAAGTTTTAAACCTTTTCACAGAAGCAGTTTCCACCTAACATGATCTACCATTTTAATAGTAAGCAAAACTCCTGCAAAACCTTTCCAATATAAACGGCTATCATGCACCCAAGCATGCAGATGGCGAAGAAGTGAATGCTTAGAACCAGGGGAGTTAACAGATAGGTCATCTACTCAACTAACATTATAGAAAATGGTAAATATACAATTTCACCTACAAAATTAAAGGTAGGTTCTAGAAGACTAAAAAAGGGAAAAGGGAAGGACCAAAACATCAAAGAAAAGTCCCGGTTTAAACATTTTATCTGATAAGTGTAGGTTGCCAGTTAAAAGCTAAGATGTGCAATTAAGTACTTAAGTGCTAACCCGTGTCCCTCGCATTTGTCCAAGTGGCCACTCTGGCACCTAACAAAACCAGAGAAAGTAAGGGCAACCAAGGAACCAACCATGTCCCTTCAAGACATAAAGGTCATTAATAAATGTCCTGACCTAAAGATTTGCCAGAAAAAATTCCAAAGTCAGAAAAAGAAGCTAAGTCTTTAAAAATATCTAAAATGGATGTTCCTTAAATGGGTGAACAATAAAAAGAATATCCCCAACACTGAGAAACTGAAAGGGAAAAAGACCACCATAATAAATACTGCTACTCTATATACACATAAAACTGTACTAGACAGTGCTAAGGAGAATGACTAATACTAAGGAAAACAGAGCAAAAATAACTAAACATCAAAGAGCCTAGAGTTCAGATACCAAGAGTTATGCTCTAAGTATGATGTGTCCTGTATCAGTTCACAATATCCTTCCCTTACACGTGTTAACTGTTACAAGGAGACACCACCACCTCTTCTATGACTTGGTTAAAGTGTAGAAGAGTATCCAAAAATTAGATATCATAAACCCTCCACCAGAGCAGCCTTTGCTCCCAATTAAGTTGTTGACACAAAATAATTCTCAACTTACCAATTAAAAAAGGAAAACCAGACCTGAGAGACCTGTGACATTTTTCTTTAATAACGCACAGCAATACCCATGACACAGGGCACCATTAACTTGGGGGAAATGATGATCAGACTTCCAGGTCTAAGAAGGTCCAATTTAAGTAAACATCAAAGAGAGCTGAAATGACTCTTAACAAGAGGAGTGCTCAGGAGAAGCAGCAGCCACTACCTTGTTCCGGCTGAAAAAAGTTGGAATATAGATTAAAAATGTTAACAAGGAGTTGTGGGAATACTCCATAATTTAGAAGTAGTTACACTGAAGGGGAAAGGCTCTTTTCTGGCTTTGACACTGGGAACCCAAAGTGGGTGGACGAAGAATAAGAGTTAGCAACTCACCATGGTTACCACCCCCTCCACAACTGCCACCCTTGCCACAGGAGCTTAGATCTTAAACCAAGAAAATAAAATGTCTATCCACAGCATCACTCATGCTGCCTTCCAGGCACACTATTAATCTGGTCAAGGCTCCAAGGTTAACACCCATCTAAGTGCTCTATTCATCAAGGATGTCAGAGCTCACTCCTCAAACCAGTGAAACGGCTTTGCCGTTATCACCCCCCAAATCCCAGTACCTTCTCCTCAGAAACTCCTGAAATTAGCCTTCAGTTCTAGAGTGTCCTCGTCCTCCAAACCGAACCTCTTGGTGCAAGCATAACAGAAAAGCAGTAAGAGCTATAGCAATTTAAAAACACTAGTTCTCTAAAGACCTGTTTAACGACAAATTATATTTACTGAGAAGCCATGAATTGGGATGAGGTGGGGGAGCTTCACAGATATTTTGCTCCTCAACATGTGGCTTAAGCCAGCTTTTGCCAGGTCCTTCCACATACAAAATAACACATGGGGTGCTGAGGCAATAAATTTCAGAGTGAAACACTGTTAGGTGCTGTACTACCCCAGCCCCAAAAAAGACAAAACAACTGAAAAAATCTTCAGAGAAAAGGATTTCTGCACTAACAGGCAAAAAAGCCTAGGGGTTCCAAACTAAAACCAAGTGGTTTTTCTCCCAGACTTGATTTGCCTAAGATAACGCCTCTAAATCCCATGCATTCTCCATTTAAGCCCATCACCCACACACAATCCTCACCATCAGCCATCCAACAGCTGTATCTCTATCTCTATCCCAGACCCCTCCTATCCAGCCTATTTTCTACACAAAACCTTGTGTTCAGCCCTCTTCCCAAAGAGGGTGGTTCACCTTGAAACTCTGTGTTGTCAAGGCCCCTGATGGCCTCCACTGCATCCTCTGCCCGCTCCATGTGTACAAAGGCATAATCTTTCACGATGTCACATTCAATGACCGGACCATACTCCTCAAACTTGGCCCGAAGCTCCTTGTTGGTACAAGTAGGACTGATGTTGCCTACATGCAACTTTGTGGATGTTTTGCTCTTATTCTTGCTGGCTTCCACGTTGATGTTCACCCCGTGCAGCTTGTAGTGGTGCAGGTTGCGTATGGCATCCTCGGCCGCCGTCTTGTCCTCTATGTGCACAAAGCCGTAGTTCTTAATGATGTCACACTCCAGCACCTTCCCATACTGCTCGAAGAGTGAGCGGATCTCCTGCTCTGTGGCCTCCCGGGGCAGGTTTCCAATGAACAGCTTCACCATCTCGGACACAGTCTGGGAGAGAAAAAATGAAATTTCTAACAAAAGACCTCAGGCCCACGTCAGTTAAAAAAAAAAAAAAAAAAAATCAATACTGCCATCTCCTTTGGGTCTGGCAAATATTTCCATTTTCCCCCCTCTCAGACGCCCCACACGCACACCCCCAGATAATAATCAAAGGGAAGTGGGAATAAGGAGGCCCGCTACAATTCCAGCTACAGAACCTACAGAAAGGAGAAAGCATCTGTGATACAGATCCTTAGCAGACACAGACAAAGGATTTGGTAAGAGCTGAATAGTTTTAAACGGGAACGCAAATGAAAGCAGGGCATAAATGCAGCCCTGGGGGTACTGGGCTTTCTACCTACTAAATAGACGGCAAATTCCCTGGAGGTCCGGTTAGGACTCCACGCTTTCACTGCTGAGGCCCCGGGTTCAATCCCTGGTCGGGGAACTAAGATACCGCAAGCCACGCGGCGGCTCCGTCGCCAAAAACAAAAAAAGACAGTCAGAAAACAAAGGTCTAACTACTTGGCTGACCGAACTGACTGAAATTATGAATTGGCTCTTCTTCTCGTAACCGAAGAATTAGCCATTTCCTGAAAAAAGGACCTTATAATAGCTACGTTTTAGGGTTTCCTTTGGAAGCAGTGAACCCGTGACTTAAGCTGGATAGCGAGGCGTTCGGAGAGTACAGAAGTGCTGGAGCGGGGAACGCCTCTCTCGGGGTGCCGTCCTACGAGCTCCTGGAGAACTGGAGAAATGCATGGTCGGAGAAGGGGCCTTGAGCCTCATCGGCCAGACGAGTGTCTTGGGGCTTGAAAAATTCTCGAAACGGGGTTGTAATTCCTAAGTCTAAGGGAAGCGCGGTTATCTCGGTAAAAACCTCGACGCAGTTAAGCCGAGCAAAGTCGGGTAGAGGGCAAGGTGGGGAGAAAGCAAGGTATTCTCGGGGGAGGTCGTGGGGGAAGGGCTGCTTGAGGCTTACCGCGCAACGCCGAGCACCGAGGTCGGCTCTCAGTGACGGGTGCGGAAGCCAGGACCACTCTAGAATACCCCTAAAGCCCAAGTCGTGAGATTTAACAGGGCAAAAAAAAAAAGACAGTGAAGGGGCTCGGAGTCTCTCACCCGCACGAAAAGCAGCAAGGGCTCTTCCTCGCGGCGCGGACGCTTCTGACAAAACGCTAAAATGGCGGCGGCTGCAGCAGTGACTCTGGGTAGAGGGGGAGGTGAACCTACCACCGGATTGGCCGTTCAATAAAATAAAAGGCAGGCGTTCCCGTAGATCCTCTTCCTGATTGGTTACCACGAACGCCAATTACCTGAGGCCTGGAAGAGGTGGAAACGTCAGTAACCCCAAAGAGTTTATACGAAAGCCAATGAGTACCTCTCTCGACAAACTGAGGTCATTGATTGGATGGAAGGTCGGCGTGAGGGAGGAACTACCAACGTGGGCTTCGCTGGCGGGGTTCCGCCCGCCATTAGGCGGAGCGAGGTAGGGATCCGGTGTGGTGGTTTTTAGCTTCATGGCGCCAACTTTGTTAAGCTTCCACATTTCGCCACTCCACGTGCGCTCCATTTTGCCTTCTACTCCACACTTCTCCCTCTAATCTCCCAAACGCCATCCCCCTCGCAGCCAGGGTGCTGCGGGCGGTAGCTTACGCAGACCCAGAAGCCAGGTAAGAAAAACAGCAAAGCTTCCCACCTGAAGAAACCAACCTCCTCCTTTGGCCAAGAATCCGCACTGCCGCCCTGGGAGTCCCGGAGCTACCCCCCCCATTGAAACTACTTTCATAGGTGGTGAAAGGAACTCTGAAAACGGTTAATGGGCTCAGCTTCAATTAGGGTGTAAAGGCCCCGACGTCGGCTCGGTTGAGGGCTGCATTACTCAGGAGGCGCCGAAGAGACAAGTTCCTTCGAGGAACCAGCCTCCCGGGGTCCGAGATGAAGAAAAGGCTTCTCTGTGTGACCGTGGAGATTGCGCATACACCCCCACCCCGCCCTGATAAAAAACTAGAGCAGCAAAGTTTTTTGTTTTATTTTATTGGGCGCCATCAGCCAGAGCTGTAAGTTTAAACTCCTAGAACCGACCTTAGAGGGAAGAGCCTAAGTCACAACCAGCTATAAGCAAAATACAATCAAAACAGCATTCTCCAGAGGGTCCGGCTTCCCTCATCACATTTTTTTTATCATCCTTTGGCTTCTTCACATAATCCCATAATTCATTGAACAACCCTTCTGCAAGGCAGCTTTTGAAGAGGGAATTTAAAAGGGATGGAAGAACTTAAAACATGATAAAAGCAGTGAGGAAAGGGATCATCAGGAGTGAAGATGACAAAAGCAGAACATACTACCGTTCAAAGCAGCCCCCCCAAAAGGGGTGGGGATCATAAAGAGAAAGGTGAAGTCAAAGTTATGGAAATAGATTTTAAAACCTGACGTGACTCAGAAATCAAACAGTGGGTAATTGGTCAAGAATTTATTCTAGGGTGGGAAAAGGTAGGAATCTAAAAATATCAAAATGTCACATTTACAAATGTAGTGGTCACTAATCTTGGTCCGTTTTCATTGTGGATCCTGATGCTGACACTGCGGCTCTGAATAAAGGCCAAAGGATCAGTGATGAAGAAAACCAACTGCATGTTAGCTCCAAGTGTGCCCTCTGGAGGGGCCCTGCATCATCGGGAGGTGGTCACAACTCCATGTGCGCAGAGAAACACATCTGGTATAGAAATCCTTTCAGCTCCTTTGTTTGATCTTCCAAAATTTCTGTCCTAATAGCCTTGGAGATAAAACTTTCTTCCAAAATACCAAAGCATATGAGATCAGCTTACTCTATGAAACTAGGAATCTCTCCAAGTCCAAAGGGGAAAAACTGGGAATAGAAATCTTCTCGGGATCACAGTTCAGGCCAGTTTGCAGACCACCACCCACACCCACCCCCTGATCTAATTATATTCTTGATTTACCTTCTGAAAGCCCTCTAGGTCCAGTTATATTTGTTTCATTTTGCAAGCTCATCCAACTGAGTAAACCACATTAAATCATTCCCCTGCTTTTTAAATTAAAACCCACGGCAACTGGAAAAGTTTCAATTCACACTACCCAATCTGGTTGTTGCCAGAATCTCCCAATCTCTGTAACAATTCTCCTGCCCCCATCCCTAACACACCCCACCCCAACTATGCTCCAGCACACTGGCCCCTTTGTCCCAAGCTCATTCAGACTGAAATGTTCTTTCTCCAGGTCCTTTGCTGGCCACCCCATCTAAACACAGCCCCCCACTCCAACGCTACACCTTGGAACTCTATCCCATGACTCCATGTTGTTTTTCCAAATACTTACCACCACTTGAAATCCTATTTGTTCATTCATTTTCTGACTCCCTCCCACCCACTGCCCCCAGCAAATACTTGTTCTACAGGGGCAAGGACCTTTTCTTGTTGTCTACTATTATCCTGTGTTAAAATTGCCCCTGGCACATGGTAAGCACTCAAATATTTGTTGACTAACTTAACAAAGAGATAACGCATGAATTAAATTCTTCATAACCAAGAGGAGAGAAATGACTTTGGATTTGCAGTGTCAGCTTAAGAACGTGGACACTAAAAAAAAAAAAAGAACATGGACACTTAGTACTAAAAACAAGCCCTTTTGCTCTTATCACCTAGTATACTTTCCAGTCTCCCTCAAACATAAAAAGCCCAAAAGCCAGGGGTAACTTATGCTACAGCTTCTGATCACCAGGATTACGTTTGACAAATGCTGCAAAATGAAGCTTTAGGTAGGGAGATTTGTAGCTCCAGTGTCTCCATACTGATGTTCATTTTCCCAACTGTATTTTACCAAAATACTTAAAAATTAAGCGTTTTTAAATTAAGGATATCTGGTCCAAATCCTCTACCTTACCACACCAACTACAGAGAATCGGATGTTTTAAAAGCACCTTGTCTGGAACACTGCAAATGGCCACTCTGGTGATTCTTCTGATCAGGTTAACAAGCCTCTAAATTAAAAGATAAAGCAACTTGTCCAAAGTCATCTAGCCTTTCTCTCAGACCCAAGCATAAATATGTTCTGGCTCCACATCTTGAAGAGATGAAAGATGCTGGAGCCTGGACTCTTGAAAGGGAAATGAGAAACAAATCCAAATTCAGGGGGAAACACTGTTGTCAGTGTAGACCACTCAAATGTGAATAAGCAATCTATTTGTTTCACACTCTTAAGAATGTATACAACTTATATACCTAATAACTCTGGCTCCTAATCCAGAAATGAGTTACTGGTATAATAAGGGCTCAAATTATAAACCAGTAATCTCCAGGGATATTCAGAGGGAGCCACTAGGCCAGTCAGCAAGCTTCCTAAGCCTCCAATCCCACTTCCAGCTACACACTCTTAAGCCTCCCCTTAATGTCTGTGCAGGTCCCCTACTCCATACCTTTCTTCTCCATACCTAGGAGAATCTGACCCCCAGGACACAAGTGTTGTCTGACACTGGAGGTGGCCAAAACTGGTATGGTCCAGTGGCCTACATCACACCTAGGTACCACTCATTACAGAAATCCCCCTCCTTCACTGTTACTCATACTTGCTGTACTCACACCTACACCCAAAGTCCTTTGCTCAGCTGTGTGCTCCCCTACGCAATCCCAATCTCCCCAGAATGTTCTAAACTCCTTATTTCTGAGATGGCTAGCATTTAATGAGCAGTGACTATATATGAGGCTCTACACTTGCTACATGTTATTTGCTCCAACAGTCCTGGATGGTTCAAAATGGCTGGTTCAATTTCTTGATCCACGACTTTCTAGCCATGTGATCTTCAGAAGTTACTTAACCTACAGCCTCAATTTCCAAAATAGGTTTAAAAGTACCTAATACATTTGAGTTGCAATAAAGGTAAAATGAAATATATGAAAAGCACTTTTAACAATGCTTAGCATGTGTTCAATAGATGTTAACTATTCTCCCTACCTTATAGATGAAAAAACTTAGGTAGAATTCCTGACATGTCCAAGATCACCCAGATAAGCGGCAGAACCGGGATTCAAACTCGGGAAGCCTGATTTTAGAGCCAGCACCCTCAGTAATTCTCTGTGCCAAGTCAGTTTTCAAATCAAACAAATCCCACCTCCACAGTTTTCTCTAGTGGGGCTGCCCCATCCTCTCCTTCCTTACCTGTCACTTCCCTAGCATTGCTTATTAACTGTAACTAGTTCATCGAGGTAGGTCCTGCCCCCTCCCCCTGGACTATCGATTTCCCAAGGTCAGCCCAAGGGCTCAGCTACCTGAACACTGTATTTCCAGCACTACAGACACGCAATATTTCTAATGATTTACAGCTAGACTTGAAATCATTTATTAATAACTTGTTCTTCCTGGAAAACTAGATTCTACCCTTTATGATCTTTTTAAAGGTTCCTATAGAATTTAGGTGAATAAGAATTTTCCACCTATCATATCCATCTTATCTTCTTTATTACCCAAACTCCTATTACATTACATACTAGTCCATTAATCTAGGAAATTAATTTTCATTATGACCTTAGTCATCCCACATTATAGTCAACTGACTTGGCTTGATAGGATAAAACGACTGCAGAACCAACAGTCTGCGCACAGACTCTGGCAGAGCTTAACTGATGGGCATGACTAGAAAGGCAGCCTACCCATGGAGGCTGACCACTCAGTGATAGTCCCGTTACCTCCAGTACAAGGGATGGGGCCCCAGGCCTACCCCAGACAGAATCTGAAACAAGGTCCAAACCGCAAAGAGAAGAGGCTGAAGAGGGGAGAAGCCTTTACATAGTCTTGTTCCAGGAATAAACCATCTAAAGCTTCTCCAATGAAGGTCAAGTTATAGAGGCGATAGATCAGAAGAGCAAAGATCTGAAGGACACTGGGAGCGCATATTCCCACCCACTTCTCCCAAAACACACATTAAACGTCTATCCTCCCATTCATTCAACCCAACCGTCTCCAAGTTATAGGACCCTGGAAATCAGAAATCCACAAAAAGCAAAGTATGAAGAGTGGGCTATAGGATTAACAGGTGGCATAATTTAAAGAGGGAGGGAATTTTAAAACTATCTGCAAGAAAGAGGAAAATGACAAATGATTTAGCTTTAGCTCCTTCTAGCTTAAATGAGAAGCCTGGCAGCAGAGGCCACAAGAGCATCAGGACCTAAAGATAATAAGCAGAGTGATCATCTAGGCCAGGTCACTCTGAAGAACTTGGGCTGCAATAAAGAAATATCAGCACTGGCCCCGAGAGCACATTAGGCTATTTTTCATAGGAACCATGGGATTGGGACAGTGGCAGAACCCTCACTGGAGAGAAAGATGACAGAAAGCCACTGACAAAGAAAGAAGTAATTACAAATACACAGGCCACAATCACAGCACTACAATTAACCAACCCTTGATTTTCCGGGGAAATAACCAGAGCTAAGCCTGTTAGCTTGGCCCTGAGATTACCCCACCCTCACTGCAGAAAAGTGACAAAAAACCTATCAAATTTCCCCTCCTCCCAGTCCTGCAAACAAATGAAAAGGAGCAGCAAAGCACCTGAAGGCAAAGAAGTGAGAAGAAAGAAAAGCAAGGAGGCGGCTATGGCCTCAGTATCCCTGAGATTACCCCCAGTTTGCATCCACAAATAGGAGCTCACAGTTAAACAAAGACCATATACTTTTGCCCACTGGGCAGAAGTAAGAGAACACCTGGGGCAAACTACTCTGTCACAGGGAAGTTCACAAGAAACCAGTGAACCAGTGAAGGAAGCAGAAGAGAACCCACCTGAACTCCATTTGACTGACACCCCCCCCCCCCAAATCACCTTGCCCCAACAGACTCCCAAATCAAATTTCTAAAGCCCCCTTTCCCAAAGGAATGTCAGTCAATTTCTTGTCACCACCCTACCCAACCAGTCTTTCATTCACCCATCATAGAGCCCAAGCCTCTGTCTTGTCCATGGCTGGAATTGTCTTATTTTGTGCTCAGGTCCTCTGAACCCCTAGTCCCAGAATGAAAGTATAAACAATCAATTCCTCAGCGTATCGCAGCATCCCTATTTGGTTATGCTTGCACCTCACCCCCTTCCCGGAGTCTATCATAACACCTTCAAATATAAACCCAACAAGAAAACATCTGGAAACCCTAACAAATGGAGATAGGGAATTTGAGTCTCAGGTGACTATGATGACAGGGGTTGGCAGGACGCAGGAAGGACGCTCCGTGCTGTTGTTCGACATGCGAAATACCAGGTCTACAGCCAGAATCCCCCATACCGGCTTCCAACTGTCCCAACCACAGGGCATTACCAGACAGTGACATGACCCCCCCACCCCAACTACTGGCTCCTTCCCAGGTCCCAGCCCCAGTACTCACTGGAGCCCACTGCCTGGAAGACCTACTAGCCTCATAAGCACCAAAGCCACCCATTCCCCACTTCTCACCTGAGAAGCCAAACCCCAGAACCACCCTGCTGGAGCCCAGGTTTTTCCTGAACTGGAGACAAGTCAAGGAAAATAGCCAAGCACAGGCGAGGAAAATGGGCAGTAAATTTACTGCATTTTGGTGTGATTAACTCAAGCTGAAGCAACCTGGGCCGGACTCTCCAGTCCTAAAGATGGCAAACTAGCAGAACGACGATGGGTTAAATCCCTCTGCCAGCAGGGAAATCATTCTAATTCCTACATTCAAACCCCTTTCCTCATCTGCCCTGGGTTCTCTGGCCACCCTCCCTTTAGTTGTCATGTCCTCCTGGATGTCAAATTGGCTTCTCTGAAACTGAGTGCAATCAAGACAATGACAACCAGGTTTCCAAACTGCAAATCGCCCCAAGTTTTATTTGTAGTCCATACAAAAGGGAAAAAAAATTAAGGTTTTCTAACACCACCTACTTGGGGAGATGGGGAAGTGGACCGTGCCGCACAGCATCAGCTAGAACATCAGGGGTCAGTAGGGATCTGGACATATACCAACCAACTGTCCCAACAGGAACTCAGTCTCAACACAGTCTATAGAGGGACAAAGTCAGGGCCCCCTGGACAACTGGCACAGCTTGGCGCATAGGAAATGGTCAAGCTAACCCTTTCCTGGCCTCCCTCACATCTAAAAAGAAAAAGGCGCCGCCGACCTCAGCTGCAGGTTGCTTCCCCATCCAGACGACCTTAAATATCGCGCACAAAAATAAAAGGGAGCCAGGAAAAAAATAAAAACAAAAGAAATTCCCATCCTGGGGAGACGGGAGGCAGGGGAAAAGGGGAACCGCAGATCTAGAGCCAGTAGCAAGATTTGCTGCTGAGGCGAAGGAATAAAGTAGGTTACTGCCGAACACTCAAAAGTATCGTCTCCTGGGGAAGGCCCACATGGTAGAGGGGATGAAAAACCGCAAACAGGAGAGGTATGGGCCAGTGGTTATAACCTGCGTCTGCACCCTACCCCACCTCTCCTCTCCTTCCCTCCCTGTGGAGCCCTGTCCCAGGACGGCCCTACATGCGGCGCTGGTAGCCAGAGTGCATCTGAGCTGCCCGCAGGTAATCATTATAGGAGCCCGAATAGCGTGCGTAATCGGAATGGGCATCGGGCAGGCGACGGTAATCCAGCGAGGACTTTGTCGGCGAGCGGCGGAACGAAAGCTGCGACTCTGATAAACGGCGGTAATCAGAGAGCTCGGCTAAACGCCGGTCGGAACCATACCTAGTCGAGAGAAGAAGACAGTTGGTGAATGAGACAATTGAGGGGAGGGCTCCAGGTGGGCACGGGGGAGATGCCAATGGGGATAGGGAGGGTGTAATCAGATTGGTCTCCAACAAACAAGATTTTGTCAGAAGGCTCAACACCCTATCCAGGGCAAGAAATCAAGCCTGGTCCAACTCAGTGGGAAACCAAGCCCACCATTGAAGACCTCCCCTTCTGAACTGGCCAAGGTGGATTCTGGTCCGCATTCCCAAACCACAAACAAACTACCCCACCCTTGGGCCCTGCAGAGAAAGACCTTGGTTGTTTACCAACAGAACGGCGGACGAAAGCAAGGTCCCCAACTTCCCAAAGAGTGGACGCACCACATACACCCTGCCTTCAGCCAGTGACTGCCAAAGGGACTACTCTTTCAAACCCACCCCCACCAAAGGCCAGGACAACCACGTAACAGGCTTAAGGATCCTTCAGACAGTGGGAAAGACTATGGGCCACAATCTTGCAGGCAGCAGCTCCAATAGCACTTGGGCCAGCCTTGACAGGTGACACTTTTCCCAGCCTGACTAGCTGGTACCACCCCAGTCTGAGCACTATGCTCCACTTGAACCCTGGTGACCAGGAAAGTTCACAGACATCACCCCCCTCAGCTTCTGGACATCCCACAGGAGTAGAGAAGACCAAGGGAGGGGCCGATGGCTCCAGTTTCCCTCCCATGCCAACCTCAGCCCCTTGCCCTGAGCCCCAGCTGGGGGCAGAGGCGGGGGGGCATACAGTACCTTTTCGACATGGCGACAGCCTTTTTGTACGGATCGTCGTAGCTGGCCCGGGGTGGGGAGAGGCGCGTACGCTCATAGGGCGGCGGGGTGCTGTTGGCGTTGGCAACGGCCCCCTGGGACATGGACAGGTAGGCTGCAGACGGCTGACCTGCCCCATCGTAGGCATTGCCCGGCTGGCCACGGTAGGAGGCAGCAGCCTGAGGATGCTGCTGTGCAGCATAGGAAGCAGCCAATGAGGCTGACGACTGAGTGCGGTAAGGAGCTGCCAGGGTGGCAGAAGGTTGGGCCCCGTAAGCAGCTGCAGCACCATAGGAGCCAGTGGCCGCAGCAGCTGACTGAGCCCCATACGAGCCTGAAAGGCCCATTGATGCTTGAGCCCCGTAACTATTCAGCTGGGTCTGAACAACTGGCTGGGCCCCATAGGAGCCAGCCATTGGGGTAGTGGCTTGCGCAGCATACGCAGCTGGCTGGCTAGCATAAGCAGCAGCTGTAGCTGGTTGCGCCACATAGGCAGCAGGTTGGGAAGAATAGGAAGCAGCCTGTTGTGCAGCGTATGGGGCAGACTGGGCATTATAAGAGGCCGAAGGCTGGGCACTGTAAGAAGCTGCCTGGGCCCCATAAGCTAGTGAAGAGGCTGCAGACTGGGCCCCATAGGAGGCTGCCTGGGCCCCATAGGAGCCTAGGGAGGAAGCTGCTCCCTGGGTGTTGTAGGAGGAGGCAGCCGCACGAACCCCATAGGAAGAGGCAGCCTGCGCCCCGTAAGAGGATGGCTGGTTACCATAGGAGGCAAGGGAGGAGCCCTGAGCCCCATAGGAGTTGAGCGAAGAAGCCGCAGCTGGCTGACCCCCATAGGAGGAGAGGGCCGAGGCCGAGGGCTGGGCTCCACCATATGGACCAAGCGAGGAAGCTGCGGCAGACTGGGAGCTAGGACTAGCCAGCTGGCCCCTGTATGGGGCCCCAAGGGAAACAGAGGGCTGAGCGCGGTAAGAGGCTGCCTGGGCTGTCATGGGCTGAGTCCGATAACCGACACCCAAAGAGGCAGAAGGCTGGGCCCTGTAGGCAGCGCCCAGTGACACTGAGGGCTGGGCCCGGTAGGTGGCTGGCTGGGCCGTCAGAGGAGCCACATACGAGGCTCGGGGAGGTGAACGGCGCAGGGGGCTGCGGTCGCGACCAAAGAAGGGTGGTGTAGGCTGACGGGCTTGCCCATCAAAGCCACCAGTGCTGTTGCCAAAAGCCTGCTGGTAGTCGAAAGTGGCAGAGAAGCCACCAGTTCCGGGGAATGCCGTATCCCCAGCCCCTGGTTTCTTGGTCTTGTCCCCAGACTGGATAGCCAGGCCAGGCCCCTTCTTCTGACCCTTGGTTGAGAGTTCCACGTTGATGCGCTTGCCCTTCACTTCTTTGCCGTTGAGCTGCGCGATGGCGGCTTTGGCATCTGCTTCCTTCTCCATGTGAACAAACGCGTAGTCTGATAAAGCAGCAGACAGAGGGTTAGCAATTAGGGGGGCAGGGCATGCTACCTGATGGGTCCCAAACTGGACACACCAACAGCACCCAGCTGTTGCCAGCTACCTCCAGGCCTCCAAACCTTCCTCTCCAGGAGTAGGTCATAAAATGTGGCTCCCATATAACAAAGCTTCTGACTGTCCCAAGCAGGCAGCTTTGTCTATGGCTTTCTTCCCATTCTCCCCGTTCCCCCTGCCACCTCACCCAACTTCCTGGTGAGAGAAGAAAGAGCAAAGATGAACAGCAACACAGGATAAAAATCTTCACATGTCCTGTAAGTATAAACGAGCAGACAAAAAGCAGAAAGCATTCCTGGATCACTCAATTACTCAGTATTGTCTATCCCAAGATCACCAAACACTACTGTTCACCTTTGAGGCTTAACTCTCAAACACTGGAAATGACCACTTATGTCTTGGAATGACCCGTGTCTCAGCCCAGGGTCCAATTAAGGCAGGAGAGCTACACTGCGATGCACAGTCCATGAAATTCCTCCAGTATGATCTCCCCTTTTCCCACAGTACTTCCCAGTTTTCAAAGCACTTCCATGCACAGGACCTCATTTGGGCCTCACAACAATCCCAGGAGGCAGGCAGAGCAAAGGATCATTATCCCATTTTACAGGTGGGCAAACACACTCAGAGAATTTATATGGCTTGCCGCAAAACCATGTGTCAGACCCAGGAACAGAATCCCAGCTCTCCATGCCTCTTCACTACACCAGTCTACCCCTGAGAAGTCAACGTGTAAGGCAGGATTGTGTATTAAGACTAGACATTTAAGCTGAGAAGGGGAGAAGCTGGACCCCACGTAAGCCAATAAGATGTGGGAATGGAAACTGAGCCTCCTGGCTGAGTTCAGGCTCAAGGCACACACACACGCCCCCCACCCCCAGGCTACATTACATCAGAGGTTACTCATCAAGAGACAGAAGTATTCCTTACCCCTTGGGCTTCTGTTCACAGAAAAGATTTGGTTTCTCAGCTTCACAGCAAGAAGCTGCAATTACCACAGCTAGCAGGCTCTGCTAAGCAGGTTACCCCTCAGGTCCTCATTCAGTCCTAAATGAGCTGTGGTAGGAAAGCCTCTAAGACAGGATGTTTGATCTCAAAGTCCTACTCATCTACCATACAGAACAAGAAAACTTTAGGAAAGGAAGTAATAGGAAGAAATTCTTGTTCACATCCAAATTCACAAACCACAATGGTGCAAGCACAATCTGAAGAACAATGAAAAAGGTCATGCTGGTGTTAAGTAAGGCCATGCACTTAACCCCATCTGAACCTGTGGCTACTTTTAAAGTCCAAGCACCAGGACCCCATCTCTCTCACATCACTTTAGGAAATGAATTACCTAGATGAAATTACTAAGGTTCCATTCTTGATAAGAAATCCTTTTAAATGGCCTCTAAACAAGTGTCCTAATTTCTAGAAACTTTCATATTGGGATGCCCTCTCTAGCTGTTCCTATAAAGCAAGCCATTTTCCTGGATGTACGGCAATGCCACCAATGTGACTCTCATACAAATAAGAATAAAAATAATCAACAGGTAGAAGTCAGAAGTGCGGTATAGCAAAAGGAATCCTGGGGCTAGGCGTTAAAATGCCTCAGCTGAAGATCCAGTTCACTGACTTGCTGTAAGTTCTTACGGAACTAACAATTTATTTCTCCATCTGACAATCTGTCCTACCCACCTCAGAGTTAGAAGATTCAAATGAGATGATAAAAATGCCTTGTAGAAAGGCTGCGATAGTGAGAGGCCCGCACACCGCGATGAGGAGTGGCCCCCGCTTGCCACAACTAGAGAAAGCCCTTGCACAGAAACAAAGACCCAACACAGCCATAAATAAATAAATAAATAAAATTTTTTAAAAAATGCCTTGTAAAGTATAAATAGCTATATAATGATAAAAATCATGATAATCATTCAAGCCTAGGAATAACCACAGGCTTAGTTTCCTGCAGATATGATCTTTCATCTCTAATAAAACACAAGAGATACAGTATCATCTGTAAATGCAAATTTGGAACTAGTCAGAGGCGATAAAGGAACAAAATGAAGTATCATAACTCTGTCTTCACACCCCTATGGCCAGAACCTGATTCTTCATCTACCAATTGCAAAAAGCGAAAAGTGTTCCTTTCGGCCTAGCCACAGGGCACCAGAACTGTCCTCTCATCTCTCACCTCCAGTTTGGGTACAGTGAGCTAAAAATCAATGCTGGTGGTCCCAGATCTCGTTAAAAGCAAAGGCTGAGCTGACCCTACCACCAGAAGAATGCAATGGCCAGCAGAAAGCAAGAGTGTAGGCAGATTAAAGGGAATTAAAAAAAAAAAACTTTCAGGCACTATGAGGGAATATTAAGGAACCATACTACATTCCTGGTTAATTTATCCACAAATTCCTAGGACTGGAATAAGCTAGGAAAAAACACCCAACAAAAACTTTCAGTGGGTTTACAAGAGCAATAGGACGTCACGTTATCTACTCCCTACGCCCTACTTGGCTGGGTTTTATTAAGAGACCAACTTGTGAAACTTGAAAATTGAGATTTCATGTGTACAATTCAATTGACCACACAGATAAGCTATATAGCTGATAAAAAGAAAGCCATCAGATACAATTATATCCAATTTATATCAGAGAGTTTCTAAGCCTGATACTGGAGGGAAGTGCGAATAAGTTGTCCAGCTGACTCCATCACATGAGGGCTAACTAACCCTTATCACAGTGAGCAGCTAAACCCAGACCTAGCCCTACCGAAGATGGCCGGGAACCTAACTACTCCTAGGACAATAAAGAAAAACCAAAGATCTAGCAAACTCCAGGGACCCACCTGCCTAGAGAGGTAGTTCAAGGAAACAGTGACCCCCGAAGGAAATCCATCGCATTTAAAGGGACTATCAGGCAATGATTTACAGAGCTATCCTAATGGTCTGGTGACATCACAATTCCTCCAGTACCAAAGTTAAGAGAATCCAGAAAAATGAGTTTTCCTTTTCTCAGAAGAGTAAAAAATTCTAATTTGAAACTACAGAGCTGTATGTAGGAGGAAAGAATGGCCACCCACAACAAAGGAAAGGAAACAGTTTCCTATTCTGCCTTTCAGACTTCTCATGAAATCTAAATGGTTCCTAAAGCTGTCAGCAACTCTCAGACTTCATCCTTGAACACCCAACAGAATGTAGCTGTGGAGAGTAGTTACAATCTGCTGTTGCTATGGAAATTTTTACTCTACAAATCATATCTAAGCTCCTGGAACCAAGCAACTACGTTATTCCCCCTGTGAAATAAAACGGAACTGGCTGTCCTGTGCAATGCCAAGCTTCTGTGCTTTTCAAAGACCTGACAACCAACACAAGATGACTCAGTCAAGTGCCCATTCCCAGACCAAGAAATAAGTAAGCTATTTATAGAACCAGAGCCAGTCTCTTCTACTACATTCCCAACTTAAAAACTTCATTTTCCTTCACTCCAAATAGAAAGGCATCAGTGGAGAATATGATCCTCAAATCTTTACCACAGTCCCTTACATCAAAGTATTATCAGGCACTCTCTTACATATCAGCATAACTACAAACAACAACTAACCACCACTCCCTAAGGAAGTCAGTGCATCTCTGCCAATCAAATGTTCGCAAAGGGACAAAATGCGCAAAACTTTCACTCTAACTTTCAAAAGAAAACAGCCAGGAGTTCTAAAAACCACGTGCAGTTACACACTTCACCCCAACCCCCACTGTCACTTGCTGTCAGTCCCAAGCAAATTCAGGCAAATTTTTAGCTTTCTCTACCAACCCAAAGGAGGCTTCTCGACCAATGAGTTCCATAGAGACTGTCCCCTCAGATGCAAGTTTCTAGACTCCCAATCTAGTAGCCACCCTGTCTAAGAACCACACCAAAAAATGTAATAGGTCAATCAAACACAGAACTCTCATAATGAGTCATATACATTTCCTGGCCAGGCCCCAATCTGATGCCCTTCCCACTCTTTCACTCTAAATAAAAGCAAAAATTCATGCACCATACAGCCTGCCTCATCAGAGCACCCAGCAGGAAAGCCTGATTCCAGATAGTCATGAATTTGCATAGCCTGAGTTGAGGAAAACAAAATGCAGTATTAACGCAGAAGAAGGAATTACTCCTAGTGGTGGAGACTGCAACCCTCACACTTCCCCCAGTTACGGAAAGGATAAGGAATGATCCAAACGATGTATCTTGGTGGAAATGAATAAGCACCTGCTCCCAAATTTATTTACTATCCTCAAAACTTCTCACACAGGGTATGAGCAGCTATGAATCCAACACCAGGAGCAAGGGATCAGATACTCACTCCCAGGTTGCGTCCCTGAAGACAGCAAGGCAAAGTTAACTCTGATCTGTTCCCAAGTGGAACAGAAACTGGCCACATACACAAGGGCTATACCTCCAAATCTTGCCAACAAAAAAGAAAAAGAGCGTAGGGATAAGAACCCAGACTATGAAAAAAGTCAACTAAGTCCCAAAAAGGAGGTCAGGCCTAAATTATGGTGATATATTCTTCTCGAAGGCGAAGTAGGGATCTACCCTGACAATTAGACTACTCAAGCAAAGATGACTATTAAGTCCCCACGTCCCGCTCAGAGTGTGCCCCCTTGCAAAATCACCAAGTTTCTAAAAGGATACTGCCCTAGGGCACCGCCTTGACCAGTCAGTTGCTCAGAAGAGGCCGTTTCATAAAACAAGCCTTCCTCCACATGCGAAAAGTCGGGGTTTCTAGTTTATAGATGTAAAATCGATCCCAAAGGGAAAAAAGAAGTTTGAGGGAGTTGGAAAGCACAGAATTGCCACGCCTAACAATACTGAAAGGCCAAAGTGGTTAGGAAGGGGCTCCTCCTGTACCCACGAGTAACTATACCCATCAGCAGACCCACGCCACACAATACTAAAAGATCCCAGCCCAAGAAACTTCCAAGGGCCCCGTTACCTTACGCTCGGGAGCATTCATCGAGAGGGAACACGACGGTGGCCTTGGGGGGGGGGTGGGGTTCAGCCCCCACCTTTTCCCTTTTCCCTTGCTCTGACAGACTTCTGGAGAGGAAGTGGGGAAGTGGCGAAATCTTCCCCGCTCCATGATCCGGCTTGTGCCCGTCACTTCCCAATTTCCGCTCGGTGCCAGGCCCAGGAGCCCAGTGGAAGGCGCGCCCCCGGTACCCTCCCAAGTCTCTCAGGCGCGTTCCCGACCCCGTAGCTCGGCTCACAGTGGCCGCCGCACCCACCCAGAGCCGCTTCCTCCCATTTGGTTAATGGTGCCTGGACCGCACGGGAGGAGGGTGGCTCTACCCAACGCGCCCCCAACACCTCCGGCCTCACTCCCGCGGACTTCCCCCCGCCCCCACCGCCAACCGCGCAGTGACCGACCCCCGGGAAAGGGGCGTGGCTAACAAGCAGAGTGCCCCGAGCGCGCCCGCGCCCGCCTCCACATTACCTTTCACCACGTCACACTCGATGACGCGTCCGCGGCGCTCGAAGAGGCTGCGCAATTCCTGGCTCGTGCACGCAGCCGATACATTGCCCACGAATATCTTCCAAGTGTTAAGAGGCCGTGGGCGCGACATCTCCACCACGAGCGCGCGCCCCGGCCGCAGCTCGTGGCCATGCAGGGCCTCGATGGCGCGCAGCGCGCCCGCGTTCTCGCGCATGTGCACGAAGGCGAACTGTTTCATGACGGCGCAGCTCATGACCGTACCGTAGGGCGCAAAGAGAGCTGCCAGCTCCTCCGGCGTCGTATCCGCCCCATCGACGTTTCCCACGAATATCTTCATTTTTCCGCCGCAGCCGCCTTCCCGGAGAGCCTGGACCTCTCCTCCAGCGACAGGCGAAACGTCTGACCCGCCGGCAGTCCTCCCCAGGAATGGCTGGCGACCGAGAACCCCGCCGCGCAGGCGCTCTGACCTAGCCAATCGGAGCCCAGATCCCGCGTGCCCTGCAGCCAATCAGAGAGGCTGAGAGAAAATGCACTCAGGCGCCGCCAATCCCAGAGGGCCTGGAGCCCGCTCGTTAGCTGAGGGGGTGGGAGAGGGACGACTGCGCGCGACCAACCGCCACTGCCCGGGGGAGGGGGAAGAAGGGCTGGAGAGGGGGATCCGCGTGCGAGAAGTGCAGTGGCTGCTGAGAGGCCTAGTCAGTGAGGCGGCCTCTGGCCTGGGTGGGGCCGGGATCGGCGGGCCCCAAGAAAAAACTTTGTTCAGTCGGAAGTCAGAGCCCCTCCCATTCTGGCAACCTAGGCCAAACCCGCGCCTAGAGGTGGCGGCGAGTGTCCACGGGAAGGCCCGGCCTGGCGGGAGAAAACAGGACAGACGCCTTCCTTCAGCAAACGACTTCCAGGACTGCCGCCTGTGGTCTGAGGGGACCCTGAGAGGCATCTGCCCTGGAGAAACCCTCGTGCCATTAATTTATTCTTTGGAAACACATTCCCTGAGGTTGCTGATGTCCTGGCAGACGCTGGAGACGCTGAAAAATCAATAAGAGCCCGCCTCTCCCTTTTATGGACTTTGCAAACGAGGAATGAGATATATATCTCTGGTGTATGTTTGAAATTTTCCACAGTAGAAAGTTTAATAAAATAGGAAATTAAGTCAAAAGAACGGTCCTTGAGAGGGTAAAAATTGAGCCTTTAAATAAAAGAGGAAAAACTTCAAAACTGATGGTTGTACGTATGTAAATAAAAAGATTTCGCATGGCAGAAGACGTCAAAAACAAGAACATGTGACAAGTTCAGGGAAATGTTTGCTTACAAGTTCATTCTACAAATTTTGAGAACCTACCCTGTGGGGCAGGACCAAGGATAAAGCAGTGAACAAAAAGTTACAAAAATCCCGACCTTGGAGCTTATATCATGGTGGGGAGAGACAGATAATAACAAGTAAAACATGTAGCCTGCTAGGTAGTGATAAAGACTTGAAGTAACTGAGGGAGCAGACAAGCCATCCTCTGGGGGGAATCATTCCAGCGTGAAAGTACATGTCAGGAAGTCCTGGGGCAGGAGCATGTCTGTCCAAGGAATCACAAGCTAGTATGGCTGGAGGGGGGAACAGAGTGAATAATAGAGCATAAGGATGGGGAGGAGGTGTAGCACCTTGTGGGCCATTGAAGTAATTTTGGCTTTCACTCTTAGTGAGGCCGGAAGTCTAGAGAGCAGAGGGGTTCATCTGATATGACTTATCTTTCATAGTTTTATAAGTATCATTCTGGCTGCTATTGAAATGGGTAAAAACAAAGAGAAAACAGTCATTTGCTCAGAACAGTTATCACTATGGCAAAAATCCAGGAGAGAGGGACTTCCCTGGAGGTCCAGTGGTTAGGACTCTGCACTTCCCCTGCAGCGGGGTTGGGTTCAATCTCTGGTTGGGAAACTAAGAACCCTTATGCAGGGAGGGAGGGAGATGCAAGAGGAAGAGATATGGGAACATATTGTATATGTATAACTGATTCACTTTGTTATAAAGCAGAAGCTAACACACCATTGTAAGGCAATTATACTTCAATAAAGATGTTAAAAAAAAAAAAAAAAACACTTATGCAGCACGGGCAAAAAAAAATCCAGGAAAGAGATGATGGTGACATGGATCAGGGTGGCTGCAGTAGAATTCAGGGGAAGTGCTCAGATTTGGATATAGTAGTTTGAAGGTAGAGCCAACAGAATGTGCGACCAGATGTGAGTTGTGAGAAAAGTCAAAGATGATGCCAGGTAAATGGAAACATGGAGTTGCCATTTATTGAGATAGGGAACATTGTGGATGACCAGGACATAATAAGTTGTTTTTTTGGTTTTTTGGTTTTTTGTTTGTTTTTGTTTTTGGCCATGCATCGCCACTTGTGGGATCTTAGCTCCCCGACCAGGGATCAAACCCAGGGCCACAGAAGTGAAAGCATGGAGTCCTAACCACTGGACTGCCAGGGAGTTCCCTGGACATAATAAGTTTGAGATTCCTCTAAGTCATCAAGTGGAGATACCAATGGGCAATTAGATATGTGTCTGGAGTTCAGGGCAGAGGTCTGGGCGGAAGATACAAATTTGTGAGTCTAAAGAGTTAATATCTATACTGTACAAATAACTCCTACAAATTGATAGGAAAAAAAGATGAGATAAATATGCCAAGGATGCTAACTGGTAATTTTATAGGAAAAGAAGTACAAATAGCCAATAAACAAGAAACTTCATTGCTAGTCAGGGAAATGCAATTTCCTGAGAAAATGAGAACGTTTTCGCTCCTCAGATGTGCAAAAAAAATCAAAAGATTTATATCTGTTGGTGGTAAGGGTGTGAGGAAATTACACTCACAGATTGTATCTATGAACTACATATGTAGTGTGAACTCTACATCCTTCTTGGTAAGTATTCTGCCAATATCAAAACTTTAAATGTAGTGAGCTGGGATTTCCCTGGTGGCGCAGTGGTTAAGAATCCACCTGCCAATGCAGGGGAGATGGGTTTGATCCCTGGTCTGAGAAGATCCCACATGCCATGGAGCAACTAAGCCCGTGAGCCACAGCAAGAGAAGCCAGCACAATGAGAAGCCCCTGCACCACAACAAAGAGTAGGCCCCTCTTACCATAACTAGAGAAAGCCCGCACGCAGCAATGAAGACCCAACGCAGCCAAAAAATAATAAATAAATAAATAAATTTAGTGAGCCTTTAACATAGTAATCCTGCTTTGGAAATCTAGCCTACAGAAAACTCATCAATAAGGATATTGGTATAAATTTATTTATTGTAGCATTGTTTGTAGTAGCAAGCAGTGGAAGCAACCTGAATGTCCATAAATAAGGAAATATTGACTTATGATGGAATATTATGTTGCTATTAAAAATAGGTCAGGGGACTTCCCTGGCGGTCCAGTGGTTAAGACTCTGCACTTCCACTGCAGGGGGCACAGGTTCCATCCCTGGTCAGGGAACTAAGATCCCACATGCCCCTAGGCCCAAAAAAAAAAAAAAAAAACCTCTAAAAATAAAAATAGGTCAGAATCTATTGGCATGGAAGGATGACCATAATTTAAGAGGGAAAAAATGTAATTATATAACATTACATCTTTCTAAGCTGTAGGTGAAAAAACCCTCAATATAATACACATACATTTTTTCAGCAAAGAAAAATAATATCGGTTACCTCAATGGGATGAGATGGGGTTAATTTTTTTATGCTTTTCTGTATCATTAGACTTTCAACAATGAGCATCTAATTCTTTTATAATTTAAAAAAGTATACTATAAGGAGGAAAAGAGGGGCACCATTTTGATACCACTCTGATATATTCACAAATCCAAACTGCTGGCACTATTCTCAGAGCAGGGTATCAGCAGGCCTCTGGCCACCCAGGGCACATAGTCTTTTAAAAGGATTCGTGGTGGCAGTTCCATGTTTGTTCCAAAAAATCCTGGGTTTAGAGTCAGAACACTGCAATAGAAATATAATGTGAAACCCATATGTGCTTTTAGTTTTTCTGGTATCCACTTTAAAATATAAAAAGAAACAGGTAAAATTAACTTTAGCAATATATCTTATTTAACCTAATATTTCTAAAAAAATATTCTTTCTTCATGTTATCAATATAAAAATGCTTGATAAGATATTTTACATTCTTTTCCTTCAACTAAGTCTTTGAAATACATTGTGTATTGTACACTTAACAGCACATCTCAATTTGGACGGGCCACATTTCAAGTGTTCAGTATATAGCCACATGTGGCCAGTGGCTGCCATCTTAGCTAGTGCAGGTTTAGCCCTCTTCTTGAAATGGCCTTTAGATCCTGAAGAGACATCCTTTGGAAAAGCAAAACTTCAACGCTGGGGATACATGTGATTTTTTAAAATAGCCCTATATTTTTCAGAGCCAAGTGTGAGGAATGAGGATTAGCAGGAAGATCAAGCTCAGAAATATCCATCAACAAATAGTCTCAGAGCTGCCGAGGATTCTTCAGGATGAGCCAGGCCAGTCCAGGCTGACCCAAACCCTTTAAAGGTCAGAGACTCAGAGTATCCATTAAGGCTGCATCAAAAATACTTCGCTGTTTATAAATAAAATAATAAATAGATAAAACAAATTAGGTTCTAATTATAAACACATTTTTCACCTACAAGGACATCTCAGTTAATTATATTAACAAACCAAAAATTTCTTGGTTTAGTTGGTGACTGTAGTAGGCCAAAGGTATCAGTTCCTAATCCCTAGAACCTGTAAGTATTACCATATTTGGAAAAAGGGTCTTTGCAGATGTGATGAATTTAAGGATCTTGAGATGGGGAGATTATCCTCGATTACTTGATTAGGCCCTAAATGCAAGTACCTGTATCCTCATAAGAGGGAGACAGAGGGAGACTTGGCACAAATACACAGAAGGAGAAGGTGATGGGAAGACAGAGTGGGGAGAGTTTTAAAGATGCTGGCCTTGAAAGTCGGAGCGATTGGCTGCAAGCCAAGGAATGCCAGCAGTCATCAGAAGCTGGAAGAGGCAAGGAATGGCAAGGATTTTTCCCTAGAGCCTCCAGAGAAACTGTGGCCCTGCTGACACCTTGATTTCAGCCCAGTAGTACTAATTTTCAACTTCTGGCTTCCAGAACTGTAAGAGAATAATGATCTCTTTTAAGCCACCCAGTTTTTGGTAATTTGTTACAGCAGATACGGGAAACAAATAGAGTTGTAAATTTTTGAAATTCCCCTAATTTCATTCATTAGAAGGGGATTTTTTTTTTTAATGGCAGTATTGTTTTTATTTATTTATTTATTTATTTATTTAGGCTGTGTTGTGTCTTCGTTGCTATGCACGGGCTTTCTCTCTAGTTGTGGCGAACGGGGGCTACCCTTTGTCGCGGTGCGTGAGCTTCTCATTGCAGTGGCTTCTCTTGTTGCAGAGCACGGGCTCTAGGCGTGTGGGCTTCAGTAGTTGTGGCACGCGGGCTCAGTAGTTGTGGCTCGCGGGCTCTAGAGCGCAGGCTCAGTAGTTGTGACGCACAGGCTTAGCTGCTCCGTAGCATGTGGGATCTTCCTGGACCAGGGCTCGAACCCGTGTCCCCTGCATTGGCAGGCGGATTCTTAACCACTGTGCCACCAGGGAAGTCCCTTTTTTTTTTTTAATTTATTTTTATTTATGGCTGTGTTGGGTCTTCGTTTCTGTGCGAGGGCTTTCTCTAGTTGTGGCAAGCGGGGGCCACTCTTCATCGCGGTGCGCGGGCCTCTCACTATCGCGGCCTCTCTTGCTGCAGAGCACAGGCTCCAGACGCGCAGGCTCAGTAATTGTGGCTCACGGACCCAGTTGCTCCGTGGCATGTGGGATCTTCCCAGACCAGGGCTCGAACCCGTGTCCCCTGCATTGGCAGGCAGCTTCTCAACCACTGCGCCACCAGGGAAGCCCTAAATTGTTTTTTAACAACACAAATGAAGATATTTTCACAGCATGGACTCATAGTATCTTGTTCCGAACTTTTCCCCTTTCGACCCCCTTCCTTCCTGCTCTCCACCCTGTCCTATGTAAGGGTGTGAAAAGCGGAGGCTTGGGGCTGTGGTAGCAGTCACCCTGCAACCAAAACGGGAGGGGGGTGCTAAGAGAAACATACTGGTCAGGGTGACACAGTGTCCTGACACCACCGAGCCACTGGACCGGCTCTGAATCCTCAAACCTCTAGACTGCTTATCTTATGAGATAATTAAATGTCTTAATTGCTTTGACCCCTATTAGGACTCTTGCTACTTGCAGCAGAATTCATCCTAACATAGAATTCAACAGACAGTATCAAAACTGCAAGTAAGAAAAAGCAATACATTTCCCTGGTGATTAGCGATAAATTGCTTTGCTAATCATCAGGGAAATGCAAATCAAATCACCTTGATTTATCACCTCACACCTGTCAGAATGGATATCATCAGAAAGAACACAGGGAATTCCCTGGAGGTCCAGACGGGTGGTGGGAATGTAAATTGGTGCAGCCACTGTAAAGAACAGTATGGAGGTTTCTCAAAAAATTAAAAATAGAACTACCTCATGACCTAGCAATTCCACTCCTGGGTATATATTGGAAAAAAACAAAAACACTACTTGGAAAAGATACACGCACCCCAATGTTCACAGCAACATTCTTTACTATTGCCAAGATATGGAAGCAACCTACATGTCCCTCAACAGATGAATGGATAAAGAAGATATGATATATATGTACAATGGGATACTACTCAGCCATAAAAAAGAACAAAATTCTGCCATTTGCAGCAACATGGATGGACTTGGAGGGCATTATACTAAGAAATAAGTCAGAGAAAGATGAATACTGTATGCTTATATGTGGAATCTAAAAAATACAACAAACTAGTGAATATAACAAAAAAGAAGCAGACTCACAGATACAGAGAACAAGCTAGTGGTTATCAGTGGGGAGGGGGGAGGGGCAGTACAGGGCTGGGGAAGTGGGAGGTACAAACTATTGGGCGTAAGACAGGCTACAAGGATGTAGTGTATAACACAGGGAATATAGCTAATATTTTGTAATAACTTTAAATGGAGTTGAGAACTAAATTATTGCCTGCCATATCAGTAAACAAAGGATTTCACAGCCATCAGCCATCACATTACCCCCGTTTCAGTGAGCCCAGACACTTGCATCTTCCCATATATAGAAAAGTGGTAAATTCCTTAACTTGAGATATCTGGTTTTCTTTTATTATCAAGTAATCTTTTGAGGTTCTGACTACATTGGTTCTGTTGCAAAAACTCCTATGTATCCTGGCTCTTCCCCCCTTCTCTTTGGAGCAGTCTCTCAGAGTTATTTGAGATGCTATCTCATGGGCTTGAAGTTCTAAGAATGTCTGCCGAATAAAATATAACTCTCAGGAATTCCTGGCGATCCAGTGGTTAAAACTCCATGCTTTCATTGCTGAGGGCGTGGTTTTGATCCCTTGGTCGGGGAACTAAGATCCCACAAGCCTCGTGGTGCGGCCAAAAAAAGGAAAAACATAACTCTCAACTTTCAAGTTGCGCGTTTTTATTTTATTTTTTCAGTCAACAGAGTATAACCTTTAAAAACTGTATAAAAATAAATTTAAAAAATTATTTATATTAAAAAAAAAAGACCTGGGGCTTCCCTGGTGGCGCAGTGGTTGAGAATCTGCCTGCCAATGCAGGGGACACGGGTTCGAGCCCTGGTCTGGGAGGATCCCACATGACACAGAGCAACTGGGCCCGTGAGCCACAACTACTGAGCCTGCGCGTCTGGAGCCTGTGCTCCGCAAGAAGAGAGGCCGCAATAGCGAGAGGCCATGCACCGCGATGAAGAGTGGCCCCCACTCGCCGCAACTAGAGAAAGCCCTCGCACAGAAACGAAGACCCAACACAGCCAAACATAAATAAATAAATAAATAAATTTATTTTTTAAAAAAAAAGACCAGGGGGACTTCCCTGGTGGCGCAGGGTTAAGAATCAGCCTGCCAATGCAGGGGACACGGGTTCGAGCCCTGGTCCGGGAAGATCCCACATGCCGTGGAGCAACTAAGCCTGTGCACCACAGCTACTGAGCCCACATGCCACAACTACTGAGCCAGCACACCAAGAGCCCATCATGCTCCTCAACAAGAGAAGCCACCACGACGAGAAGCCCGTGCACCGCAACGAAGAGTAGCCCCCGCTCACCGCAACTAGAGAGAGCTCATGTGCAGCAACGAAGACCCAATGCAGCCAAAAATAAATAAATAAATAAATAAATAATTTTTAAAAAAAGCAATACAGTCATGTTGTCTAAAAATATAGAGGTAAATTCTAGGAGAAATGGCCAAAGGAGTTGAAATCTGTTACCTCTAGAAAGTGGATTTGGGAAGAGATGGGACAGAAATTGCTCTTTTTCATTATAAGCATAGTAGTACTATTTGACTTTTTAAGTTGTGTACCTATGTTACTTAGATAAAAATCAAAATTTAGGGGCTTCCCTGGTGGCGCAGTGGTTGAGAATCCGCCTGCCAATGCAGGGGACACGGGTTCAAGCCCTGGTCTGGGAAGATCCCACATGCCACGGAGCAGCTGGGCCTGTAAGCCACAACTACTGAGCCTGCGCATCTGGAGCCTGTGCTCCGCAACAAGAGAGGCCGCGATCGTGAGAGGCCCGCGCACCGCGATGAAGAGTGACCCCCCCCCCCACTTGCCGCAACTAGAGAAAGCCCTCGCACAGAAACGAAGACTCAACACAGCCAAAAATAAATAAATTAATAAATAAAAATTAAAATGGAGATTTCTTTAAAAAAAAAAAATCAAAATTTAGGACTTCCCTGGTGACGCAGAGGTTAAGAATCCTCCTGCCAATGCAGGGGCCACGGGTTCAAGCCTTGGTCTGGGAAGATCCCACATGCCACGGAGCAACTGTGCCCATGCGCCACAGCTACTTAGCCTGTGCTCTAGAGCCCGCGAGCCACAGCTACTGAGCCCACATGCCACAAGTACTGAAGCCCACACGCCTAGAGCCTGTGCTCCACAACAAGAGAAGCCACCGCAATGAGAAGCCCCAGCACCGCAACGAAGAGTAGCCCCCGCTCGCCCCAACTAGAGAAAGCCCGCGTGCAGCAACGAAGACCCAACGCAACCAAAAATAAATACATAAATTAATTAATTTTAAAAAATAAAATAAATAAAAATTTATTAATTTTCAAAGTATTTTTTTTGCTTTGGGTCTTCGTTGCTGTGCGCGGGCTTTCTCTAGTTGGGGCGAGCAGGGGCTACTCTTTGTTGCGGTGCGCGGGCTTCTCATTGTGGTGGCTTCTCTTGTTGTGGAGCACGGGCTCTAGGTGCGGGCTTCAGTAGCTGTGGCACATGGGCTCAGTAGTTGTGGCACGTGGGCTCTAGAGCGCAGGCTAAGTAGTTGTGGCACACGGGCTTAGTTGCTCTGTGGCATGTGGGAATCTTCCCGGACCAGGGCTCGAACCCGTGTCCCCTGCATTGGCAGGCAGATTCTTAACCACTGCACCACCAGGGAAGCCCTCTACTGCTTTTTTAATGTAAATGGTTTTTTAATATTGAGATATAGGGAATTCTCTGGCGGTCCAGTGGTTAGGGCTCCACGCTTTCACTGCTGAGGGCCAGGGTTCAATCCCTGCTCAGTGAACTAACATCCCACAAGCCATGCAGTGCAGCCCAAAAAAAAGAGATATAATTCATACAACATAAAAGTCACCCCTTGAGTGTATAACTCAGTGGTTTTAGAATATTCACAGGGTGGTGCAACCATCACCACACTATCTAATTCCAGAACATTTTAATTAATCACCCCCAAAAAGAAACCCTATACTTATTAGCTGTCACTCCCCATTCTCCCCTTCATCCATGCCCTGGTGACCACTAATTTTTCTGGCTCTGGATTTGCCTATTCAAGACATTTTATACAAATGGAACAATACAAATATATGGCTCACATGTCTGGCTTCTTTCACTTAGCTTAATGTTTTCAAGATTTATCCACATCGCACCTTGTTTTGTTAATCTAAAATAATGACAAAATACAGCACTTTCAAAAATTGACTTTAGGGTCACGAATTTTAGCTAAAATGTGTAATTTTTTTTTAAAGTTTGTAAACAGTTGTAGAATAGTTTCAATGTATTTGTAAGACTTAACAGGGGGACTTCCCTGGTGGTGCAATGGTTAAGAATCTGCCTGTCAATGCAGGGGACACAGGTTCGAGCCCTGGTCCGGGAAGATCCCACATGCCGCGGAGCAACTAAGCCCGCGAGCCGCAACTACTGAAGCCCGTGTACCTAGAGCCCATGCTCAGCAACAAGAGAGAAGCCACTGCAATGGGAAACCTGTGCACTGCAGCGAAGGGTAGCTCCCGCTTGCCACAACTAGAGAAAGCCTGCGTGCAGCAATGAAGACCCAAAGCAGCCAAAAATCAATAAGTAAAGAAATTTATTCTTTAAAAAAAGGATAGGGACCCACATAATAGAATATCTTAAAAAAAAAAAAAGACTTGGGAAGTATGTTGAGAAGTTTACATTTAGGCTAGGAATCTGTGGTATTTAAGAAAATTAAACATATTAAATACACAAATACAATTCTTTAAAGTTTGAAGGAATTTAAGTTGCAGATGGGTATGATTATTTAAAGGAGTCCAGTGTAGCCAACCAGAGTTTATCAAAGAAAAGGTAAAGATAATAACTCTTATTTTACTAGATTTATAGATAGAACAATAAATGTTGTAAAGTTAAAGCCTTAAGGAAAGCTAGGCTTTAAGTATGTTACTTTTTTTTTTTTTTTTTAATTTTTGGCTGTGTTGGGTCTTCTTTTCTGCGCGAGGGCTTTCTCCAGTTGCAGCAAGCGGGGGCCGCTCCTCATCGCGGTGCGCGGGCCTCTCACTATCGCGGCCTCTCTTGTTGCGGAGCACAGACTCCAGACACGCAGGCTCAGTAGTTGTGGCGCACGGGCCCATTTGCTCTGCAGCACGTGGGATCCTCCCAGACCAGGGCTCGAACTCGTGTCCCCTGCATTGGCAGGCAGACTCTCAACCACTGCGCCACCAGGGAAGCCCCAAGTATGTTACTTTAATACAATTGAATAGTAACTGTATTAATTTCCTGTGGCTGCTGTGACAGATCACCAAAAAACTGGGTGGCTTAAAACAACAGAAAGTTATTCTCTCACAGTTCCAGAGGCTAGAAGTCCAGATTAGTAGCACTGGGCTGAAATCAATGTGTCAGCAGGGCCTTGTGCCCTCCGGAAACTCTAAGAGAGAAACCGTCCCTACCAGCTAGTTTCTGGTGGCTGCTGGCATCCCTAGGCTTGTGGCCACGTCACTAGTCTCCAAGGTCAACATCATTAAACTTCTTTCCGGACTTCCCTGGTGGTCCAGTGGTTAAGACTCCATGCTTCCACTGCAGGGGACACGGGTTCGATCCCTGGTCGGGGAATTAAGATCCCTCATGCCCCGTGGTGCCAGGGTTTGGGGGGGACCTCCTGGGCCTTCTTCTTGTAAGAATACCTGTGCTTGCATTTAGAGCATCCAGGTAATCCAGGATAATCTCATCTCAAAATCGGTAACTCAATCATATCTGCCAAGACCCTTTTTCCCAGATAAGGTAATATTTACAGCTTCCAGAGATTAGGACCTGATAATTTGTGTGTGGTAGGGGAGGCATTATGAGCCTATCACAGTAACTTAAAAAGAAGTAATCACAGTCTCTTCAGGTGCACCAATACCACTAACGTGCATCATAGACACAGTGACAGGATTCTCTCCTGCTGAAATTTTTATCGGTATTATTAGGCAATTAGACCAAGGGAACCCAGAGCACTTTCCTCTTGGTCTTAAAGCTCAGCCCTCTCTCTGTTATGGTGCTTCCATCACCAGGGTTTTTAGGTATAATCTCCTCTCTCTCTCTCTCTCTGGCTAAGATACCTCAAGTCCTTTTCGGAAGTAGGTGACATATATGTATTTAAATTAGAGGGGAAGATTTTGGGGGCTGGAGGATAGTCCTGACTCTACTCCTATAACACATAGCTCCAGTTTCTGTTTTTGTTTTTTTTGTTGTTTTGTTTTTTGGCTGTGCCCCGCAGCTTGGGGGATCTTAGTTCCCCAACCAGGGAATGAACTTGTGCCCCCTGAAGTGGAAGCCTGGAGTCTTAACCATTGGACCACCAGGGAAGTCCCTAACTAGTTTTTTTTTTTTTTTTTTGGCTGTGTTGGGTCTTCATTGCTGCCCACCGGCTTTCTCTGGTTGCGGCGAGCGGGGGCTACTCTTCATTGCGGTGCGCGGGCTTCTCATTGCGGTGGCTTCTCTTGTTGCAGAGCATGGGCTGTAGGCGCACGGGCTTCAGTAGTTGTGGCACACGGGCTCAGTAGTTGTGGCGCATGGACTTAGTTGCTCCTCGGCATGTGGGATCTTCCCAGACCAGGGCTCGAACCTGTGTCCCCTGCATTGGCAGGCGGATTCTTAACCACTGCGTCACCAGGGAAGTCCCCCTAACCAGTTTTAAAACGTGAGACTAGTAGTTCTCAAACTTTAGTGTGCTTCAAAATCACCTACAAGGCTTTTTTTTTTTTTAATTTTGTATTGGAGTACACTTGATTTACAATGTTGCATTAGTTTCTGCTGTACAGCAAAGTGAATCAGTTATACATATACATATATCCACTCTTTTTTTTTTTTAAAGAATTTCACTTATTTATTTATTTATTTATGTTTGGCTGTGTAGGGTCTTCGTTTCTGTGCGAGGGCTTTCTCTAGTTGTGGCAAGCGGGGGGCACTCTTCATCGCGGTGCACGGGCCTCTCACTATCGTGGCCTCTCTTGTTGCGGAGCACAGGCTCCAGTCGCACAGGCTCAGTAATTGTGGCTCACGGGCCCAGTTGCTCCGCGGCATGTGGGATCTTCCCAGACCAGGGCTTGAACCCACGTCCCCTGCATTGGCAGGCAGACTCTCAACCACTGCACCACCAGGGAAGCCCCTATATCCACTCTTTTTTAGATTCTTTTCCCATATAGGTCATGACAGAGCATTGAGTAGAGTTCCCTGTGCTATACAGTAGGTCCTTATTAGTTATCTATTTTATATATAGTAGCATGTATATGTCAACCCCAACCTCCCAATTTATCCCTCCCCACCCTCCCAAATGCTTTTAAAACAGATTCCTAGGCTTCACTCACCAAGTGTCTGATTCAGTAAGTCTGGAGTGAAGCTCCAGAATTTGCATTTCAAACGTTCCCAGGTGTTGCTCAAGCCACGCTGGTCCAGGGATGACAAGGGCCCCCACTTGAGAGCCACTGGTAGTGGAAAAGCAGAGAAGACAGAGGAGGAACAGAGAGAAGGGTTTTCAGAAGCCAGAATTTCACTAACCTTCGCATAATGGCCCCCACCTCTTCCAAGGACCCCACCTGTGGCCAGGAGTCCTTGAGCCGAGGCTCTGCCACGGCTCTGAAGAATGACTCCAACTGGGCCCCTCTACCAGGATTCAGCTGGGGAGATCTCCCGCTTGGGAAAAAGGAGTAGCTTTACAAACTCACAATGTGGAACCCCAGGCAGAACTGAGAATGCAATGCCAGAAGGTGAAAACCCAGGGGGAAGAGGGCAGAAGAGATAGGAGGTCCCCAAGACGTGGATTATTAGGCTGGGCACTGGGAGCCACTGAGAAAGCAGCTGCGGCAGAGGAAAGATGCTAAATGGCAGCTGAGAGAACAGGGGGCAAAAGAAAGTATCTGGGTTCCCTGAGACACAGTGCAAAAATCCTTGGAGTTACACATGATTTTGAGCAATTTGTGGTGGAACAGTTTTTTTTCTTTTCTTTTCTTTTTTTTTTTTTTGGCCGAGCCGCACGGCTCATGGGATCTTAGTTCCCCGACCAGGGATCGAACCCCTGCCCCCTGCGGTGGAAGCACCAAGTCTAAACCACCGGACTGCCAGGGAAGTCCCTGCGAACTTCTACTTATGGCAAATGACTCTTGCTTTTCATACGTTACATTGAGAACCAATATAGACTTAGAACCAGACCACCTGTGTCTGAATCTAGACTTGGCCAAGTAACTAGCTGTGTGATCTTGGGCAAGTTACATAATCACCCTGTGTTCCACTTTTCTCATCTGTAACATAGGATAATAACAGAACCTACTGGGAATTCCCTGGCACTCCAGTAGTTAGGACTCGAGCTTTCACTGCCAACTAAGATCCCACGAGCCACGTGGCGTGACCAAGAAAAAAATAAATAACAGAACCTACCTTGTAGTATTGTCATGAGGATTCAATGAATTACTGCATGTGAAGTGTTCAGAATAGAGTCTGGCACTTAATCATCATTATATAGGTGTTAGCTAATATGATTAAATTTTCCTTTTTAAGTAAGTTTCAAAGTGAATTAATTTAAAGAATAGTATTTGGTAAATGATAGTACAGATGGCTGGTGGACATGGCAGAAGTTGAGAGAGAACACGAAAATGCCTGAATTTGGCAAAGATTTCCCACCTGTGCTCCCTGAAGCCCCAGGGCTTTTGGGAAGCTTAGTCAGAGCTAAGCATCTTTGGCTGTAGTTCCACTTCTGCTTTACAGATAGAGTTTCAAGGTACTTGAACAGTGTTCTGTGATTTAAAAACTAAGTTTGAAAACCACACAGCTAAGAGTTTAGAAGAGAGAAAAGTTAATGGGGATACTGATCCCTTAGGAGTAGAAAAAGAGTGGCAGGGGATGGTGAGCAGTTTAGCCATAAATGGGTTAAATCCAGCTAGAATTCCAGAATGAAGGTGAGAGGAGGTCAGGAGGTGGCTGTGAGCAGAGTCCAAGGGGAGTTCCTGCAATGATTCTCAGGTGGAGAAACACAGCCTGGGCCCCAGGCTTAAAAGGACTTGGTTCCCCAGGAACCAAGGGGAGCTGGAAAGCAACCCGCATAGGTTTGGCGAGAAAGAGCAGGGCTAGAGGCAGAGCCAGCAGTCTTGAGAGGGAAACAGACAGGGCCTGGGAATGGGAACAGAGCCAGGTGCATCTAAGCCAAGGCCAGCTGACTGTAAAACCACCCACCTTGTTCCAAGCGGGCAGTGGAAGGGGCAAAGTTTGCACTCTGCCAGCCTACCATGTCACAAAAGCAGCTTCGTCATGGATGAGCAAGCATGACACAGTCCAGTGGGGGCAAGGGGCACAACAGATGAGTGCGGAGCCCCAGAATTCCCCGCCCCAATTCCCCAAGGAATTCGATGTCCTTGGACATCGGCCATCCCTGTGAGAGGGGAGCCTGGCTGGGTCTGCCTCCAGGGGCCGCATTTGGCCTCAGAATCACGGGCACTGCTCCCTTAACTTACCCTGTGCCAGGCCCTGTGCCAAACACTTTATTTACTCGATTAATTAAGAGGCTTTTACTTGTGAGTAAGGAAATCAACTCAAGCCACATTAATTTTTTTTTTAGAAAGTGGGTGATGATGCATTGGTGGGGGGATGGTCCCTTGACTCCCAGGTCAGGAGGTCGCTGGCCTCAGGAAAGGCCCAGAGTGCGGACTTCGGAGCATCTGGCATTCTCCTGTGACTCTTAGGTTCTCCCTGTGCATCTGTCTCATTCTTCCTCCTCAGCAGATGGGCTTTTTCTGATACTCGGTCCATAAGGCAGGGAGAAGAGGCCCACCCACAGTTTCCATATTCCCATGTTACAGATCCAACCCCAGGGAGAAACTAAAGTTGGATCCACTTTGATTTCTCTGGGAAAGCAAGGCCCTGTGTGGGTCAGGTGTCCATTTTGGTTCCAACTGGCCATAGTGAAGGGAGGGGGACAGGCCACAAACAGAAATATGTCTGCTACGGTCCTTCACTCTGACCCTGAGGAGAAGCATACGGCCCTCAGGAACTGTGTGGCTTTGAATCCAGTTTTCTTTGCCTCTGAAGCCAAGAGGTGGCCCTCGACAGGGAGGACAGAGGCAGAGGTGCTGTGGTTATTAAGCCCATTAAGGGGCAACAGGACATGGACAAAACACAAAGTTCCATATGAAAATAAAACTTTAATTTGCCAAGGGAAGATCACAGCAACGCCTACACACCCCGCACACTAGTTCTCCTAGGACTGGGTGAGCAGGGCCTCCCTCCGGAAGTGCTCAGCAGGGAGGACAGTGACAGACCCGAGGCTGAGGCTGTGCTCAGAGGTGGGCGGGGGGACTGGCGGGCTGCTTTCGCCCGTCGCCAGCGATGGGCCGGCCTCGCTCCTCCCAGATGGTAAGCCCGTCGCAGGAGCAGATCTGCTTGGGGTTCTGGAAAAGGCCAGCAGAGCGTGCGATGATGCCACAGGCCAACCTGAGGAAGAGCAGTGGAGTCGAGATGAGCACCTGCCTGCCCGGCCCCTCCCGGTCTCCGCGGGCACTGCGGGCAGAGCACTCACCTCTCTCCCGAGTTCCCTGTGATCTTGGACAAGGGATGGCCACCCCGGCCCAGGTCGTCTTCTCCCTCATCGACGACCAGGCTTCGGCCAATCACATCACACACCTTTGAGGGGAGACAACGACCTCAGACAGTGGACCTGTTAGGAAAGGTCCCCGCCTTCTTTTCCACCTCACCTTCAGCCTCTCGTCCTCTATCCTGAAGACGGCTCGGCCATCAGCTTCAGCGTGGATGTTCCCCAGGTCTCCGCGGTGCTGCAATGAGACCCGGGGCGGGGGGAAGGGCACGTGGGACACGGCTGCTAACTTCTGGCTTCTCAGTATTTGGTTCCCCTTCCTCAGAGTACCAGTGTCCTCCTATGGGTCCAGTCTGGTAGGATGAAGGGACGGCCCAGGAAACAAGGAAGGCAACTGGACTCTCTCTCCCTGGAACTAAAATCCTGGGCACGCTGAATGACAGCACGCTGAAAATGGCCAGTGACCCCCTCCCTAGGAAGTCATGTCACTAGACCAGGCTGCTTCTCCTACAAGGCTGCTGTCCAGTCTGCATCCAAGCCTCAGAATCTAGCCCGGTTCCTGCTTCTTTCCAAGCCCACTTCTCCAGCCTCCCGATGACTCTGTGAGCCCCTGGTAGTCTGCAGCTCCCCTGGGCTTAAGTTGGCCAAGCTTGGCTTCTTGACCATCAGAGGCAGCCAGCATCCCTTCCCTGACGTCCGGCCTCCAGGAAAAGAAGAAACACAGGGGCGAAGGGCGTCTCCTGCCCCCAAGACCTGGTTCTGCTCACCTTCTCCCTTGAAGATAATAAAAATGTCCTGGGACTTCCCTGGTGGTCCAGTGGCTAAGACTCTGCGCTCCCAATGCAGGAGGCCCGGGTTTGATCCCTGGTCAGGGAACTAGATCCTGCATGTCGCAACTAAAGATCCCGCATGCCACAACTAAAAAGATCCTGCACGCCGCAACTAAAAAGATCCCGCACGCCACAACTAAGACCCGGTGCAGCCAAATAAATAAATAAATAAATATATTTTAAAATGTCCTAACACAGCTACTGAGCTCCGCCTACATCAGACACCCTCTGCCAGGCAGGGTGGGAGGTGATGGTGTATATGTGGTCAGCCTCCCTCAAGGGGTTCAGAGCATGGTGAGGAGCCAGACATGGAACAGACTAGTGATTACAAAACACAGGGTTAGCACAACAGTGAGTGTGTTTCCTGGTGACAAGGCCCTACTGGTGAGTCACAGAGACCCACGTCTGTCTGTGCAAATAAACTGCCCCCAACCTGACACTTGGGCAGAAGTAAGAGCCTGAGCCAACATGGGCTGGTACACACGGCCTTGCTGCAAAGCAGGGTCACAAAGCATGTCACTGTGTGATGGGGCTGACGAGCAAGCAGCAAGAAGAGCCACTTCTGCTTTATCTTGTTTTCCTTTAGGACATCTGCTGCTTACACCTGGCACTTTTTGTTGTGCCGGGTGTTGGGGCCTTTTGCGGTAGGAAGATAAAGGAGGGGGAGGCGTTTCCAGGACTGGGCGGAGGAGCAAGTGGCCTGGTGTGCGGCTCAGAGGCGTGATCCGGCAGCAGAGGGTCGGGAGACGCAGGCTTTCTAGTCCCTCCCCTGCACACGGGTGGGTGGAACTGGGCCAGGTGGCACTGAATGTCACACCAAGTAGCCACGTGAGATCTGTACCCTTGGGTACTGGGGAGCCAAGAAAGGTTTCAGGCAGGGGTGTGACACGGTTACTCCATGCTTTGGAGCAGTTCCTCTAATACCGTGCATGAAGGGAAAGGGCTGGAGGAGGATGGGGAGAGAAGGGAAGGAAGCTTAGAAACCAGTTAGGAGATGTGCAAAGGGACAACCAGGCTTGGACATAAATCCCCACACTAAATTCACTTCTGTCTGGACAAAACCAGACGCTGAAATCCAAAAGGAACATGCCAGTCATTATGGCCGCTTGGACACGTAGCTCTTGCTCAAGTCTTCCTCCGCCTATACCAAGGGCTCGGGTACAAGACAGCAGCTGGCTCCAGCCCCTTCAGACGCCCTGCCCCGAGAGGGGCCCAGGCCAAGGCACAGGTCGCGAGGTGGTCTCTTGTCTTTCAGAAACTCCACTTCCTAAGAGGCATAGGGCTGCCAGTTCCCAGACCTCCTTCTTGCCGGGTCAAGCCTCCAGGGCTTTGTCTACGGGGCGTCCCCTGTTGAGCCTCCATTCCCACTCTCCCTTCTTCACCTGCCTGATTCCTGCTCAGCACCTTTCAAGGCTTCAATGAGGAAGACTGCCTCTAAGAGGCACCCCCTGGATTCACACCCTGTGTGCTCCACCACGAGGATGGGCTGGACCTGGCGTCATCTCCAAGCGTAGGTTACAAAGGAGTGTGGCTTCAGTCTTGGACGCCTTCTCTCTCACTCACTTGCTCTGACGGCAGCCAGCTGCTGTGCTGTGCACTGGCCTAGGGAGAGGCCCACCTGGCAAAGGACTGATGTCTCTGGCCAACAGCCAGGGAGGCCCTGAGGCCGGCCAACAGCAACATGAGCTCGTGTGGAAGTGGGTCCTCCCCACATCGAGCCTTGAGAGACCCGAAGACAGAGGCCCCCAGCTAAGCTGCACCCGAATTCCTACCCCAGAGAAACTGTGAGATGACAAATGCTTGCTGTTTTAAACCTGGGAGTTCCCTGGTGGTCCAGTGGTTAGGACTTCGCGCTTTCACTGCTGTGGGTTCGATCCCTGGTTGGGGAACTAATATCCGCACAAGCCGAGCAGCTTGGCCAAAAACAACCCAAAAAAACCCTAAGTTTGGAGTAATTTGACTCTCAGCAATAGATAACTGACACACAGAACGCAAGTGTGACACTATGCGATGGACCCAACAGAAAGGCTTCCCCCACTCCCCAGGGGGCGGGGGGCGAGGAGTAAAAACTTTGATCATTAGAAATGTGACAGAGCTGTCAAAAGTCCAAAAAAACAAAAATCACTTACATGAATTAAGAAACACACACCATGTTTTCATTTGTTTGCCCTCCCCTGCACACGGGTGGGTGGGGCTGTGTGATGGGGCTGACGAACAAGCAGCAAGAAGAGCCACTTCTGCTTTATCTTGTTTTCCTTTAGGACATCTGCTGCTTACACCTGGCACTTTTTGTTGTGCCGGGTGTTGGGGCCTTTTGCGGTAGGAAGATAAAGGAGGGGGAGGCGTTTCCAGGACTGGGCGGAGGAGCAAGTGGCCTGGTGTGCGGCTCAGAGGCGTGATGCCCTCTGAATCGCTGGGGAGGGGAACACATAGCACCACACGTGGAGGAGACGGAATTAGGTGTGTGTGGACAGGGCATTAGGAAACATCCCATCACTGAGAGAGGAGGCCCTCCTCCTGGCACGATATCCAGGACAAAACTTCAGCTTGGTGTTAAAACGTCTTTAACGCCTCTCTGACATTCAGTAATCACTCTGACAAAGATAAAGCAGGCTGTAGTCCCTAGCAGGAGTCTAATGACACTTTTCAGATCTGCATTGATTTATTTTCACAATGATCCTCCTCTTGGGGCTAGAAGTACTGGATTCCTATTTTCTGTGGCCATATCAAGTTTCTTGTTAAAAATAAATCTACCGGGCTTCCCTGGTGGCGCAGTGGTTGAGAATCTGCCTGCTAATGCAGAGGACACGGGTTCGAGCCCTGGTCTGGGAAGATCCCACATGCCACGGAGCAGCTGGGCCCGTGAGCCACAATTGCTGAGCCTGCGTGTCTGGAGCCTGTGCCCCGCAACGGGAGGGGCCGCGATAGAGAAAGGCCCGCGCACCGCGATGAAGAGTGGCCCCCGCTTGCCGCAACTGGAGAAAGCCCTCGCACGAACCGAAGACCCAACACAGCCAAAAATAAATAAATAAATAAATAAATAAATAAATAAATAAATAAAAAAGAAAAATCCTTTCATTGCCTTTCCAGGCTTGCAATTTAAAAATAAATAAATAAATAAATAAATCTACCTTAATTACATGAATGATGTCTTGATTTTCTTCAAAATAATGGTGGAGAAGGGCCAGGGGTGTAGATGAAGCAGGACTGGCCACGAGTTGGTAACTGGGTGACAGGGACATGGGGGTTTGGGACTCTACTTTCTCCACTTTAGAACTTGTTTGAAACCTTCAGTGACAGATTAAAATGTTAAAAATAACTAAATTTACCTAAGGGAAAAAAAATCAGTCAATTTAAATCAAAACATTGAGTAACTAACAGAACAAGTAGTACTCAGATAAGGTAAGAATCATTGAGGCAGCATGTGACTCACTGCGGATGGGGAAACAATTCTCTGGTGTAAAATTAAACTCCAGGGCCAGGAGCTGCAGCGTCAGGGACAGCCTTTTGTTTTTTTTTTTTTTTTTTTGGCCACACCATGAGGCATGCGGAACTTCCCCGACGACGAGGGATCAAACCCATGTCCCCTGCAGTGGAAGTGAGGAGTCTTAACCACTGGACCACCAGGGAAGTTCTGGGACGGCCTTTTTAGTTTAGGGAAAACCTTTAACTTCCACACCATCACCTTCTCCAGGAAGCTTTCTCCCATTGCGTGTGCCCCCTGGGCTGGATCAGGAGCTTGCTCTGGGCTCCCAGGGCCTCCTGCAGGCTCCTGCAAGGATTCTCTCACTGCACTGCAACCAAGGAGTTCTCAGTGTCTCCCTCACCAGACTCTGAGTCTTAGGGAGCAGGCCTTCAACACAGAAAGTGTCAACAAATGTTTCTAAATGGAACCAAAAAAGTGAGGGAAAAAGACCCCAACAAAAAGGAATCATACTTTCAGGCCCCAAGAGCTGCCTGCCCTGCCTCTGAGACCTTGGGTTCTCTCTCAGCCCAAAACGAATACTTACCTGGTCGGGGAGTTCCCTGGTGGCCTAGTGGTTAGGATTCTGGGCTTTCACTTACCCGGTCAGAGTCCTGGGGACCCCCATGAGACATTCCATCAGGGTTAAAGTGGTCCCCACAGCTAAGAAGGAAAGATAGCAGGTGGGCAGTGAAACAACAGCTCACAGGCCAAGGCCAGGTGATCCATCCTCTTACTTTACATTTGTTTCATTCATTCATTCACTCACTTATTCATTCATCCACTCGTTCAACACACAGGCCCACTCTGTGCCAGGCTCTGGGCTGAGGGCACTAAGAAGAATCAGTCATGGGACCTGCCCTCAATAAGCTTCCAGGCGAGACACAGATGAGTAAACAACTAATGGCATGACAGCATGACAAACACCATGACATGGAGACCTGACCCTCCCGTGTCCAGGAGTCACCTTCCATCTGGGAGGCAGTAAGGTGGCTATGAGCAGAAACGTCTAGGTCAGATTTTGGTTCAAATCCCCACTCTACCATTTACATGCTCCAGGGTCTTTGACAAGTCATTTAACCTTTTTGAGCCTCAGTTTCCTCATCTGTAGACTGGGCCTTTGTGAATATGCCTCCCACGGTACTTGTGAGGATGAAATGTGAAAGCGTGTGTAAAAAGCTGAACACAGCCCCCTGCACTTAAGTGGGTGCACAACTGGGGCAATAAGGATGCTACGGGGAGGTTACAGAGGACTCACCTGTTGCAGCTCCTTGTGAGGTCTCCGAACTCATGGACGTGCAGTCCGTGCAGCCCAGGCTGCAGGCCGTCAACAGTCCCCTCGATGAGGCAGCGCTCAGGGGTCAGCTGTAGGAAGTGCACCACTCCCTGCACAGGGCCAGGCCCCCCGAGAATGGCCACTGCTGCCCCCAGATTCTCTGTAAGGTATTAGACACCAGGGCTGGCTCGCCACCTCACTCATTTATCAACTTGGAAAGGGCGTGGAGAGAGCTCCCTATAACTTTCACGGGGTCCCCAAAGCCACACCAACCCAAAGCCCCCAAAGGCTATGGCTGGATCTGTACCACACCCAGGCCACCTCCCTCCCAGAGAGGCCAAGGCCAAGGTTACTCACGGAACAGCCCACTGCCCATGCCCTTGAGTACCGCCTGCCTCCCAGTGCCTTCTAGAAGGGTCTGCACCTCCTGGCTGGGCAGGGTGGTCTGTACCAGGACCATCTGGTTCTCCAACTGCACCTCCACACTCTGGACACCTGGGAGAAGACAGGGGACAGAGGGCAGCAGAGGGCTGGCACCCCTGTGCCGGGAGCAGGGAAGAGAGAATCAGGGGGCCATTCCCCATCTCCATCTTAACCAACCTTCCTATGGTCGGAGGCAAGCTCTGAAGCTGCCTTCTAGCTGTGTAAGGCCCTTAACCTCTCTGAGTTTGTTTCTTTATGAATAAAGTGGGGATAACGCCATCTTGTCCCCGGGAGTGTTGTGAATTCTTATTTCATGCCAGGCATTATTTATAACTTTTGAAACATAGTTCTTTTAAAAATGTTTCAGCACAACATTGTAAATCAACTATACTTCAATTTTTAAAAATTAAACAATAAAAAAAAAATGTTTGTATAAAAGTGGGCTATCAATAGCCACATTACTCATGATAGTCAAAAGGTGAAAACAACCCAAAACCCCATCAAATGATGAGTGGATAAACAAAATGTGTACCCATACAATGGAATACTATTCAGCCATAAAAAGGAATGAAGCACTGATACATGCTACAATGTGGACGAACCTTAAAAACATTATGTTAAGTGAAAGCCAGTCACAAAGAGCATATATTAGATGATGTCATTCTGGATGAAATACCCAGAATAGGTAAATATATAGAGACAGAAAGTATATTAGTGGGTAGGGGAGTAGGAGGGTGATAGCTGAAGGGTACAATTTCTTCATGAGGTGATGAAATAGAAAATTGATAGTGGTAATGGTTGCACAACTCTGTGAATATACTAAAAACCACTGAATTGTATACTTTAATGGATGAATTTTATGATATATGAATATTTCAATAAAGCTGGCACACATAAAAAAGAGGGGGCTATCACCACCATCCTGAAAGCTAACATTTACTGAACATGCACTGTGGACTTTTTCATACTTTACCTGTATTAATGCAGTAACCCTATGAGTTGGGCACTATTATCCCCACTTTACAGATGAGAAAACTGAGGCACAGAGAAGTTATGCAACTTGCTCCAAGTCACGTTGTAGTGAATGGTGCGACTGAAACTCATCCCAGGCAGCCTAGCTCCAGAGCCCGAGCACTTCACCTGAACACTGCTCACCCTGAGAAGCAGCTCCAGCCTCCAGGCTGGCTTGGCACCCCCTCCTCCATCCTCCTGTGGCAGTTTCCACTTCTCCCATGTAACTCATGCTGCACCGATTACAATCCTCTGTGTGGGCAGGAGCTCTGTGTGGTCCACAAGGGTCAGGTTCAAAAGTCAGAGGGTCTCAACTGCCCTCCAAATCCCTGAAGTCACCCTGGTGTGTACACAACCTGCGGGACGATTCTGACACATGCTCAGTTTCGAGGGCCATCGAGCCAACTCAAAGAAGGACGAGAAGGGGCTTCTCTTTCACTCAGATGTTCAGGGCTCATAAATCTTTTAAGAGAACTCTTGAATCCTGAGCCAGAGCATGGGGGATGGCTGGGAACTCTGAGGGATGATCTCACCTGTGGAGCTTACAATCATTCTGCTCTGATCTTAGTAAGTGTGTCTGTTGCTCTGGCAGGGTAGAGCCCATGGGAGCCAGGAGCCCTGGGCAGCCCAGAAGACATAGGTTAAGCGAGGCATGTCCCTCTGCTGAGCCAGTGCTGTGTGAACTGAAGGCTGCACTGACTGTCTGCGTTCCCTTCATCCTTGGTTCCCCACCCACCGCCAACCCCGCCCTGTATTCGTTCAACAAATGTGTGCTGGGCCTGGAGGAGGCCAGGGTCAGGGAAAGCACCAGTCCTAGTCCGCAGGGAGCTCATGGGCTGCGGGAGAATCAAGACTACACCTGCCCATTTTTGGATTGGGTTGTTTGTTTTTTTGTTATTGAGAAAACAAATACAGTATGCTAACACATATATATGGAATCTAAGGGAGAAAAAAAAAAAAAGGTCATGAAGAACCTAGTGGTAAGACAGGAATAAAGACACAGACCTACTAGAGAATGGACTTGAGGATATGGGGAGGGGGAGGGGTAAGATGTTACAGGGTGAGAGAGTGTCATGGACATATATACACTACCAAATGTAAAATAGATAGCTAGTGGGAAGCAACCGCACAGCACAGGGAGATCAGCTCGGTGCTTTGTGACCACCTAGAGGGGTGGGAGGGAGGGAGACGCAAGAGGGAAGAGATAGGGGAACATATGTATATGTATAACTGATTCACTTTGTTATAAAGCAGAAACTAACACACCATTGTAAAGCAATTATACTCCAATAAAGATGTTAAAAAAAAAAAAAAAAAGACTACACCTGGATTAACCATCAGGCAGTGACGGGAATAACAATCCCTGAGGCACACACAAGGAACCTCAGCTGTTCAGATTCCTTAGAAGTCCAGGCAAAACTGGGAAACGGCACTGGGAGGAGGTAGCACCCGAGAGGCAGGACTGTTTGGCCTGTGGTTACAAAGGGTCCCGTGGTCTTGCTTCTACAGATCCCCTGCCCCACTGGTGACACTGTTGGGGGAGGGGCCGAATTTGTAAACAGAAATCAGACAGACACACCCATCTCCTCCCCGGCAAGTACCGGGCAATTCTGCAATTCTGCGAGAAGAAAGCCCCCCAAATAACCCAACTGCCCGTCACTTAACACAATGTCTCATCCTGGGCCACCTAGCGTGAAGCCTTGAAGCTCCAGGTCCACCAGAGGTGCCTCTGGATGCCAAGGTGGTAGGGAGGACGGCAGGGAACTCTGAGCCTCTAGGGAATGCCAAGAGCTGTGTGCTCAACTTTACACACATCAGGACAGTGATACTGTCCTCCTCTGGCGAGTGAAGAAATGAGGCTGGAGGGCTTCGCAACTGGCTCGAGATCGCAAAGCTCAGAAGGCAGCCTGTCCAACTCCAGAGCTGATGCTTGGTCCCCTTGCCCCACAGGAAGTAGGACTGGGCCCCAAAGGACTGATTGTCTGAGGCTCCCAGAGCTCAAGTAAGCATGCAGTGTGAGGGATTCACTTGCCTATTCATTCATTGAACAAATGTACACTAAGTGCCTATCATGCCCCCTGTTCCGGGCAGTAGGGATGCAGCAGGGAGCAAGTCAGGTGATGTCTCTGCCCCATAAAGCAGCATGTGTTCCAGCACAGGAATATGGATATCAAACACATGCACAGAGAGATTCAGATAGTGCAAAGTGTGATCAATGAAACAGGGAACAACTGGGGGGGTGAGCCGCTTAGGCTGGTGAAGGAAGGTCTCTCTGAGCCTTCAAGCAAAGGCCTGAATGTAGTCAGGGCAGAGCATTCCAGCAGAGGGTACAGTTTGGGCAAAGACCCTGAGGCAGGAACGACATCTATGTGTTCTAAGAAGAGAAAGGCCCAAGTGGCTGGAGCTGGAGTAAAGAGAATGATAAGATACAAAGTTGTAAGTGGAGACGAATGAAACAAAGCCCTGCAGGCAACAGGAAAGAATCTGGAATTTAAATTTTTTTTTTTTTTAAAGGTTTGCTTTTTTTTTTTTTTTAATAATTTTTTTTTTCCCCTACTTTATTTATTTATTTATTTATTTTTGGCTGTGTTGGGTCTTCGGTTCGTGCGAGGGCTTTCTCCAGTTGCGGCAAGCGGGGGCCACTCTTCATTGCGGTGCGGGGACCGCTCTTCATCGCGGTGCGCGGGCCTTTCACTATCGCGGCCCCTCCCGTTGCGGGGCACAGGCTCCAGACGCGCAGGCTCAGCAGCTGTGGCTCACGGGCCCAGCCGCTCCGCGGCATGTGGTATCTTCCCAGACCAGGGCTCGAACCCGTGTCCCCTGCATTAGCAGGCAGACTCTCAACCACTGCGCCACCAGGGAAGCCCTGGAATTTAATTTTAATGCAAGGGGAGGCCATTGGGAGAGGCCACAGAGTACAGTGGTTGAGGGTGTGGGCTCTGGAGTTGAAATTCTGAGTCTGCCACCTACTAGCTATGTGGCCTTAGCTTACTCAACCTTTCTGTTTTCTTTTCAGTTTCTTCATCTGCAAATGGAGATAATAATACGACCTACTTCAGCGGGCTACTGAAGGCCTAAACGAGTTATCTCCCATATAGCACTTAGAACAGTGCCTGGCCTACGGGAGGCTCTTAAATATTATGACTTTTAGAGGATTTTAAGCAGAGCAGTGACAACATCTGAGGTTTGATTTAAAAAAATCATTCTTGGCAATTTCCTGGCAGTCCAGTGGTTAGGCTTTCACTGCCAAGGGTGCAGGTTCGACCAGCGGGTCGGGGAACTAAGATCCCACGAGCCACGCGGTGCAGCCAAAAAATAAAATAAAATAAAATAATTGAAAATAAAAAATGAAAAAATCATTCTGGTTTCTATGTGAAGAAGCTATTGGAAAGGGCAACAGAGAGCCCAAAGATAAGGTTCTCGTGTGGGTGGTGGAGAGGTGAGCTGGTTTGGTTGGGTGTGAAGCCCAAAGTACGGAAAAAGAGTTTTAGACACAGCAGACAAGACTTTCTGATGGACTGGCTTTGGCACAGGTAGGTTGCTGCTCTGGGGTCTCCTAAGAAGAGCTGCTTCTCTGCACCGAAAGTGGGAGGGCCCCAGTGGGAAGCTCCTTGTGACTGCACTTCCCGAACTCTTGACCTGAGTCTGAACCAAGAAGGCTGGCTCCCCAGCTGAGCAGCAGTTTGGTTTGGCTGGTGTGGAGTGTGGCCAGGCCAGAAGTACCTGTTGAGCTCAGAGCCCAGAGAGGGAGAAAAGATAAGGCCATAGGGGACTCTAGGGTGGGTGATAAGAGTCCAAGGAAGTGAGCCTTGGGCTGGGAGTTCTCTCACTTACCCCTAGAAGGAGAGCAGAGCCTTCTTCCCCAAAGCCCAGGCCTCCTGGAGAGGGCAAATCAACCAATCACTCTTTCTGTCTCCCTCTCTGCATCTGGGAAGCCAGCCCATGAGAAAGCCAAGCTGCTTCCAGTTACCCAGACCAGAAAACGTAGTCACCGGAAGTCTTTATCTGGTCTCTAAGAAACCTGCTGAGAGCTAAAAACTGCCCTATGTCCAACAGAAGTCCAGCTGTCTGCTCTCCCAGTAAGTATGTTTTACAGGAGGTAGAGTCCAACAGCCTCGGAAAGCTCTGGTCAGATCACTCCACTCTCAGTGGAACGGCTCAGTTTTCTCAGACACGCACCCCTCATTCCCAAACACACAGTCAAAGCAAAACCAGCTTTAGGATCTGTCCCCCTCTGCAAACATGGCACTGGAAGCCAGCACCAAGCACTCTGGGGGTTGAGGGCAGGCGCTGCCCGGCCGCTGCGCACCAGCCCCGCTCTGCTCTCCATACGTAAATTCACGGGCAAAGATGAATGGCTAACAAAAGGAAATGGTGCTGGAACAGTGGGAATCAACAATTTTGCACAGGAAGCTTTGGGAGATGTTGTTTACTGTAGTCTGCCTGAAGTTGGGACAAAATTGAACCAACAAGAGGAGTTTGGTGCTTTGGAAAGTGTGAGAGCTGCTAGTGAACTCTAGTCTCCTCTATCAGGAGAATTAACTGAAATGAATGAAGCTCTTGCAGAAAATCCAGGACTCGTCCACAAATGTTGTTATGAAGATGGTTGGCTGATCAAGATGACATTCAGGAACACGTCAGAACTAGATGAACTAATGGGTGAAGAAGCATATGAGAAATACATAAAATCTATTGAGAAGTGAAAATGGAACCCCTAAATAAGCCAGTTTGAACAACTTAAAAAAGATCAGGGACTTCCCTGGCGGTCCAGTGGTTAAGACTCTGCGCTTCCACTGCAGGGGGCACAGGTTCGATACCTGGTGGGGGAACTAAGATCCCACGTGCCGCACGGCGAGGCCAAAAAACAACAAAAAAAGATTTGTCCCCTCATGCCTCTGCCCAACCAGCTTACCACCTATAAGCCCTTCCCCTCATAATTCCTAAGATTTAGTGGGCTCTCACTACATGCCAAAGCCCTTTCTAAAGTGCTTTTGCATGTATTAACTAATTTACTCTTCACAATGAACCTCTGGGGGTAGCTTCTATTACCTTGCCCATTTAAACACTGAAGAAACAGACACAAAAAGTAACATGCACAAGGTCTTAGTGCCATTACGTGGCAAAGGGAGGATTTGAACCCAAACAGTATGACTCTAGAGCACATATCCCCGAAGACCTAGGATACACTGCTGCCTTATACAGAGCCAAGTGCCACCAATGTCCCAGTTTCAGAAGCCATCACATGGCAGCTCCTCCAAGAACTGCTCTTCCCAGCGCAATGCTTGTGTGCTCATGTTACCTGAGGGCAGAGGCTGTGCCTGAAACACTTGTGAACACTTTTCCCTAAAAAGCCCCCAGTGTCTGGTCTATACCTGAATGACTGGATAAACGTTTAACAGAATCAAAGGCAGGCAGTTCCCACAGCCATGTTGGTGGCTCTGCCTTCTCAGATCTTTCCAATTGTGCCTGGTCACCTCCAGACCAGCTAGCTGGCTTTTAAGAATCAGGGCCGGACTTCCCAGATGGCGCAGTAGTTAAGAATCTGCCTGCCAATGCAGGGGACACGGGTTCGAGTCCTGGTTTGGGAAGATCCCACATGCCGCGGAGCAACTAAGCCCGTGAGCCACAATTATTGAGCCTGCGTGTCTGGAGCCTGTGCTCCGCAACAAGAGAGGCTGCGACAGTGAGAGGCCCGCGCACTGCGATGAAGAGTGGCCCCCACTTGCCGCAACTGGAGAAAGCCCTCGCACAGAAACGAAGACCCAACACAGCCATAAATAAATAAATAAATAAATAAAATTAAAAAAAAAAAAAGAATCAGGGCCGCCTAGGATGGAATATGGCTAGGGCTGCTGTTTGCTTTGTCAAGATTATTTTGTTTCTCAAGCAAGAACTGCCTGTGTTCCAGGGAAAACCCCCTGTAGGGGGGGACTATGCTCTGCCTACCTCCTCACCCTCCAGGCACCGGAGGTTTAAGACAACCAGAAGGGCAGGCAGTTAGAGCCAGTAGAAGAATCTGGCAGGGCAGGCCTGAGACCTGCACTCTAGACTCCGCCTCTGGGTCTCTGTGTGACTGAGAACATTCCTTCCTCTCTCCAGGTCTCAATTTCTGCATCTGTAAATGGGAGTAGGGTTGGTCTAAGAGATTTGCCTGCCCCTCCCAGAGGCCTCCTGACTGCGCGCAGAAAAGTTAATCTGGTTCTTACCTGCTATCCCTTGCAGGGACGTGCGCACCGCGTCCACGCAGCTCTGACAGGTCATCTGCACCGCGAACTCCAGCTGCAAGGACGGGCCGATGAGAGCTGGCGAAACCTTCTTGCGTGACCCTGTTTCACTACCTCCCCTGTGACCACCCCAAAAGGCCTGGAGTAACGCCCCACGTGACCCCTCCTCAAGCGCCTTCTTCATTATCACTCACGATCATTCCAGGAGCAACACCCCTCAACATTAACGCCAAGGGCCCTGCTACTCTCACATTCCAGCCTGGACCCCAGGCCTCAATCCAGGTGTCCGCTCCTTCCCCCATTCTCAAGTTAACGATCACCCCAGGGGCTGAGGCTCTCTGCCCTGCGAGGCTCCCACACGAGGCCTCGACCCTCACCGTGCAGGCAGTCCCGCGGTCCCCCGAGTCCGATGCCATCCCGGACGCAGTCACCACCGTAGGACCCGAACTGTCCAGGTCCTGTGGCGCCAACCCTGAGATGCGTCGGGGGAGGCGGAGCCCCGGAAGCCACTCCTTGCCCCGCCTTCCGCTGCGAGCGCACGCAAGGCTCTGCATCCCCCCCCCACCCACGTCCACGCTGTGGCGGGCAAGTGCTGCGCAGGCGCACTTGGGCCATCCGGCCCCTCGTTGCCTTAGTAACCGCCTGCGCCGCCTGCGCCGCCTGCGCCGCCTGCGCCGCCTGCGCCGCCTGCGCCGCCTGCGCCGCCTGGTGTAAGATGGAGCCATATAAACCCGAGCCCGAGTTACAGCGGTTTTACCACCGGTTGCTGCGTCCGCTGTCTCTCTTCGCCCGCACGACGACGCGCACAGAGTCTCAGAAGCGCCTCCCGCAGGAGGTCCCGATGCTGCTGCCCCTACCGGTCTCACGGCTGACGGTGGCGTCGCTCTGCCGCCAGGTAGCCGAGCGGCTGGCCAACAGCGGGCTGGAGGCGCGCGCGCCTCGCAAGGTACGACTCCGTTTCACCGAGGTCATCTTGGACGAGCTGAAGTGCAGCTGGCAGGAGCCCCCCACCGAACCTGGTCTGAGCCACTTGAACAATCAGAGGCTGCGGAAGCGGCTCCTGGTCTACGTGCTGCTCAGCAGCGAGCAGCTCTTCGTACGCTACCTGCACCTTCAGAAGATCATGTCGACCCCCGCAGCTGTCTTCACCGAATCAGCCACGCTCACCCGGTTGGCCGCCAGCCTCGCCAGGGACTGCACAGTCTTCCTCACCGGCCCCGAGGTCTACCGTGGCCTGCTCGCTGACTTCCGCGCCCTGCTGAAGGAAGGGCAGGTCCAAGTCTGCGTGCCCAGAGTGCGCCCCCTCGGCCCCACTGGGGCTTTCAGGCTCTGCCCTATCCCATGGCATCACAGCACTGGCTTTGCCCAAGTGCCGTATTTCAACCTCAGCCTGAACTACCTCATCCAGCTCAGCCGCCCGCGGGAGTTTGTCAGTGAGCCTGAACCGGATCCAGTGAAGGAGTTGAAGTCCATTCCCCAGCTGAAGAAGAAGAAGCCTCTCCGCTGGCTGTCCACCATGCAAAAGAGGAGAGAAAGCAACTTCAATTCACAGATTGCCTCACTGCCTGGGTCCTCTGTGGCTCCCCCCAGCCAGGCTCCCCCCACCTCCCACTTGCCCCTCTCCTCCCAGCTCCAGAGGGGCCAGTCCATGCCCTCTCTGCGTGAGGGCTGGAAACTAGCAGATGAGTTGGGCCTTCCTCCATTCTCTCCTCGCCCCTTAACCCCACTGGTCCTGGTTGCAGAGAGCAAACCAGAGCTGGAAGGGGACACTGTGGCTGAGGACCTGAAGCAGAGGATGAAGAACATGCACTTGGGGTGGTCTCACTACTCACCGCTGGACTCAGGCCTGCCCCCACTCTTGGGGGCCCTGACCTACCGCCCAGCTGCAAAACATCACATGGAAGAGCTGCAGAGAATGTTGAAGGGCCTTGAGGAGAAGGAAGCCTCAGAGCAGTGGAGCCTCCAGCCCCCCAGATGCCCTCCCCTTGAACCACAGCCAGTGACTGTTACTTTGAAGCTAAGAAATCAGGTGGTCCAGGCAGCTGCTGTACAGGTCTCAGCAAGAAACTTTTTGGATTCCTTCCACGTTGAGGGGGCCGGAGTCCTATACAACCACCTGGCTGGTGAACTGGAACCCAAACTTATCGAGGAAATGGATACTGATCGCACTTTTGGCAGTAGCATCGGGGAGGTCTACAAGGAGCTGATGAGCTGTGTCTCTAATGACCACTTCTCTTTTGACCAGGGGCCCCTGGTTGAGCCTGCAGCCAATGAAGACTGGTCGGCCTTCCTATCCTCAGCCTTTCTATGTCAAGAAAAACAGCGTCGTAACATCAACACCAAGCTGGCTGGACTTTATTCCCAGAGAGCTAACACTTTACAGTCCAACCCTGATAAGATGTCCTCCCTCACATCACTCCAAGCAAGTAAAAGCTGGGAGAAGTGGTCAAACAAGGCCTCATGGCTGAACTGGTGGAAAACGACTTTGTCTGTGGGTGACTACTTCAAGTACCTCACCACCCAGCAGACAGATTTCCTCCATGTCATCTTCCAAATATATGAAGAGGAGGTTCCTGTGGAGATCGTGGCCCCTGTCAGAGAGTCCCTGAAGATTCAGCACCCACCTCCCTTGCTGGAAGACAACGAGCCAGACTTTGTGCCAGGAGAGTGGGATTGGGACACGGTGCTGGAGTGCAGGCTGGGAACTAAGAACAACAGCCTCCTGGAAGACTCTCACAAAATCCTGAGCCTGCAGAAGCGTCTGGAGCGGCTGTGGTCCATGCTTGAGGTCCCTGACAAAGACCGGCTGGACATGGCCATCAAGTACAGCTCCAATGCCCGCCTGAGGCAGCTGCCGTCACTGGTGAGTGCCTGGGAGCGGGCCTTGCAGCCCATTCAGCTGCGGGAGATATTGCTGGGGAGACTGGAGTGCTTTGAGCGACAAGCCTCCGACCCTAACCGTTTCTTCCACAAGACTGACATGGGCCTGAGTCGCTTCCTGGAGGAGAATCAGATCCGCAACCATCTCCATAAGAGGCTCAGTCTAGTGGAGGCTCCTTTGGTTCCCCTCCTGGAGGAGATCGAGTTAGTCTTTGGTGAGCCAGTGACCTTCAAGGGGCAGCACTACCTGGACAAGATGAAGCATGACAAAGTGGAGATGCTCTACTGGCTGCAGCAGCGGCGGCGGGTCCGCCACCTGGTCCGGGCCAAGAGGGCCTCCCATCAGTCAGCCCTGTCCAGGAAGCTCAGCAGCCAGCCTTTAGTAGCCCCTGGGAATACCCCACTACTCTTTGACCAGACCAAGTGCCCTCAGATCCCTCCCTCACCCCCATACACCCAGCAGCTCACCCAGACCTCTTGACTGCTTTGAAAGAAGAAATATCTGGGAGTGCGGGCTTCAGGAAAACTGTGCTTCCAACTACCAGGGGACTGAAATTAGCACTTTATTTTGACCATGAAGTTCTCATAAAAGAATCCACAAGCCCAGTAGTCCCATTTCTGTCAAGCCATGCACAGCACAGCCAAAAGCGCATGTATCAGAAGAACTGAGACCATCCCTTGGAGTTCATTGTAATGGGAAATGTTAGACAGATGGAAACCATCCCCTATGGAACACCTCAGCTTAGCATTTCTATCACGATACACTAGATTGGCTGATTAGAACTCTAAGCCAAGAGACTCTATGGCATAATGGCTAAGAGCTAGTGCTCTGGAGTTAGTAGATGTGGGTTTAAATCCACATCCTGACTGTGTAACCTTGGGCACACTACCTAACTTCTCTGCATCTGGACCTTCCTGTGTCAGGTGAAGGAGTTGGATCCAGGTTGTCACTTCTTCCAGTTCTGGCATACTGTTGGCAGAGCCAAACTTTTTCATTAAATTTTCACCAGTTAATACAAGCACGTGGTACAAAGTACACAAGGGTATGCACTGAAAAGTAAGTCTCCTTCCCATCTTTCCCTCCAATACCTCAGTTCTCCTCCTTGTGGGTAACAACTGTTACCAGTTTCTTGTGTATCTTTTCATTCCCTTATTCAGCAAATATTTATTGAGCACCTACTAGGTGTTCATGCTTGGTCTCTATCACTGAACAAAACAAAGACCCTTACCCTTTGTAGAGTTTACATTCTACTGGGGGGAAACAGACCATAGACCATAAACATAGTACCAAAGCACATTGGGTAATAGAAAGTTAGAGGGTGATAGGTACTGTGGGAAAAAGAAAAAACAGAGAAGGGCAAGAGGAAATAGAGTGTGAAGGTTGTAGCTTTATTAGGGTAGCCTGTGTAGGCCTCACTGGGAAGGGGAGATTTGAACAGAGGCTTGAAGGAGGGGAGGAAGTAAGCCCCGTGGACCTCTGGGACAACAGTGTTCCTGCCAGCTATTGGGAAGCGTAAGGCAGGCGGGTGCCTGGGGTGTTCCAGAAAAGCAAGGTGGCCAATGCAGGTGGAGCGGAGCTAAGGGGAAAGAGGGATCGTGACAAGGTGCCAGGGGGCAGGTTAGATTATGTAAGGCCTGTAGGCCATTGTAAAAATGATTTCAGAGATAGCCTATGCATGTATGAACACACATGAATATGTTGTCTATACACACGTCTTTAACTACACCAGCAGTAGCATGCTGTCCCCTGTTTTGCCCCTTTCTTTTTTCCCCAATGAGCTTGCCTCAAGTTCATTCCACATCGATACACATAGATCTGCCTTATTCTTTTTGATTGCTATCTAGTATCCCACTGGGTGTTTTTGGTTTTGGTTTTTTTTTTTTTTGGCTGTGCCACGCGGCTTGCAGGATCTTAGTCACCCAACCAGGGACTGAACCTGGGTCCCGGCAGTGAAAGCGTGGAGGCCTAACCACTGGACTGCCAGGGAATTCTCTTGAGTGTATTTTTATTTTGTTTAACCAGTCTCTTATTGTTGGACATTTACAAACAAAAACAATGTTCTAAAAAAATCCTTGTTCATCTCTTTAGTATGTGCAGCTATTTCTATGGTTTAAGTTCCTGGAGGTGGAATTATATCCAAGCATAAGCACTTGTAATTTTGATGGATATTACTGATTACCCTCCACAGAGGCTGTAACCATTTGCATTACTGTCAGCACTGCATGATGATAATAATAATTCCCCACTCTCACCAATAGTGTTATCAAAATTTTTAATCTTTACCATCTAATAGGTGAAAAAATTGTATCTCATTTGAGTTGTGTTCTCATCTCTCTTATGAGTGAAGTTGCATCTCTTAGATGTTTAAAAGCTGGGTTATTTTCTGTAAAATTCTCATGCCCTTTGCCCACTTTTCAATTGGTTTTGACTATTTTGCTTTTTTAAAAATTTACTTTTGGCTACATTGGGTCTTTGTTGCTGTGCACGGGCTTTCTCTAGTTGTGGCGAGCGGGGGCTACTTTTCGTTGTGGTGCACGGGCTTCTCATTTAGGTGGCTTCTCTTGTTGCCAAGCCTGGGCTATAGGCGCGTGGGCTTCAGTAGTTGTGGCTCGCGGGCTCAGTAGTTGTGGCGCACGGGCTTAGTTGTTCTGCAGCATGTGGGATCTTCCCAGACCAGGGCTCGAACCCGTGTCCCCTGCATTGGCAGGCGGATTCTTAACCACTGCACCACCAGGAAAGTCCCTTACTATTTATTTAAATTAACACTAATCCCATTATGTGTTTACAGAGATAATATATGTTATGAAAAACAACTTTTTTTTTTAAAGTAGTGAAGAGTGGCTATTTTACTCTTTTGCAAATCTCCTGAATGTCTGGCTTAATAGAAGACAACTGGATTCTCATTTATGTTTCTGCTGCATCTGTTGCAATATTGCACGTCATGCAGCCTCTGGAAAACACTGTACTCAGAAACAGGGAGGGTAGAAAAGGCAAATAACGTGTCAGCAGTATTATGAAAATGGTTTTGGTATCATGAAACCCCAGAAAGGGTCTGGGGGTGCCCTATTTGTATTTTTTTTGAAATAGAGGAAGGGGCACAGGTGGGGGCAAAGGCAGTAGTGAGGGTGGTGTTAAGGACTGTGAGACATGATTCGGGGGAGTGGCCAGTTGCTGGGCAGGGGCAGTAAAAGTGGGGGAAGGGTTGGTTGATCAGCTTGTTTGCTTATAAAATGTCAAGCCAGAGGTAAAATACAACTTGAAAAAAACAATTGGTAATTCTGCAAATTGGTCATTTAGCTGCTGGACAAGCAGATTGGCTTTTGGTGATCTGGCCACTCTGGGAAGCTGAAAGCCACAGAGCTGAAGCCCAGTCCTGACGGTTCACAAGTGCTGGCGGGGACGGGATCTGGGCCCAGGTGCTTCTGACTTCACTAAGCCTACAGCCCCACCCCCTGGGTCTCGGGGTTTCTGTGTCTGGCCCGCCTCTTCCTTGTACCGTTGTTTATCAAACACTTTTCTTTATATTGACTCCCTTTTTAAGAAAATTGTATTGAAGTATAGTTGATTTACCATGTTGTGTTAATTTCTGCTGTACAGCAAAGTGACTCAGTTACACACATATATACATCCTTTTTTATATTCTTTTCCATATGGTATATCACAGGATATTGAATATAGTTCCCCGTGCTCTACAGTAGGACCTTGTTGTTTACCCATCCTAGATATACTAGTTTGCATCTGCTAACCCCAAACCCCCAGTCCTTCCCTCCCCGACCTTGGCAACCACAAGTCTGTCCTCTACGTCTTTGAGTATACTGACTCTGTCTTAAAACTTATTTTAAAAGGCAATTTTAATCACACTAGCTAATACTATATAGTGATTATTAAGTGCCAGACTCCATTCTAAACACTTTTCATGCAGTAATTCATTGAGTCCTCATGGCAATGCAGTGAGGTAGGCACTACTGTTATTTCAAGGCCCAGATGAGGAAACTGAGGCACAGAGTGGTTATGTAACTTGCCCAAGGTCACACAACTAGGAACATGGCAGAGTCTGGATTCAGACCCAGAGGTCTGACTCCAAGTACATTCTCTTAACCACTGTATTGTTTCTTATCATAAAATATAAAAAAACAAGTCTGCCCAGTTGAAGTCCATGGGGAGAAGCTGAATATGATCAAATTTTCAGCTTTCGTCGTTACCTGTCCCCGGAGGAAATCAGGCTTTTGGACAGCCCACTTGATTCCCAGCGGTGACTCTGAGGCCCACATCATTCTTCTTTCAGGCGCAGAGCACTGAACTCCTCCCAAGTGGCAGACACTGCTTGGTGGGGGGGTGTGGGAAGCAGAGCCAGAGGAAACCAGAAAGAACCAGTCGCTGTCGCTGAGGAGTTTAAAGTTTAGTAGGGAAGATAATTTCAATAATATGGCAAGTGAAGGGTACGGTGGGAGCCCACAAAACGGACATGCAACAGAGCCGGGGCATAGGGGAAGGGTGATTGGGGAGAGCTTCCTGGAGGAGGCCACACTCAATTGGAGTCTAAATTCTAGAAGATTGAGTGGGAGTCAGCAGGCACATGATGGCAGAGGAGAAGAGGAGAGCTTTCCAAGCCCAGCGTGAGCAAAAGTACAGGAGAGGAGCGTAGTGTATGGGGGAGAACTACGAGCACTTTGGCATTAATCAGCTTTGAAAAGGCCTGGAAGGGAGTGAGACTGGAGGGGGAGGCAGGGCCAGGTCCAGTGTGGGCCTTGTTCTGTAGGTGTTGGGAAGCCATGTATTCACCAGCAGATACCTACCGAGCACCTGCTCGGTGCCTGGGGCTGCTCCAGGTGCTGAGGACGCCACACTGCACAATACAGACAAGGACGCTTCGTGTTCGGGGGGGAGGACCCAACAGCCAGGCAGGTAAAACAAATGATACAGGGGAAAAAAGCCAAAATGGCAACAGAAAACTCAGAGAAAAGCAATTTAAAATAGGGGATCGGGACTTCCCTGGTTGCACAGTGGTTAAGAATCCACCTGCCAATGCAGGGGACACGGGTTCGAGCCCTGGTCCGGGAAGATCCCACATGCTGCGGGCCGCGGAGCAACTAAGCCCATGTGCCACAACTACTGAGCCTGAGCTCTACAGCCCGTGAGCCACAACTACTGAAGCCCGCGCGCCTAGAGCTGGTGGTCCACAACAAGAGAAGGCACTGCCATGAGAAGCCCACGCACCGCAACGAAGAGTAGCCCCCGCTCGCTGCAACTAGAGAAAGCCTGTGCGCAGCAACGAAGACCCAAAGCAGCTAAAAATAAATAAATTTATAAAATAGGGGATCGTGGAATTCCCTGGCTGTCCAGTGGTTAGGAATCTGTGCTTCTACTGCAGGGGGCACGGATTCGATTCCTGGTCAAGCCGGGGCACGGCAAAAAAAAAAAAAAGAAAATAAGGGATCAGAGGAGGGAATATTTGAGCAAAGACTGGAAGGAGTGGAAAGGGAGTTGTGTGATACCTGGGAAAGAACATTCTAGGCTGGAGCTAATGTAAGTTCAAAAGCCCTGAGACAGGTGTGTGCCTGGTGAGTCTGAGGAGGCCAGTGTGGCTGGAGTGGCACAGACCAGGTGGGGAATGCTTGGGAATCAGGTCAGAGAAATAAGGGGGTTTTATCAGGCTTTAGGCAGAGGAGTGACATTTGGCTGCCCCACGGGTGAGGGTTAGGAGGCTGCGGGTTGGAGGCTAGCAGGCAAGGGTGGAGGCTGCCACAGTGGGAAGGTGAGCCGGGACGGAGTGTTAGGAGGCAAAGTTGGCAGTGTTTGGTGAAGATTGACTGTGGGGAATGAGGGTAGAGAGTCAAGGACACCGCCTCTGTGTCCTGGGTGTCTGGCTTGGGCCTCTGGTGGAGCCCTTCATGAAATGAGAGGATGGAGGGTTTGGTGGGAGTGCAGTGGGGGGAGATGATGAGTTCAGCCCTGAAAAGGTTAAGTTTGCAAATTCCCTGGTGGTCCAGTGGTTAGGACTCCACACTTCCACTGCTGGCTGGTCGGGTTCAATCCCTGGTCCGGGAACTAAGATCCTACAAACTTCATGGCCAAAAAAAAAGAAAAAAAAAGTTAAGTTTGATGTGCCTGCAGGGCATCCAAGTGGAGATCCAGAGGCAAATGTTTTTTCTTAGATGGACAGAAATTTTGCTAAAGATGGAAATCTTTAAACAGCATACTTATATACATATGTCTTATGCCACTGCTCAGATATCACAAACTGTAATTTTCTAGGTCAATCTGGGGCCTAAAATATGTAAAAGAATTATTTGTTTACAATTTTACCAAAGCTAAACTTTCTAAAATAAAAGCTATTATTCACTAAATACAAAGTTCACCTAATACCACTGAGTTAGGCATTGCTATGGACTAAATGTTTGTGTCCCCCCCAAAACTCATATGTGATGGTGTTCGGTGGTAGTTTGGGAGGTATTTAGGGTTAGATGAGATCATGAGAGTGGGGTCCCAGCCCTTAAAAGAAGCAGAAGAGACCAGAGCCCCCTCTCTTTCCACCGTGTGAGGATACAGCAAGAAAGCAGCAAATGGCAAACCAGGAAGAAGGCCTTCACTAGGCACTGGATCTGCTGGCACCTTAACTTAGGACTTCCCAGCCTCCAGAACTGAGGAATAAATGTTTGTTTAAGCCTCCAGTCTGTGGTATTTTGTTACAGCAGCCTGAGCAGACAGAGACAGGCATCATCAGGTGTATCCCAGCTAGGGAGTCAGAAGTCCCAGCTTTCCCCCATCAACAGAGGAGTGGATAAAGAAGATGTAGTACATACATATTGTACAATGGAATATTACTCAGCCATAAAAAAGAACAAAATAATGCCATTTGCAGCAACATGGATGGACCTAGAGATTGTCATACTGAGTGAAGTAAGTCAGACAGAGAAAGACAAATATCATATGATATCGTTTATATGTGGATCTAAAATAAATGGTACAAATGAACTTACTTACAAAACAGAAATAGTCACAGATGTAGAAAACAAACTTATGGTTACCGGAGGGAAAGGGGGGAGAGATAAATTTGGAGATTGGGATTGACATATACACACTACTATATATAAAATAGGGAATTCCCTGGCAGTCTAGTGGTTGGGACTTGGTGCTTCCACTGCAGGGGGCACAGGTTCCATCCCTGGTCGGGGAAGTAAGATCCTGCCTGCCGTGTGGCCAGAAAATAAAATGAAATGAAAAATATAAAATAAGATAAAATAAAATAAAATAAAATTCTACTGTATAGCACAGGGAACTTCTACTCAATGCTCTGTAATGACCAATATGGGAAAAGAATCTAAAAAAGAGTGGATATATGCATATGTATAACTGATCCACTTTGCTGTACACCTGAAACTAACACAACATTGTTAATCAACTATACTCCAATAAAAATTTAAAAAAAAAAGAGAAGAAGAAGAGAAAATACTTGAAGAAAGAACAAAACAAAGAAGTCCCAGATTTCCCGTTCATTGCCTGTGACCTTGGGGAAGGAATTCCATCTCCTTTTCACCCATTCATTTATCGCATATTCAATGAGCTATGGCTGTGCTTAGGCACTGAGGAGAAAGCAGTGAATGAGCAAAGCTGACAGGGTTTCTGCCCTCAAGAGAGAGTAGAAGTAATGGAGAGGCCTGTGGCTCACCCGTGACCTGGAGCCTTCCTTCCTGCCTTGAGAGGCTCAGGAGGAGGTAGGTTATGTCCAAGCCCAACCAAGCCCTGGGACCTGGGACCTGGGCTTTATGTGCCTCGTTTTATTGTACTCTCATCTCATCCCTGCAAGACATCTATATGCTTATCCTACAGATGAAGAAATGCTCAGAGAAGCAGAGCTATTCACTGAAGGTCTTATAATTAATAAGTGATAGATAAAAATTTAGAACTTGTGCTTCCCTGGACACCATCGAGAGAGTGGAAGACACCCCACAGGATGGGAAAAGAGATTTGCAAATCACATATCCGATAAGGGAATTGTATCTAGACTATATAAAAAACTCTTACAGCTCAATAATAAAGACAAATAACCCAATTTATTCTTTTTTTTTTAATTTTTATTTATTTATTTAATTTTGGCTGCGTTGGGTCTTCGTTGCTTCACGTGGGCTTTCTCTAGTTGCGGCGAGCAGGGGCTACTCTTCGGTGCAGTGCATGGGCTTCTCATTGTGGTGGCTTCTCTTTGTTGCTGAGCATGGGGTCTAGGCGCGTGGGCTCTAGAGCGCAGGCTCAGTAGTTGTGGCACACGGGCTTAGTTGCTCCGCAGCATGTGGGATCTTCCCGGACCAGGGATTGAACCCGTGTCCCCTGCATTGGCAGGTGGATTCTTAACCACTGCGCCACCAGGGAAGCCCCTAGTTTCAGGTTTTAAATCGCGACACCTCATCTGACCAAACTCCCCAAAATAACAACTTGCTGGCTGGCTAAGGCAGAGATTTAAGTGGGTTCCACTGAGGGAGTTATTAAAATGTCATCCTCTCCTCCTGCAGGACCTTGAAGGCCTCAGATCACTTGGAGATGACCCGTCTAAATTAAAAGGTAATTCCTATGAAGGGTGTAACATGGGGCACGGAGTAAGCACTAGCTATGCGTTACTATTATTGTTGTTGCTGTTATCAGGTGACTCCTAGGAGTTATGCAACAGTGAGGTGAGGTCATTCTGGGATTAGGGTGTAACAGGAATCTTCAGGGGCTCTCGGAAGCTGCTGCAGCCTGAGATCTTAGCCACAGAGCAGTGAGGATATGGATCAATTTATGCATGGAGCTCTAGAGCCCTTGGGGGTGGAGGTGGGGAAGGTCCGTACCCTAACCCTAGGCCTAATGATTCAGCCAGGGAGACCTGGAAGTGGACCAGAGCTGCTCACTCAAGGCTGAGAGATGGTCTCTGAGATATATTCACCTCTAGGAAGGGAGTCTGGGCTCAAGACTTGGGGCCCAGAATCTCCATCCATCCATCCATCAAATCATCGAAGAAATATTACAGTAAATCCACTAAGGGCCAAGGCAATGTCATTTTTTGACCCTTGTTGGTCTTAGTCTGTCAGACTTTTGGGGTCCCCACCCCACATCTTCTCACATCTGATCAAGTGCACCTATGTCCCACATCAAATAATATTTTGCTGTAAATTTCTTTGAAAGAAATTTTATAGTTTTGCTTTTGAAATTATCTGACTTCATGTAACTTGTTTAAATTATGATTTGCTAGAAAAATGTAAAAAAAAAAAAGAAAAAAGAAACAAACAAAAATAAAACAGTCCAGTGGGAATAAGCAAAATAAGGACAGGGTATGATGGATGCTGAAAGATGTAGTGTTCTGAGAGAGAGGGAGGGGGCTCCTTTAGACGAGGTGGTCCTTACTCTGAAGAAATAGCATTTAGGCTAAGACAGGACAGCTGGGAAGGAACCTGCCCCCTACAGAGCAGGGGGAGTCTCTCCAGGCAGAGGGAACAGCCAGTGCAAAGGCCCTGAACCTGGAAAGCACTTAGCTTGTGGACAGGAAGAGGGTCATTGTGGCAGGGGCTGAGTGAGGGGCAGTGAGAGAGCACGAGATTAGTTCAGACAGGAGGGCAGGGGCCAGGTGATGCCCAGCTGTACAGACCATGGTACGGAGTTGAGATTTTGTTCTAGGTGGAGAGCGCCACTTAGGTTGGGCTCCCTGGGGAGCAGATTCAGAGAGGGTGATTGGCGGGCAGGAGGTCCATTAAGGAGTGCTCTCAGGATCAACACCAGGGGAAGAGAGGGGAGGGAGGCAAGACTGAGCAGAGGGAGAATTTGAGCTGCCGTGCAGTCTCAATGGACACCTCCCCTGACGCAGCAGGGAGTTCTGCAGCTGGGATGACCCTTCAGATTTGTCATTAGATGCAGCTGCCTGGGGGAGTGGGCATGACTCTTCAGCCGAGGCCCCGAGGGGCTGACAGCAGAGGGCAGTGAGCCAATAGCTGGACACCAAGTCCATCCCTGAAGGAGAATCTGGTCTGTGCGTCACAGCCCACAACCTGATCCCGTTTATGTTTAATGAGGTCCCTCTAGCTGCGGTGTGGAGAGAATTATTGGAGGGAAGAGTGGGTCCATCCAGGCCAGCAGTGATGGTGGTTTGGCCATGAGTGATGGCTGTGGGAATACAGATAAGTGGATGATTCTTGGAGACATTGGGAGGTGGAACCAGAGCACTTGAAGATGGATTAGATGTGAAGCATGCAGGGAAGGGAAGAGACAAGGACGCTTCAGGTCTGTGGACTGAACAACCGAGGGAACAGTGATGCAATATGCTGCGATGTGGGATTCCTGAGGGAAGTGGCTGGGTGGGAGGTGAGAGAGCAGGGAGAGAGCGCCCCTCAACTTCTGTACAGGCTCGAGACCCTGGGAGTGTCCAGGACCAAGCCTCAACGGCGCCATCGTGTGGTGGTAATAAGTCATAACAGCAGTGGACTCCAGACCTCAGTTGCCTGAAAGGTGGGGAAAGAGGTCAGACCACAGGAAATACCCTCAGAAACCAGCCCCACGGCGCCTCTTTCACACTAAGTAAATCATTGTGGATTTTGGACAACTCAGAGTAGGAGGGAGATGAGGAGCCTCAAAAGAAAGAGATAGCTAGGCAACGGAGTTTGAGGAATTATTTGAGAAAGATAAAATGGTGTTATTGTACCTGTGCCATAAAGGAATCAATCAACATAATAATAATGTTGACAGCTACCATTCAGTGAGCAGATAGGAGGAGCTGCATGAGCCCTTGTAATCTACACGCATCAATACAAGGAGGCTCAGAGAGGTGAAAAGATGTGTCCCAGGTTATATAGTAGTAGATGGTGGTGGAGTTAGGATTAAAACCCAGGTCAGCCTACCAATGGATCTCAACCCTGTCAGATCCAACATGCCATTTTAACAGTAAATATTTTACAATGCCCTCTTTACATCCCAACATCTGGATTGTGCCTGATGCATTATTGTGCACTCGGTCAATATTTGTTAAATGAATGAAATGAAATTCACGGATAGTATCCTACCTAACGACATAATTTTTTAGATCAAGTAAAAAGAAAATGAAAGCAATTTATGCTAAAGAAATCTGCATTTCCACATATACATGCTCAGTCAGGATCACATCGGAAGACGTAACAAGGTGATTATTGTGAACTGGGATCACCCCAAATACTGATCTAGGCATGATCTTTTTCTTTTCTTTTTTAAAATTAATTAATTAATTAATTAAATTTTAGCTGCGTTGGGTCTTTGTTGCTGCACGTGGGCTTTCTCTAGTTGTGCCGAGCGGGGACTACTCTTCCTTATGGTGCATGGGCTTCTTACTGCTGTGGCTTCTCTTGTTGCGGAGCATGGGCTCTAGGCGCGCGGGCTTCAGTAGTTGTGGCACGTGGGCTTAGTTGCTCCGCGGCACGTGGGATCTTCCCAGACCAGGGCTTAAACCCGTGTCCCCTGCCTTGGCAGGCGGATTCTTAACCACTGCGCCGCCAGGGAAGTCTGAGACATGATCTTCTGAAATGTTGAATGCCCTTTGTAAAGATCTGAACTCATGGGCTTCCCTGGTGGCGCAGTGGTTGAGAATCTGCCTGCTAATGCAGGGGACACGGGTTCGAGCCCTGGTCTGGGAAGATCCCACATGCCACGGAGCGGCTGGGCCCGTGAGCCACAATTGCTGAGCCTGCGCGTCTGGAGCCTGTGCCCCGCGACGGGAGGGGCCGCGATAGAGAAAGGCCCGCGCACCGCGATGAAGAGCGGTCCCCGCACCGCGATGAAGAGTGGCCCCCGCTTGCCGCAACTGGAGAAAGCCCTCGCACGAACCGAAGACCCAACACAGCCAAAAATAAATAAATAAATAAATAAATAAGAAAATCCTTTAAAAAAAAAAAAAAAAGATCTGAACTCATACAAGGAAAATTCTTCCCTGGATTTTCATTTTAGTAGACTTCCTGGAAAATTCAGTGTATGCTATAACTGTGCACATAATATTACATGTTTACATATATAACAGAGTTAGGGTTCCTGGCGCAGATAATTATAAACAGGTTTTTCCTCTTACATAAATGACCAGTGGGACATCAGAAAGCTGTGCAGGACACGGAACAATTCTGTTATGTGGGACTGTCCTGAACATTGAAGGATGTCTAACATCTCTGGCCCCTGTCTACTAAGGACCAGAAGAGCCCCTATCAATGTGAAAACAAAAATGCCCCTACATATTTCCAAATTCAAATTTCCAGGGACAGTAGAGCTCCCTTGAAACCTCTGGTGTATGTGAAAGCCTAGCCACCTAAGCTTTGCTTAACTGGCCTTCTCTTTCCAAGCCCACCCCTCCCGCACCGCCCCCCACCCTCCACCGCAAAGACCTGGGCTTTCACACTCTCACTTCTCATCCCACCCTTTAGGACTCTCTCTGCAAGTGTTTGTTTGTTTGTTGCTAGAAGACTAGAACTGAGGTAATGAATGAGGTACATTTCTATCTTATTTCTGCAAATAGGCTCAGAGAAGTAAAGTAACTTGCTCATAGCCACACAGCCAATTTGAAGTGGCTAAACCAGAATTAAAAGCTAGTCAGTCAGTCTGACTCTAAAGCCTGTGATTTTGCCCTCTTTTCTAATCCCTCCTCACTGTCTCCTACCTCTCAGTCTTGGGGAAACAAGTCTTAGGAAACTGAAGTATTTCACTTACTGGGTAAAATTTTTAGAAGTTGTCCACCATTTCCAAAGGTCAGGAGGTGAGCTGGAGGGATCTGGAATGGATTCAGACCATACAGCTGTTAACTACCATTTTCATAAATCAGGTGAAATTCCCGGAAGGAAACCCTGCTGTTTGCCCTACCTTGTCCTAGAAAGGGAAGTTCCATTTGGCCAGGTCCAGGGTGTTGGGCCATCCCCTAGACATTTTCATTTCTGGGTAGCGTTTGCTTCAGTGTAAATGCAGACCTTCTCAAACCCTAGTGGCAGAAGAGGGTGAAATCAACCCCTTATCCTGGGACCTAGGGATGAGCTGCAAGCAACTACCATTTCATTGAAAATTCAGGTCTTTAAAGAAGTGCTGCTGGAATTCCCTGGCAGTCCGATGGTCAGGATTCCTTTGGCGCTTTCACTGCCATGGCCTGGGTTCAATCCCTGGTCAGGGAAATGAGATCCCTTAAGCCACTTGGCACGGCCAAAAAAAAAAAAAAAAAAAAATACTGTAAATTTTGCACACCATCCCTAATATTTGGGGGACGTTCCAATAGAAAATAAATTTAAAATAAACTTCATCTCAGTGTAGAAATTGACATATAAGAGCATACTTTTCAAACATAAATATTTCTAAGATTCACCCACATATTCCAAGTTCCTTACCTAGACCTACCTAGACCTGAAGCAGAAGCCAGGACCATGCATTGTCAACTACTCCCCCATTCCTCACTCCACACCCCCTGGCCACTGGGTGACTGATCTATTTTTCTTTTTCTCTTTTTTTTGACCGCGCGGCTTACGGGATCTTAGTTCCCAGACCAAGGATCGAACCCGTGCCCCCTGCTGTGGAAGCACCGAGTCCTAACCTCCGGACGGCCAGGGAACTCCGGTGGCTGATCTATTTAGTTCATTGAGCTTACTTGGGGGAACAATGCTCTGTTTATCCTCTGGCTTTAAATGGCACCCCTCCTGTACTCCGGGGTCTGCAGAGGCCAGTTTGAGCAGCAGAATCTCTATCTGTATTAGAACTGGATTCAAACCCTGCTTCCATCTTCACCCTTTCTACAACTTGGGCAAGTAACTGAATCTCTTGTTGCCTTAGTTTCCTTATCTGCATCACAGCTGTTTTGTGGGGTTGTTGTGGGGTTCAGTGGGCTAATACATATGCATGTACTGAGAATGCTGAGTGCCTAGCATGTAGTTAGTGCTCATAAAATGTTAGACATTATTTTTACTGTTGTTAATATTTTTGTGTACTGGGCTCTCTTCTGGGGAACACGCATGCAGACAGACCTCTAAGGTGGGCCTCATGATCCCCACCTCCTGGTGTTCACATCTTTGTGTAATCCTCTCCCCTCCCCTTGAGTATGGGAGAGACCTGTGACTTGCTTCTAGCCAGCAGAAAACAGCAGAAGTGTGAGACTTCCCTGGTGGCGCAGTGGTTAAGAATCTGCCTGCCAATGCAGGGGACACGGGTTCAATCCCTGGTCAGGGTACTAAGATCCCACATGCCATAGGGCAACTAAGCCTGCACACCACTACTACTGAGCCCACATGGTCTGGTGCCTGAGCACTACAACTAGAGAGCCTGTGTGCCACAACTAGAGAGAAGCCCACATTCCGCAACAAGAGATCCTGGGTGCCGCAACTAAGACCCGATGCAGCCAAAAATAAATAAATAAATAAATAGTAAAAAAAAGGAAAGGAAAACAACAGAGGTGATTGATACAAGTGATTACGTGTGTGATTATGTTAGACAAGACTTTAATATCCTCGCTTTCCCTTACCCGCTTTGAGGAAGCAAGCAGCTGTGTTGGGAAGGTCCACATGGCAAGGAGCTGAGGGTGGCAGACAGCCATCAGCCATCAAACAACTGAGGCCCCAGTCTGAGGTCCCACAAGGAGCTGAGTGCTGCCAACAGCCCCGTGAGCTTGGAAGCAGATCCTTCCTCAGTCCAGCCTCCAATGAGACTGCAGCCCTAGCCATTCGTTTTGTGATAATGTTCCACACAGCGATAGAGAACTGATACACCACCTCTCTCCTTTCAAACTCTTGGTTCCTGCAATTCTCCCCTCACTCTCCTAAATCATCAATATCTCCCTTTCTATTCCATCAACTCATAAGCATACTCTAGTGTCTCTCATCTTAAAAACACGCTTTTTGGCTGTGCCCCAAGGCATGCAGGACCTTGGTTCCCCCACCAGGGATCGAACCCCGGACTCCTGGCAGTGGAAGCATGGAGTCCCAACCACTGGACCACCAGGGAATTCCCAACTCACCACTCTTAATGAGGTCCCCCATGACCTACATGTTGCCCAATCCCAAGGTCACTTCTGTCTCCTCATCTTACTTGCCCTCTCTGTGGCATTTGACACAGCCAGCCACTTCCTCTTTCTTGAAATCCACTCTCTTCTTCTACTTTCTTGACCTCATCCTCTCAGACTTCCTTCTCTCTCAATGTCCATTTCTTCCCAGTCTCCTCTGCTGCCTCCCTCTTTTCAGCTCAGCTCCTGAATGTTGCCATGCCCCTGGCTTCACTTTCCTCATGTGTAATTGTACAATTTCTCTCTTGAAGGTTGTTGTGAGAATTGCCTGAGATAACATATGTGTGACTTAAAAAAAATTCCTCCCTTTCGTTTGTGAATTGCAAGTATGCGCTCTTCCCTCGCTCTGATGAGAAAATGAGGCATCCTTTCCCCCAGACACTTGTCAGGTGGCTCCGGTGTCCAAGGAACAGACTTTGGGGAAGATGACTGTTTCCCACGAAGGTGAAATATGACAGCAATGTGGATCTCTGGAAACCCAGATCTAAGAAAAGTCTCACTGCCTCTGCTGGGCCTTAGAAATTGCTAGACCTTTCAGGAGGAGGAAGTTCAGGGGGCTAAGAGTCTAGGAGTACAGAGGCAGTGGCATTGAGCTCAGCCAGGGTCAGTGGGGGTGAAACTATGCACCTCAGATTGGGACTCGAACCCACGCAGCCGGGATTCGAAACCGACCAAAAGTCTTGGTCTTCCAACTGAGAGCACACACCTGCTTTCAGAACTTAATGCAGCTCAGGTTCTTTTTTTTTTTTAAACATCTTTATTGAAGTATAATTGCCTTACAATAGTGTGTTAGCTTCTGCTTCATAACAAAGTGAATCAGTCATACATATACAATATGTTCCCATTTCTCCTCCCTCTTGCATCTCCCTCCCTCCCACCCTCCCCATCCCACCCCCCCAGGCGGTCACAAAGCACCGAGCTGATCTCCCTGTGCTGTGCGGCCGCTTCCCACTCGTTATCTATTTTACATTTGGTAGTGTATATATGTCCATGACACTCTCTTACTCTGTCACATCTCACCCCACCCCCTCCCCATATCCTCAAGTCCATTCTCTAGTAGGTCTGTGTCTTTATTCCTGTCTTGCCACTAGGTTCTTCATGGCCTTTTTTTTTTTTTTTTCCCCTTCAGCTCAGGTTCTTGATGTCTCATTGCAGAAAGAATTCAGTGAGAGACAAAGTGACAGGTAAGAAGTGGATTTATTAAGAGAGAAACACTCTCCACAGACAGAGTGTGGGCCACCTCAGAAGGTGAGAAAGGCACCAGGGTATGGCGTTGTCAGTTTTTATAAGGGTGGGTAATTTCTTAGGCTAATGAGTGGAAGGAGTATTCTAGCTATTTCGGGAAGGGGCGGGGATTTCCAGGAATTGGGCCACCGCCCACTTTTTGATCCTTACGGTTGGGCTTGGAACTGTCACAGCGCCTGTAGGTGTGTCATTTAGCTTGCTGACGTGTTACAGTGAGTGTATACTGAGGCTCAAGGTCTAGTGGAAGTCGACTTGTCTGCCATCTTGGACCCATTTGGTTCTGATCAGTTTATGTCATGTCCTCGGGCTGTGTCATTCTTTCAAAGGTTGTGCCCTGCCCCCTTCCCTCCTGTTTCAGGGGTGGGTCAGGGGTGCCTTCCTGAGGAATCGTCCTCTAAACCGAGAGCTGAAAGGTTTCTGGGAGTTTGGCCAAGGGAAGAGCAATGTGAAGCTTCCAGGGTGCGCAAGAGCTTGAACTTCTGCAAACAGAATGAGACTGGAGTGTCAAGTGCACAGCACAAGGTGACGGCCAAGGTGCTTCTGGGCCTGGAGGGGGCCTTAGGAGCCAGATTAAGGACCTGGGACTGTCTCCTATAAGAGAGACAAAGGGTGCCCCGAAGAGCTGCAACTGGGGAGGGCACAAGCAGAGATCAGCCACTGCTGGGCTCCCTCAGGCCCCCCCTCTCAGACATCAGCTGGGAGCTTGGAGCTGACTCTGGTCTGGCTCCAGCACTCAGTTTTGAGTAGCTGAAAGTCACTTCGTCTCTATAGCCCTCTGCTACCAAAAGAAGTCAGGTGTGAACCGGATGATCTTTAGGACCTGCTCTCCCCACTCTCCATGCCCAAACTAACCCTCTACCCACTTCTGGGGCTTCCCCAACTCCCTTAAAAACTCTCTTCCCTGTTTCCTGTCCCCCAGCTGGTAACATCTGGGAGGAAAATTCCTTTTTCTCATCTCTCTCCACTAGACTGGGAGCTCCGAATAGGCAGCACTATGCCTAGTGTATCTGTTCATGCATGCTTCCTCTTGCTAGGCCTTGAACACAGTGGTGAGTGCTTGGTGGAACAAAAGAACGGTCCCAACCCTGTGCACTTTCGCAAGTTTGTGTTTGATCCCCATGACAGCCTGAGGCAGCACCAGTGCAGGGAATTTTAGCTGCCATTTTGCTGATGAGAAGATGGGCCTCGAGGAGCTGGTGGAGCTGTGAACTCAAGCTCTGAAGCCAACTCTCTGGGTTCAAGTCCAGCTCTTTCACTTAGAGCAGATGTTTGGCAAGCCACTTAATCTCCCTAAACCTGTATTTTCTCAGTTATAAGTCGGGGATAATAACATCTACTTCACAGGATTGCTACAAAGATTAAAGGGAGATGGCATATAACATGTATAATAAGCATGCAATAAATGCTAGTTATTTTTATTCTCAGGCCAGCATCCTTTCTCCTCCCCAAATGTTACCGAGTCCAAGCTCGCCCTGCTCGCCGCACGACAGGCCAATAAATCGGGAGACGAGGTGTTGAGGCAAGGAAAACGACTTTATTCAGAAAGCCGGCAGACTGAGAAGATGGTGGACTAGGGTCCCCCAAAACCATCTTATTGGGGTCTGGATGCCAGTTTCTTTTATAGAACAGAGACAGGGAGGAGGTGAGGAAGTAAAGTAAAAATGCCACTTATCTTGCAAAATAGGAGGGGATGTGTTAATCTCTTCTTTTGTGCAGCCACTCACAGATGGACAGGGTCAGAATGTCTCTCTGTGAGCTGAACAAAGGCACTTTAGTTTAACGGGCAGAGGGGCAGGGTTCCCTGTGGCAGGATGCTCACAGCTATAGACAGTGATTATAATAACAAAAGCAACGAAAAGCAAAGGTTAAAGTGAAAGAAACAGATCCAACAGGGAGTCAGAACTGGCTCTTCCCTGCTACACAAACAGCAGCTCCAAGACGTAAGAAGATTACTTCCAGGCTGCGGCTGGGGCCACCCCTCCCCAGACCCGGCTGGTGCAAGGACGCGTTAGTCAGCGCAGGACTGACGCCAAGCTGCCCGCACAGCCAGCGCGCCCCATGAGCCTCACGTGAATAAGCGAGCGCGCAGGCGCCCCCAGCCGGCGCCCATTGGCCGGCACCCCGCCGCCCTGGAGCTGAGGGAGGGACGGAGGGAGGGACCCCCAGGGCTCCCCCGAACACCCCCGACCCCCCCGGCCGCGGGCTGCTCCGCCCGGTCGGTTGGGCGGCGCGTCTGTCAGAGCGTGTGGACGGGACGCCGGCTTCGCCCTCGCCATGGCGCCCTGGCTGCAGCTGCTGTTGCTTTTGGGGCTGCTCCCGGGCGCCGCTCCGGCCCCCAACGAGCCCCGAGCGGCCGGCGCGCAGGCCTGGGAGCTGGCGTCCCCGGAGCTGCTGGAGCCCGCCCGCTTCGCACTAGAGATGTACAACCGCGGCCGGGCTGCCAGGACGCGGGCCGCGCTGAGGGTCGTGCGCGGTCGCGTCCGCCGGGTGAGGACGCATTGGGGGCGGCGGCAGCGGCGGCGGCGGGTGGGGGGCCGGTGCAGGGTGAGCGGGGCTCTCGTCCGAGGGCTGGGAGCTTTGGGGTAGACTTGGGGCTGGGGCGTTGGACGCCTGACTTGGGATGGGGGCGTTGGACCTCTAGGGATTGGGAAGGGGAACGGCACGGTGGGGCTGTGAGCCCCACGAAGGCCGGACTGAGGAGAGAGTGGCTGTGCCCGCCTCACGGCGCCCCCCTCCCCCCCCATCCAGGCGGGCCAGGGGTCGCTGTACTCCCTGAAGGCGACCCTGGTGGAGCCGCCCTGCAACGACCCCACGGTGTGCCAGCTCCCTGTGTCCAAGAAAACCCTGGTGAGTGATGGGGTTCCTGCGATACCCTGCCCCCAGACTGAGTCTGGCAGTAGTTGGGATGATCGGTCAAGTCTAGAGGGAGGGATCTGAGGCCGCAGCTACCCCACCGTGAGTCACTCCCCAGGCCTGGAAGGGCAGAGACCAAGATGCTGTAAAAGGGAGGGTGTCTGGGTGCTCACTCCCGTACTGTGCCTCGCTGTCCCCTATGGGGATGGTTGCCTTGGAGGTGGTCCTCATTGGGGGACCCTCCGGCTCCGTCTTGCCAAGGCCTTGCTCCTGTCCCAGCCCCGCGACGGGCTTACTCCTCTTCCTCCAGCTTTGCAGCTTTGAAGTCCTGAATGAGCTGGGGAAACACATGCTGCTGAGGCGGGACTGTGGCCCAGTGGATACCAAGATTACAGGTGCTGGGTTAGCCCAGGGATGCTGGGATAGCTCAGGTCAGACTTCGCTCAGGGGTCAGTCCTGATGCTTCTCTGTTCCAACCCTCTCCAGATGACAAAAATGAGACTTTCAGTTCATTCCTTCCACTGTTGAACAAGGATCCCCTGCCCCAGGTGAGGAACCTGTTTGTCTGGGGAACTGGCTGCTGCCTTATATTCCCTCTCTTCCCCTCACCCTGGCCTGGGGCTCCCGGGTCATTCTGAGAAGGACGCCTTGTAAAGACCCCTCTGCCTTTCCAGGACTTTTCTGTGAAGATGGCTTCAATCTTCAAGGACTTTGTCACCACCTATAACCGGACATATGATACGAAGGAGGGTGAGGACCTAGCCTTGGCTGTACCTGTCCCGATCAGATCAGGACCTTCCTCCCAACTTGGCACCTTGGTGTGGGAGAGGGGAAGGGCACAAGGGGCAGTGCCTCCTTTCAAGGGCCCCTAAATCCCCAACTTCTTGCTCAGCCTCCCAGGACTTGGCAGCCGTCTCAGGCACCTGGCCCCTTCTCCCATCTGATTTTCCTGGTCAGAAACCTTAGGTCTCCATCATCCTGGGTAGAGGGGGATGGGGCAAAGGCCAGATTTTCTCTGCTGGAGGACCCCTGGCATGGTGGCCTTTTCCCACAACCTCCTGTCTCAGGATGTCCTCTGGAGCCCATTTCGGTTCTGCCTTCGTACCTGGGAAGTCATCACCCCGGTTTGGCCCCATTATTATCACTTGCAGGTCTGGCCCCCTACCCTCACCCACCCCAGGGTTCTGCCCTTCTTGAAATAAGCTTCAGGCCTGATCCAGAGCTTACCATTCCCCAGGGAAACCTCTGCCTCTTATCCCCAAGCACCTCTCCTTTTATGATCTGCCTGGGGCCCAAGCCTCTCTTCTACTCCTTGTTCCTCAGAAGCCAGGTGGCGCATGTCCGTCTTTGCCAGTAACATGGTGCGAGCGCAGAAGATCCAGGCCCTGGACCGTGGCACAGCTCGGTATGGGGTCACCAAGTTCAGTGACCTTACAGGTAGGGGTGGTGGCCAGAGCCATCATGGTACCTGGAAGAGACAGGGCCTGCTCCCAAGGCCCCTGGTCAGGACTGGCTTAGAATACTCTTTTCCCATCCCCTGCCCACAGAGGAGGAGTTCCGCACCATCTACCTGAATCCCCTCCTAAAAGAGGAGCCTGGCAAGAAGATGCGCCTGGCCCAGTCCATCCCTGACCTTCCTCCACCTGAGTGGGACTGGAGGAGTAAGGGGGCTGTCACCAAAGTCAAGGACCAGGTTGGACCCCCAAGAGGTGAGGGTGGGACATGAGGACTGCACTGGCGTTTGGAAGGGACCCAGCCCTGACTCTCCCTGTCTCTCGCAGGGCATGTGCGGCTCCTGCTGGGCCTTCTCAGTCACGGGCAACGTGGAGGGCCAGTGGTTCCTGAAACGGGGGGCCCTGCTCTCCCTCTCTGAGCAGGGTGAGCACCCCGCTCTGCCCGCCCCGCCCCCAGCCCAGCCCCTCCGGAGGGCTCCTCGGGACCAGCCTTGTGTCTCCTAGAGCTCTTGGACTGTGACAAGGTGGACAAGGCCTGCCTGGGCGGCTTGCCCTCCAGCGCCTACTCGGCCATAAGGACCCTGGGTACGCAGTCACGGGCTTCAGGAGGGGCAGCGGGAGCCCCGGCTCCCTCCACAGGAAGTCACTTTGGGAGGGGAGAGACGGGAGCGTGGCAGTCACGTGAACTGGGTTCAGGTCTCAATGCTGACCCTTACCGGCTGAAGACCTTGGGCAGGTCAGCTCTTTCAGAGCCTCAGTTGTCTCACCTGGGAAATGGGGCTCCTCATGCCCACTTTGTAGGATCATCTTAAGTGTCAAGTGAGGAAATGTCTGTGAAGTCCCTGGTGCACAGCAGGGGGTCTCGGTATTTTCACTGCTTGGCGGTATTTCTATAATGCTGCTAAAGCAGGGAGCAGCACACCTCACCCTGAGAGGAGGCATTGTCCTAAATTGGCGATTCAGTTGAGCAGTGGGTCGCAGTGGCAGGAAAATGAGGGCTGGGGAATTGAGGTGACTGTACCAAGATTGGTGAGGGAATCTGGCGGGGGTCTGGGCCAGGTTGGGCGCAAACTGTCAGGGCCGGACAAGCAAGCCAAGGTCAGGAGTGCCAGGAATGCTGGGATGAGTGAGGAGTCAGAAGCTGGGAGCTGGATTCTATCTCTGCCACATTTCTCACTGGTGGCTCCCCCATCCCTCTGGGCCTCGGTTGTGTCACCTCTAGAACGAGGCCTCCCTCAGAGAGGATGGCCTGTCGCTGGGGGTGGATAGAGAATGTGAGGCCTTGTGTAGGAGGGGCTTAGCACAGCCCCTGGTTGGGAGCAGATGAGTATTGTGAACTGGGGCCCACGTTTTCTCTAACCCCCGATCTGCCCCCCGCCATTCCCCAGGAGGGCTGGAGACAGAGGACGACTACAGCTACCGCGGCCACTTGCAGACCTGCAGCTTCTCTGCAGAGAAGGCCAAGGTCTACATCAACGACTCAGTGGAGCTGAGCCAGAATGAGCAAAGTGAGTGAGGGAGGGGGTGAGGACAGGCCAGGTGGGGCTGGGGCCTGGGTGCCCCTGACACTGCCCCTCCTCTGTCTTAGAGCTGGCGGCCTGGCTGGCCAAGAAGGGCCCCATCTCCGTCGCCATCAACGCCTTTGGCATGCAGGTAGGACCCCAGCCTCACTGCTCCTGCTCCGGTTCTTGCTGACTCCTCCCCCACTTCTCAGAGCTGGCCCCCTACTCGTATTCTCCCCCTCAGTTCTACCGCCACGGGATCTCCCACCCACTGCGGCCCCTCTGCAGCCCCTGGCTCATCGACCACGCTGTGCTGCTCGTGGGCTACGGCAACCGTGAGTTCCGCTGACCCTGCTCTGCCCATTCATCCACCCCAGGTCACAGGCAGAGGCTGGACCACAGCATCTCAGGACCTCTGGAGGGGGCATCAGGGGAACGCCGAGGAACCTTGTCCTTACCTCTGCCTCGGGCTATGGGCCAGGCAGGATCATCCATCCTCTCTATGAATGGGAAAGCCAAGGCACTGGGAGGTTGAGGTGTTATGAATGGATACCCTGCTAGAGGCAGGTGGGGGTGTCCTCCCCAAACCCCAGAGCCGCACCAGGTCTCCAGGAGCGTGGTAGGTGGGCCTGTCTTGCTTTCCGCTCTTTTCCTAGTACCTGGCACACAGTAGGCCCACAGCAGATGTTTGAAGAGTGCAAAGTGCTTGGGGCCCTGACCCCCTGCTCTCCGCACTGCTCCCAGGCTCTGCCACTCCCTTCTGGGCCATCAAGAACAGCTGGGGCACTGACTGGGGTGAGGAGGTGAGTGTCGCCTGCTTGGCCCCAGCCCTCCAGCCCCCATCCTGCCCCAGTGCCCTCACCCACGCCCCCTCTCTCCCAGGGTTACTACTACTTGCACCGTGGCTCCGGGGCCTGTGGTGTGAACATCATGGCCAGCTCAGCAGTGGTGGACTGAGGCGCACCAGCTCAGGGCCTGGTGCTGACCAGAGCAGCCCCTTCCCCTGCCTGACCTGCATGACCAGGCCTCTCCCCAGGAGGCACAGCTGGCTGAGGGATGGGCACCAGGTACCTCAGGGTGAGCAAAGGCCACTGGGCTAGGGGCACAGCCCCTACTCCCACCCTGAAGTTCCCCAACTGCACCTTTGTTGAATTGTGGTAGCTAGGAGGATCTTGGGGTGAAGGATGATGTCTTGGCAGCCAAAGCTGGGGCAAGAACCCTGGGCTCGGGTAAGGAGCAGGGGGAAGAAAATATTCTGGTCTTAAAGCCAGCTTTGTCCTCTGTAGGCTCTGGCTTCCTGCCCCGGCTTTCCTCTGATGCTATAAATTTTCTGGTCCCCCCTGGATCTGGGGACAGTGTTGCCTTCCATGTCTAGAGAAACTGTTGTAACCAACCTTTTCTAACACAATAAAGAGGTGTCCTGGACCCCAGTGTGGTGTGAATGTCGGACCCTGAGGGCAAGGAGGGGTGGTGGGGACCCCTGGAGGAGGGTCAAGGTCAGGCAACTGGTCCTGCCCAGAAGCCTGAGGGCCCAGCTTCTGCTTCAGGAAGCAAAAGGAGATGGAGAGAGGCCCACTATGGCTTTTTATTGAGAAACACCTGGCCGGTCATTCTCTAGGGCCCTTGCTCCGAGGGATGGATGGGATCAGCCAGAGGAAGCACCCTCTCTCCGGACTTGCACAGGGAACCTCAGGGGTCGAGGTCAGAGGTCGCTCTCCCCGTAGAGGGCACTGGAGAAGGCCACGTAGTCCAGGGCTCCAGCTGGAGCCCCGGCCCCCTTGTAGGGCACCATGCGGTGGATGCAGTACTCGGCCTGCTCAGCTGGGAGTTCCCGCCGCAGCTCCTCAGGCGTGATGTAGTTCTGGGGAAGAAGAGGGATTGAGGGCCCACAGGTCCTGTTCCCTGCCCCCGCCCGCCAGCCCCCTGCACCGCCAGGGACTCACCTTGTCTCCCGCCAGGATCTTGAACGAGGCCACAACCTGCTCAGCCGTGTCGGTCTCGGCTGTCTCTCGGGTCATGAAGTCGATGAAGGCCTGGAAGATCACGACCCCGGCTGCGTTGGGGTCCACCATGGTCATGATTCGAGCAAACTCCACTTCCCCCTGCAGGGTTAGAGGCCGGGCACCGTGCCCGGGGGTGCTTAAGCCAGGAGGGCTCCTGGTGTCCCCCTGGCCTGACAGCTCCAGTGACAAGGTGCCCCCTTTCTCCATAGACCGTCCGCTGCAGCCTTAGCTCTAGGTCTGGGAAATCCTTTCTGCTAGGCTGTGCTCTGCTTCCTGCCCGCGGCAGTGCTTCCTGCCCATGGCAGTGCCCCCTGCTGCCCGTCGGTCCTGACCTTTTCCTGGGCCTCTCTGTAGTGCTGTTTCTGTGATGTAGAAACGTTGCAAGCTCAGGCTTTGGAGTCACACAGAACAAGGTCCAAATCTAGTGTCTTTGGGCAAGTTAATTTACCTCTCTGAGCCTTTGGTAGCCCCTGTGTGAAATGGGGTAATTCTCCCCAGCCCCAGCGGGTGGGTGAGGAGGAAATGAGGTCGTGTGTGAGGTGGAAGGGACACGGGCACAGGTGGGACGGCTGGGACGTGGCTGGGGGGCACTCACCAGGTCGTAGCCCATGGAGATGAGGCAGGCCCGGAAGTCGTCGGGCTCCATCATGCCATTCCGCTTCTGTAGTGAGGGAGCACATGTCAGGCTCAGTCCCCAACACCCGCCCCCCCGCTGCCCCTAAGTCCACCACCGCACAGGGCTAAGCCCCTGCTGACCCGGTCAAAGTGGTTGAAGGATGCCCGGAACTCGTTGAGCTGCTCCTGGCTCAGGCCCTTGGCGTCTCGGGTCAGTATCTGGTTCTCCACCTCGTTGATGGTGCGGGCAATGGAGGTGAGCAGCTGCTCCCAGCCCACACGGATGTGCTGGGAAAGCAGAAAACAGGCTGGGTCAGTGGGTGGCCAGTGCCTGGCCACTAGGTCTGGCTCCACCCCCAATTCACTGTGTGACCCTGGACAAGTCCTCCCCCTTGCTGGGCCTCTGTCCCCATCTGGAGTTTCCACAGAGTGACGTCCAGTGGCCCTTCCTGCCTTAAAGTTTGGTGATTTATTATGTATTACATATTGATCAACCAGCCATGGCCAATCCAGGCCTGGGTTTAGACTGCTCTGTGACTGGCCAGGTCACTTTCACTCGCTGGGTCTCAGTATCCCCACAAGTACATTGGGGGACCTGGCCATGCTGAACTGGGGAACCCCTGGGGCAGATGTGCTGTGTCCAGCTGTGGCCACCCCAGGCTTCCCCAGCCACTGCCGCCTCCCCTCTGTCCTGAGCGGGTGTGATCCCACCTCCATGCTGTAGACGGTGTGCTTATTGTCGAACACCGAGCCCTCCTGCAGCAGCTGGTGGTCACCCTCCAGCCGGTCGATGTTGCTCTTGTAGTTGATGATGTTCTGCTCCTGCTGCCGCAGCCCCGCTATCTGCTCCTCCAGAGAGCCGGCCATTCCCGCTGCCAGGCGCCCCACTTCCTGCAGGGGGAGCCGGGCAGAATGAGGGCTCCCAGCTGCCGGTGGCCCAGCCCTGGCCCTACTCCCCCGGGCTGGCTTCATGATCCCAGCCTTACCTCCACCTTCCCCTGGATCCAGGGCCCGACGGCATTGGCCTGGGCTGCAAACTGCCGCCGGAGCCTCTCGTTCACCTGTTGCCTTGTCAGCTCCTCGTGCAGCGTCTGGTCACGGCTGGGTACCAGCTTTAGGACCTGGGAGGGAGGCTGGTTGTGCCAGGGGCAGCTCTGGGAGTGGGAGATGGGCTCCAGCCCCTCACACTGCTCCTGCCGCTCTGAACCAAGGCCTCAGGGCTCTGTGGGGGGCAAGCTCTGAGCACTCAGCCTCTCTAGGCTCGTTTCCTCGTCTGCAAAATGGGGCCCATGACATCATTCTTAATGAACTTAGATTGTTTTATAAAGGATGTCCACACACCGGATCTAATTCTGCTTCAGTCAGGCCTGACAGGGGCTTCCCTGGTGGCACAGTGGTTAAGAATCCGCCTGCCGATGCAAGGGACATGGGTTCGAGCCCTGGTCCGGGAAGATCACACATGCCGCGGAGCAACTAAGCCCATGTGCGCCACCACTACTGAGCCTGCGCTCTAGAGCCCGTGAGCCACAACTACTGAAGCCCGCGTGCCTAGAGCCCGTGCTCCACAACAAGAGAAGCCGCCTCAATGAGACGCCCGCGCACCACAATGAAGAGCAGTCCCCACTCGCCGCAACTAGAGAAAGCCCGCGCGTAGCAACGAAGACCCAACGCAGCCAAAAAAAAAGAAAGAAAAAATCACGCCTCACAGGAAAATGCTGCTGTTACGGCCATTTTACAGATCAGGGTGGTTAGAATGCATCTGAGCGGGGGGAGGCAGGGAAAGGCCACAGGTGGCACTGACCGTGTCCCACTTGGTGTTGATGTCCTGCGGGCTGAGGGCGATGTAGGGGTTGGTGGAGCTGGGCCGCAGCCCGTATGTTTGGCAGATCTTCTGGATCTCACCCTGGATGTTCAGGATGGCTCCCCTCTCTCGGTCGGCCTCGGGCAACGTTGCCTTGAACTGCTCGTGTGCTGTCACCAGGCTCTGGGGAGGGCAGGCAGGAAGCATCAACCAGCGCCCCTACTTCCCGCAGCAACAAAGGGCAGCAGCGTGCTCTGGGCCATCCAATGGGGCAAGGGCAGCAGTGGCAGGAGAACCCAGGCCTTCTGTCTCCCAGCACTCGGGAACTGGGGTTTTTCTCTGGCCCCCCCCCATTCCCCAGGAGCCCAAAGGGGTGGCTGACAGAAACAGGCTGCTTCCCTGTCATCTCATCCCACCGCCCCACACCTGGAACCCCTGTGCCCACCTGGGTCTCCTCCACCGAGTGCACCAGCCACACGTCCTGCAGGTCCTCCACGGCACCGTCCAGCCAGTTGTTGAAGGGCGCTACCCGCCGGGCAAACTCCAGCTGCAGCTGGTCGATGGTCTCTAGGAGCTTCTCCATCCGCTAGGGGCCACAGGGACGGCCAGTCAGCAGCCTGCCCAGCAGGCCCTCTCACCTCCTCCAGTGTCCAGCCTCCACCTCCCTGAACCCCAACCTCACCTCTAGTGCATCCCGCCTCTTCTGGGTCAACGTGCCCAGGTTGTCCCACTGGTCGCAGATGGCCTGGCAGCGGCTGTTCACCGAGGCCACCTCGTGGTAGTCTAGATCACTGGGGGCAGGAAGGGGGGCAACTTTGGGGCCAGACTCCAGCCCAGATTTCTTCCTGACTGCCCTCCAGGGGCTGGAACCTGGGCACAGTGGTGGTGAAGGCATAAGGGAGCCAGGGGAGGTGGGGGCGAAGCGGGGCTTTCCTAGAGCAGGGGCTTCCCAGCGCATTCCTGGGAGAAGGGGGTCCTCAGCTCCAGTCCCTGGAGGAGCTTGGGTGGAGGGGCAGGACCTGGAGTTTCGGGGGCCGGTTTCCAAGAGGTGGCACAAGGCCCGGGCTGCTGGTGAGGATTGGGCCTGCCTGAAGCTGAAGGGAGCTGCCAGGTTTGGGGGCAGGTCGAGCGCCAGTGTGGGAAGAACGTGGGTAGCAGAGCGGGGTCTGGAGATGGGGAGAGGGTTACAGGAGGAGGGCAGAGTAAGTGGTGACGGGGAAGGACATGAGTACCAAGGCAGGGTTACCAAACCAGGGAAAGCAAAAGGTCTGGAGGGCTATGGGAGCAGGGAGAAGGTGTGGAGCCAGGTAGGGCATGGTCACCCCGGGCTGCCCGGCGGCAATCCGCGCCTACTTGAGCTCCTGCGCCAGCGCAGCGATGTGCTCCACGCGGTCCTGGTGCGCCGCCAGGTCGCTCTCAGAGGCCTCGTGGCGCCGCAGCAGCGCCCGCACCTCCTGCAGCGAAGCCGACTCGTAGTCCCGCTGGCTCAGCATCTCCTCCTTCCCTGCTCGGAGAGAGAGAGGCCCGGCTCAGGTCACCGAGCAGCAGCCGCGACAGGAGCAGGGGGTCCAAGCCGGGCTGTGTGACCATGGAGGGTCCTCATCTGTGAAATGTAGGTGACCACACCGGCCCAGCCTACCCTCGGGGTTTGCTCTGAGACACTAGTGTGATAAAGTTAAGTGAAGCTCCTGTTCCAGGGCGTGGCCCGTGAGTGATGTCAGGGTCCCTTGACCCTGCACGATTTGGGGTGGCCCTTGGTACATTTTTGGTATTATTCGATCGCAAAGTGCTTTCCAATGACTCTGTGAACCCAGTGAGCCCTTGATCCATTTTTCCTTTGCTTACCCAGTGCCTGGCACTTGGTAAACCCTCTATGAATATTTGTTGGATGAATGAATAATGAATGTAAAAGTGCTTTGAGAATGACAGTTACCATAATTATGCAAATAAGACCACAGTCACAGTAATTGCAGCAGCAACCATTTATTGAGTGCCTCTGCATTTTGCAGAGAAGGTAACTGAGGTTTAGAGGTTCAAAGACCTGTCAGGATCACATAAGTGGCCGTATATTTAAGGAATTATTCTGTCAAACCACTGCTATTCAATATGTCCATAATCCATTATTAGCGTTCATTATTTTTTTAAGCAGGACTCATTCAGTTATAGGATTAAAATCCTTGATAGAATACAGAGCGAATGTTTTCACCCAGTGATATATTTGATTCATGCAATATTTTGGCATCAGTATACTTTGGGTATAATGTAAATGATGTTAATGTGGGGACTCACCTTTGGACACCTGCCACATACACAAATAAAGTGCTAAATGACAGATTAATCAGAGCAGACCTACAGAAGACCAGAGCCAGGAGAAAGGGGCCTGAGTCTACAGATAAAGAAACTGTGGCCCCAAAAGGGGCAGTGACTTGACTGCACAGCAAGTCAGGGTGGGACTAGAAAACAGATCTCCAGCTTCCTTGCAGAACACCTACCCCCGACCAGTCTCCACCCCGGGACAGAATCAGGCCCCAGAGGTACCTACTCTGGGTCCAGGCTTCGTGCAGGGAGGCCTTCTGCTGGAACTTCTCTGCCAGGTGCTGCAGCCGCTGCAGGCGCCGGATCTCCGAGAGCAGCCAGTCCTCATAGCCCTTCTCCGCTTGCTGCAGCGCCCCCCATGCGTTGGCGATGTCCTGTGGGGCAGGCAGAGGTGCCCGCCATCACAGTTCACCCATTGTACAGATGGGTACAGAGAGTCCAAGGTCACCCGGAGGATGTGGGCAGGGCTGGGGTCACCACCTCCCCTGGCCTGGCTCACCGAGACCAGCTTGCCCTCAGATGGCATGAAGGCGGGCCGTTGGCTCAGCCGCAGCTTGGTTTGCAATGTGTTGAAGTTGATCTCCAGCTGGCACTTCTCCTGCACGCGGGGCGGCTTGTGCAGGCGCCGGTAGTCCCGGAAGTCCTCCAGCCTGTGCTGCATGGCGTTCATGCTTGGCTCACCGACGCGGTTCTCCAGCCACGGCACGGTGCGGCGGATCCATTCCAGCAGCTGCAGGGCCAGGCAGGGGCAGAGCAGAGAGCGCTGAGTGGGCCTGCTCACCTCGCCCACCCCTCTCCACCCACACCCAAGCTGTGGCCAGAAGGCCGGGCCTCAAGCAGGGTGGGGGTCCCCGCTCGTCAGGGCAGGAGCAGGATGGTTAACTTCTGAGTCCAGGGACCAGTGTAGGTCGGCAAAGCACAAAGGGCCAGGAGACTGGCTAAAGATGAGTGAATGGAGAAATGAACGAGTAGCTGGATGGATGATGAGTGGATGACAGGAGCCTGGGTGGGCGGAAGGGGGCAGGGGGTGGGTAAAGATGGCAGGAGGAGGCTGGGAGAGGCCACGGCTACTCTGAGGAGAGGGAGGCTCTGCAGGTCCAGGCCAGGGCTCAGCTGGGTTGGGAGGAGCGGCAGGGCCGGGTTGGGAGAGCACAGGTAGGGGAGAGGGGGCGGTCCTCTCAGCCCCAGCCTCACCTCACTGGCCAGCTTCTCGTACTCCTCCATCAGCTTCTCGTTCTCCTGGTTCACGGCCAGCACCTTGCAGATCCTGTTGGCGGCTGTCTCTGCCTGTGGTGGGAGTGGGCAGAAGGGCTGGCGTTAGAACAAGCTGCCACAGACACCCCCGACCCAGCCTCCCTCCGTAAACCCTTCCAACCTGGGCCCGTGCAACAGAGGAGAGGATGAGGGGCACATCTTGTAGGGTAAGGATGGGCTTCCAGGCCAGAGGCCTCCGCGCCTGAGCTCCCCCAAGGATCGAGTATGTGCGGCTGGGACGGTGGCACTCCCACCCACGTGGGGCCTGGCACCTCCAAATGTGGAGGTGCTGCCAAGCCTGGGCCCCTGGGCCCACACGCCCAGCCCAGGCAGCAGCAGCCGAGCCCCTACCTGCTCCGCCCCCGCGAAGGCGTGGTAGAAGCAGGAAACGTAGGTCATGACGGCCTTCTCATCGGGCTTTGGGGTGTTCACGATGTCTGCGGGATGGCAGCGAGGTGTCGACTGGCCGAAGCCAGGGATGGGGAGTGGGCCCCTCCCCACCCAGGCAGAGAGTTCCCTCGGGACGGTAGGGTGCAGAGACATCTAGTCATGTCCACTAGCTGCCAGATGCCCCAAACCCAGCTGTTCCCTGGAGCCCTCTCGGATCACCCCAGGGCCTAGCAACCTCCCCTTCTGTGGGGTGAGGGGAGCATGAGGGCGTGGGTGAGTGAGCAGACACTGTAGCCCTGATGAAGCCCCAGTCTGCACTGCCTGGTGTCTCTAACCATCCCATACCTTGGTCTGTCTGTCTGTCTGTCTTTCTCCTAAGTTCACATCCAGGGTACCAGGCACAGTAGGTGCCCAGAAAATGTTTGCTGGTTCAACTGACTAAAGCCTTTATGGGCACAGGGACAAGAGGCAGGACCCACCCGAGAGCAGCTCCCAGGATGGGTGACCGTCATGCCGCCAGGTGACCCAGGTAACTGGGTGGAGCCATTACATAAGGCAGAGGCGGCAGAGCCTGGTTCCACTGGGTGGAGAGGGACAGGGGACCGGATAAGGGCTCCTGGAGAAGGGGGCCTGTTGGCAAGGAGGATTCCGCCCAGGGAGCAGGGTGAGGGGCAGAGCATTCCAGGAGGAGGGAGGAGCAGGGGCAAAGGTGTGGAGGTAGGACCGTGCCGACTGGTGCGTAAGCGGAGTCCTCGCCCGGGCGAGGCTTACTCTCACCTTCTGCATCCAACATCTTGGGGATGTCCAGGTACTTCTCTGCCACCTCGAAGGCAGTGTTCAGATTGCCGATGGGGTCATCCTAGATGGTGTGCGGGAGCGGGGGAGAGGTGAAAGGTCAGCTGAGGGCAGAGACTGGGGAGTCGGGGCTGGGGGTGGCGGAGGCCTACCTTGCGCAGTTTGGTGTAGTCAATAAGGTCGGGGCGGTGCCGGTGGATGAGAGCACAGAGGGCCAGGCCATCCTTCCAGCTGGACAGAGAGAAGTGGGGTGTGGGCGTCAGGCCTGGGTTCAAGCTGCGGCCCTGTCCTACCCTTGTCCCAGGAGCACCCCTATCAGGATGGCCTCATCTGTAAAATGGAGTAAAGTCCAAACTCCTTGGCTTGGCATTTAAGGCCCTTGATTGCCAAACTGGGACCACTTCCTCCAAGCTCATCATGGTTCCTTCACATCCTTGTGCTTAAGCTACACCAGTTTCTAGATGTTTTTGGTCTCCAGGTCTTTGCTCACAAGGTTCCCTCTGGCTGGAACACCCTTCCCGGGATGTCTCCCGTGCTCCCTCCTCCAGGAATTTCCCCCTTGCCCTCCTGGATTCGATTCAACATTGACCGAGTCCTCCTATTTTCAGACACTCTTGCAGGAACTTGGCTGTGACCTCTTCTGCCTTGTGGCTTATGCCAGGGCCCAGAGCCTGGCTGAGGCCCCACACGCTGATGGGCAGACGGACCTGGTGTGGAAGTTCTGCACGTTGACGTTGCGGTACGGCGCCGTCTTCCGCTGACACCACAGGAGCAAACCCTCCTTGGCCGAGGTTTCTGGGCGGGGACGGGGGTGAGTGTTGGTTGGGGAGGGTTTTGGGCCAGCCCTCTCACCCTACCTGCCTCCTTGCCGCTCACCTTCTACGGAGATGTCCTGGATGGCGAAGCGAAGGATGATGGTCCAGATCATGCCCAGGGTCATCTTCAGGTTCCCGTCGACAACCTCTGCAGAGTCGGGGGGGGTGGTGGAGACACACTCCGCCTGGCACTCGAGGCCTTGGCTACCCTCCCCCTGCTCCGCCCTCTGGCCCTTGTCCCCATCCCAGGGCCGGCACCTAGTAGGTAGGTGCTCAATCATTTTCCTTCAAAATGATTCACTGAACACCTACTGGGTGCCAGGTCCTGCGCTGGCACTTTGGGTACCTTGGCTCCTGACAGTCCCACCTGTGAGGCACGGACGGTTATCCCCATTGTTGCGATGAGGGACCACACCCCCGGCCCCTGCCCAGGCCTCCTCCTGCCGTCGCCTCACCTTCGGCACCGATGGACACCAGCTTCACCCCCTTGCTGGCAATGAAGTCCAGGGCCTTGTTGACATTGGCGATCTTGTGGAAGCGCATCTTGCCTTTGTCTGGCCTGGACAGCCTCTCTCCTGGGTGTGAGGGGAGAGGTCAAGGGTCAAAGGTCATGAGAGGAAGCTGAAGACATGGTCCTCAAACTTCCCCCTCCCTCAGCAATCCCCCTCCAGCACTCTGATGCCACTACTCCCCCAGCTCTCTGGGTTTTCCCCTGGGTCCTGGGGTCCCTGATTTGCACCCCTCACCTGAAATGACCTCCAGGAGCAACATGAGTTTGAGGCCATTGCGGAAATCCTCCTCGATGTTCTCGATCTGGGTGCCAGCCTTGCGCAGGTGCGAGTTGCACCAGGCAGTGAAGGTCTGGGGGCAGAGGACCGTGCTCAGACCCTAGTGCTGAGGACAGCGCCCTGGCTCCTCTGTCAGCGCAGATCTCAGAGCCCAAGGCCCTGGATTCAAGTACCGGCTCAGCCACTGACTTGCTGTGCATCTGGGGCCAGCCCCTTTCCCTGTGTGAGATTTAATTCTCCTGGAAAAGGAGAAATGGGGTCTGGGGCCCATTCAGGTCCCAGTTTGGACTTGGGGTGCCTCACTGCCGGCACAACAGCTTGTGCCAGTCTCAAGCACTGAAGGGGGAATTAGACACCTGTAAAGCAGACACTCCAAAGCGTGGGGCTCTCTGAGGCACAAGGGTCAGTGCAGGGTGATACTGCCTCAAATCTGAAAAATTCTGGGTCGAAGCACAGATAGCTCTGAGGGACTGTGCACCTGTGTTTTTATTATCTCAGCCTCACCGACCTCTTAAGGCTGTTGTGAACTGGCCTTCAAGCAGACCGTGTGGCTGCAAGAGCTTTCTGCAGGCTGTAGAGGATCAGCTGGACGCACAGGCCCAGCCTGACCTAGTTTCTGGAGGAGACTGCCCTCCCTCTCCGGCCAGTGTGCTTCCGCCTCAGCCTCTGTCTGAGATGGGCGGGGTGGTATATGGCTGTGTGTCTTTGGGGGATGGCAGTGACCTAGAGCTTGGTGCACAAGTTTCTACCAACCTACCAAGCCTCGAGGCCCTGGATTCTGCCATCAGCACTCCTTGGTGGAATCCATACTTGGGCTCCAATCCCAGCTGAGCTACTCACTCTCTGTGACCTGGGATGTGCCCCTTGACCTCTCTTGGGCTCAGTCTCTCCATTTGCACAATTAAGGGTTCAGACTCAGTGATGTCTCAGGTCCTTCTTCCCCTGACCTTGCAGGATTCTGGAATTGAGAGCATCCCCCTGCCACCGCCAAGCAGATACTCCAGGGAGGTGGCCCTGGAAATCATTTGGAATTCTTTCCCTCCGCTGTGTAAGTGGGTGCTGAGCCCTAAGTTGACGGGGCCCCGAGCACAAGAGAGGGCAGTTGGATTCTCTGGACTTCCTTCCAACCCTGGAGTCTCAGATGCTCTGGGTCGAGATAGGGCAGGAAGAAAGGCAGGACTGGGTGAGGCCTCCGTGGTGGAGGAAAGGGCATTCTTTCATCTGACAAACATGACTTTTAATGAGATTTGCTCCTTGCCCTAAAGGAACTCACAGTCAGTCAAAGAGTCCTGTTGGTCTGAGAAGTGCTGGGAGAGACTAGTATTGGGGAGACTAGGGGAGGAGTTCTTCATATCATGTGGGGGACCTCTTGGGGAAGGTTAATAGTTGATCAGAACTGTGATGGAAGAGCAGGAGTTACTCAGGCAGGGAAGGGCATTCCAGGCAGGGGTAGCCACACGGGCAAGTGCTTGGCGATGAGAAAGAGTTACTAGGTCTGCGGGGCTACAGCTATCTGGGCACTGCTCTGGGGGTGTTGGGGTATACGTGGCGAGAGGCAGGCCGGAGGGGCGGCGGAGGCCAGGTCATGCACGATCTTGAGTGCTAAGCCAGGGAGTCTGAACTTGATCTTGAGGGCAACAGGGGAAGCTTTCAGGCACAGGAGGGGGAGGGGCAGCACTGTGTTTTAGAAAGCTCATTCTGGTTACAGAGGGGAGGCAAATGGCTTGGCAGAGCAGAAGGGAGAAGTGAGGAGGTGCCGACTGAGACCAGGGTGAGGGAGGAAGGGTGTCAGTGAGTGGGACAGGGCAGGATCAAGTGGATGAGATGGAAACATTTGTCCTTGCTAGAATATAAGCTCCCTGAGGTGGGGTCTTTACTTTTGTCCCCTGCTGAATTGCTGGCACCTAAAACAGTGCCTGGCACATACTAGGACCTCCCTAAGAAACAATGAATGAATGTTTGCAATGAGGTTGAATAAAGAGGACTCGGTTATCAGGTGGGAGGAGGCAGGAGTGCTTCAAGACATGGAGGAGAAGCAGGCATGGGAGTGGGACTAAAGCTGAACACAGAGATGTTCATTACATTGTAATAAACAATGTTAGATGAGAAACAACCAGAATGTCCAACTCCAGGGGGTGCTGATGAATTTACAGAGCGTCTACTCTATGCAATCATTGAATGAGTCGATGAGGTGGGTGGCTGTAAGTTGGGTTGGAAGGATGCTCCTGATATTTTAAGTGATGAAAGCAAGTTACAGACTAGCCTGTATCTTATGAGGGGCATGTGGACCTGGATCTGGGAGAGGCCTGGGTGGGTGGGTGGGTGGGGGGATAGGAGTTGTTGCAGAGCAGATGGCAGCTGGAGCCAGGGGCAGGGATGACATCACCGGGAGATTGCTGGACCCAAGGACCACAGACCTGCTTGGAGACAGGTGCAGGAGGAGCCTGGGGGGAGGCGTGTCGCCCCGGGCACCCTAGCTGAGTCAGCTGAGCCTCCCAGCCCCTGGGGTCATCTCCTGTCAACTAACCCAGCGGAAATGCTCTGATTCTAAATTCTGGGATTCTCAGATCCTGCAAATTCCACCAAACACCCCTGTTCCCCTGCCCTTTCCTGGACTCATACACTGTTGGCAAGTGCTGAGCAGGGTCTAATGACCTTGTGGTACACTCCTACCGCTGTCCTGCCACACTCCCCAAAGTTTCCTCACTCCAGCCTGGATCATTTTCTCTTTTGGGTCCCCAGGTGTCCTGCCCCCTCCACTTGGGAAAGTCTGGGAGTGAAAATAGATCGGGGAGGGGAGGCCCGAGTGCCTTACAAGGCTGGGCCTGGGCAGCAGCTGCCCATGTGCCCCTCTCAGCTCCTCCAAGGTGCTGCCTCAGCACGAAATGTCTATCTGGCCAGAGAGTCAGGTTACCTACCACGAAAGGGAACCCAGGGCTCCCCTCCTCCCCGACCTCGTGGCCTTTTCAGCAGATTCAGGGCCGCTGGGGTGAGGAGGGGTATCTTGGGAAAGAATGGGGGTGGGGCAAGCAATGGGCAAAGACCCTCAGGTTGTGGGGCGTCCTGTTTTCTGACAGCATATGATTTGGGTCCTATCTCAGCCCCAGTTTCCTCATTTGACAGTTGGGATAGAGTGACCACGGACACCACGCTGGAGAGAACATAGAGAGGGTGGGGAAGGGGTCTGGGACGGTTACCCCTTCCCCACACTCCCAAGTCCTCTAGCTGCCTGGCTGCAAGTCCGCAGGTGGGGTCTGGGAATATTTCACTAGAGAGTGGGGTTGTGGAGACAAAGATCATTCTTCCCGACCCCACCCACACCCCGAACTTGGATCTCCCGGGCTTTGCCCGAATCATATTCCTTAGCAGAAGTGGAGCAGTGGGCCCAGGGGAATGAACCCTGTGGGGTGGGGACCCCAGAAACTCTTCTTGTCCTCCTAAACCCCTCGTGAGGGTCTCCAGCCCTCTATTCGGGCCCTGGGGGACAGCAGAGGACTGATGGGCAGAGCCTGGGCGAGGAAGTGGCACTGAGGGTTGAGACAGGCTCTGCCCTTGACCTGCTGAGATGGCAAGGACAAACCGCCTGGCTTCTCAGGCCTCAGTTTTGCCATCAGGAAATGGGCTAGCACTCACTTTCCGCTGCTGCTTCTCCCAGGCCGGGTCCAGCAGCAGGTCACGGTCCCAGTCCTCCTCCTGTTCCATATACTCGCCGCCCCTGCCGCCGCCGCCCGCGAAGGGCCCCTCCGCGGTCCCCAGACCCTCGGGCTGCATAACCATCATCATCTCGCTCGGGCTCCTGGCTCCGCTCCGCTCAGCGGGCTCCAGAACATGGGGGCCGCGTTAAGTAGCGCCCGGCCCAGCCCCGGATCGGATTCCCGCTAAATATGGGGGAGGAGGGAGGGGCCGGATGGGGGCGAGGCCACTCGGGTCGGGACCAGGCAGCAGGTTGTCCTGAGGCTAGGAGACTGCAGAATTTGGGGGCACTGGGGTGTACCCCGTGGCGGAGATCCGGGGTTCGCGTTCCGGCTCCGCAGCTTGGGCGCTGTGTGACTCTTAGGAAAGCCACGGGCCCTCTTTGAGTCTGTTTCCTCACGTGTACAACGAAGATGACGATAATAATAGTGGCTGGAGACTGCTCTAGAAGCTACCTTTTGGGCCTCCTCATGACCCTTTTCCTGCGCCGCGCTGGTGGGGAACAGGGAGCACTATTCCCATTTCACAGTCAGAAACACCGAGGCGCCGAGCTGTTTTGAATGTTTTCTGGGGTGATGAAGGGAGACACTAGAGCATGGGGAAGGGCTCCAAGCCAGCTGGATGGGCCAAGGCAGGGGTAATATCGGGGCGACTTAGGCTGAGAGGGGTAATGTGCTGAGCCGCGAATCCCCGACGCCACCCAGGCTACAACTCAATCCTCCCGGAGTGCCGGCCAGCGGCACCAGTGTTCGGGACTTCTGCGGGAGGGGCGGGGCCTGCGCGGGTGGGCTGTAACCGCGCTGTCCTACCGGCTTTAGCGCCAACGAGATTCCAAGCATCTCTTTGGCTCGTTCGGCCGTTCAATCACATCTCCGTATCTGCGGGCCCTCCCCGTGAACCTGAACGCTCACTCACCCCCTTCAGAGCTTCTATTGGTCGTAGCAGACGTCCGTTTGCCACTCTCCCCGCCCCAATACGGAAGCGGTGGGGTAACCGGGATCCGACCGCTAGTGGGTCCAGGCCATGGGGCAACCCTGGGCTGTGGGGGACGCGGAGGCAGTGTCCGCGCGGCTTCCTCTTGTGCTCACCGCGCTGTGGGCCGCGGCCGTGGGCCTGGAGCTGGCCTACGTGCTGGTACTGGGTCCCGGACCGCCCCCACTGGGACCCTTGGCCCGGACCTTGCAGCTTGCGCTGGCAACCTTCCAGCTGCTCAACCTACTGGGCAACGTGGGGCTCTTCCTGCGCTCGGACCCCAGCATCCGGGGTGTGATGCTGGCCGGCCGTGGTCTGGGCCAGGGCTGGGCGTGAGTGGGGCACGGGATCTGGCGGGGGGAGAAGCGGGAGTTTTGGGCAGGGGGAGGGCCTCAGGACCTGAAGATGTTAGAACCAGTTTACAGTAAGATCCGCTTGAACCAGACGGCAGAAGGAGTATCATTCATCCACTTACAAATATTCGAGTACCTACTACGTGCAAGGTACTATTCCAGGCACTGGAGGTACAATAAAACATATTCCTGATTTCAGGGAGGGGGCAGATGATAAACTTTAGGCGTAATAAGTCAGCAAATAATATAGTATGTTAGAAGGTGTTGGTGGTAAGGAAACAGAGAGAGCAGGATAAAGGAGACTCAAATTGCAGTTTGAAATAGGATGGTCAAGGTAGGCCTCATTGAGAAGGTGGCATTTGAGCAAAGACTTGAAGGAGGGGGGAGAGTTAGCCACAGTCATCTGGGGGAAGAATGTTCCAGGCAGAGGGAACAGATAATGCAAAGACTCTGAGGCATTTGTGTGCCCAGCATGTTCCAGGAACAGCAAGACAGCAAGTGTGGCCAAGGTGGAGTGAGGGGAGAGAAGAGAAGTCAGAGACGTAAAGACCTTGTAAGACCTCGAAGACTGCTTTTCACTAGAAGTGAAATGGAGAGCCATTGGAGGGTTTTGAGCAGAGGAGGGACATGACTTAGATTTTATTTATTTGATTTATTTTTTTCTTGGCCGTGCCAGGGATCGAACCTGGGCCCTTGGCAGTGAAAGCACGGAGTCCTAAGCACTGGACCTCCAGGGAGTTCCCCTGACTTAGATTTTAAAAGGATCAGTCTGGCTGCTGGGGTGAGACTACACCAGTTGGGACAAAGGTGGACTCAGGGAAGCCAGGCAAGAGGCTGTTGCAATAATCCAGGGGGGAGCTCATGGTGACTTGGACGGAGGTGGTAACAGTGGAGGACAGGAGAAGTTTGCTTCCGGATGTTAGAGACCAGAGAAAGGCCTCAGGACTGGGGCTCTCAGAGCTGGAAGAGCCCTCAGACCTGCTGTGCCAGGAATGGAAGGGCCTGGGAAGTGGTGTTTAGCCTGCATTTACCTGTGAAGAACCTGAAGCTTAGAGAGGGCAGGGGCTGTGCCTGCTTCCCCAGGATGGGCTCAGGGGCTGACCGGGCATGAATTGGGGCACTCAGAGCTGCTGGGGGAACTAACCCTGTGGTTCCTTCCCTGCAGTTACTGCTACCAGTGCCAAAGCCAGGTGCCACCGCGCAGCGGGCATTGCTCTGCCTGCCGCATCTGCATCCTTCGCCGGGACCACCACTGCCGCCTGCTGGGCCGCTGCGTGGGCTTCCACAACTACCGGCCCTTCCTGTGTCTGCTGCTTCACGCCGCAGGTGTCCTGCTGCACATCTCTGTGCTGCTGGGCCCTGCCCTGTCAGCCCTGCTGCGAGCCCAGACACCCCTCCACACCGCCGCCCTCCTCCTGCTGCCCTGGCTCATGCTGCTCACAGGTGGGGGGCCGGGGAGGCCTCCACAGGGAGGCAGAGGCCCATTCTGGTGGGCGATGGGATTTCCGGCTGGTTCTCCAGGCAGCGCCCTGGAGACCTAGTCCCAATGTCAATTACGGGAGGTGAGGGGGGCCTGGTATTCACTTGGGTGTGCGGTCTGGTAAAATACAGGGCCTCAACGTAGGTACAGAGTTCTGGCTGAGCGAATCAGGGGACGGTTCCAGAAGGTGGTGGCAGGGGAGGAAAGACTAGTGGGATTTCACCTAGAGGGGGATGGGACGGTGAGAGAGCATTCTAAGTGGGGGGCATTCGGAGCTAGGGGAGCAGCGTGAACAAAGGCTTGGAGGTTGGGCACGGAGTAGTGAAGGCATTTGATGGGAATTATGAGAATTAAGGCTAGGGCAGTAAGTGAGGACTGGATGGTGGAGGGCCTTGAATGGAGTGTGAGGAGATGGTCCTTACTTGACTGGGCAGTGGGGAGCCAGTGAAAGTTACAGGCAGGGGAAGGTCCAGTCTTGGAAGTGGGGAGGGGACGTTTTGAATCAGGAGACTGATTGAGAGGCTGTGTTCTGGTTGACACTTTCCTCTGACACCACCCAAAATAGAAACCCCACTGGTTTTTTATACTTTGTTCTCTGCCCCCCAAAATGCTTCGGGCTTTCTTTTTCCTGACTCCTTCCTCCTAACCTGTCCATGGTCCTCTCTGTAACCTTGTCCTGCAATTACTAAACTCCCTGACCACTCTGAATAGTGGCTCTGTCTCCTCATCCTATCCAAGCCCAGCTCTGTCCCCAGGACCCCCCTCCCTGCAGCCCAGAGGGGGTCTTGGGAGGCCCAGTGGGGCTGTCAGGGTCTTCCTGTGCCCACACTGGCTTCCTGAGCAGCCCTCCTCATGACCCCCTGCCTCCACTGAGACTCAAGCCCTCCAGCTGCTCCTGTCTGCACGCCCCCAACCCCCGGTCATCCACGGTCTCCCACTCGCTCCCTGCAGTCACTGAAGACTTGCGCTCCGGCCCCTCGTCTCCCTCTCAGCCCTGGGCCTTGCTGAAAGCATAGGTATCTGAAAGCGTGGGTGAACGGCCCCAGTCGTTCAGCCTCTTGACCTTCTCCTCCCCTCCTCCCTTCCCCTACTCCCACATCCCCCCGCCCCCGAGTCGTGTCAGAATCCAAAGTGTGTCACCTCCCAGAGCACCCCATGTCACCCCTCTCTCTGCCCCCACCGCCTCTCCTATCCATCTCTCACTCTGTGCTCCGCGACACCTGCTCTGGAGCTCCTGGCCCTCGCCTTTCTGTCCATCAGCACCTTCCCCGCTCACTGCCCTAGGTCCAGCGTAGCGCCCTCATTCCACCGGCCTTCTGCAACATTTCATCTCAAGCCTTTTTGCTCCGTCCTCCTTCTGCTGTGCCTTCCTGGCTTCTCTGTGTCTGCCCTTGGCTGCGGAGAGCTGCCAGAGGTGCCTGGGACTATGTGGCAGTTGCTATCATGCCACGTTCATGGCTGCTGACCTCAACAGGCCCTCAGCGGTGCCCGGCTGCCCTGGTTTCTCATAAGCTTCCTCCCCCTAATGGCTGCAGCTCAATTCTTCCCACTTTCCTGTCCTCCAAGCCCCAGCCTCTCTTGAAAATACATCACAGAGGAAATTAGACATCAGATGGCACGTCCAGAATCGGCTGTCCCGTCCTGGGGGCAGAAGCTGACTGCCCCAGCTCCTCCTGGTGCCCGACCCCTCCTCCCCGCTTGGAGGCCTCACACCGTGTGTCGCTTCTCCTCCTGCCACTCCAGGCTCCCTCCACTGGCCTCCTTCGGGCTTTCCCACCTGGTACAAAGCCTCTCTTCACCCCACGTCCTCCTCTTCCAGCTCATGCCTTCTGGCTCTTCCATCAGCAGCCAAGTCAAAGGACTTGCCTGGGCTCATAGGCTGCTTTTCCTTGCCTCCCACCCATTCCTGCACCTGTTCCAAACTGACTTCTGCCCCCACCCGTCCTCCGAGACTGCCACAGTCCCCAGGCCTCTGTCTCCACAAAACCCAGAGGACCCTTCTGTGTTCTTTTCTCGCTTATGAGACCTTTCAGCCTCATAAAACTGCTGGCCTTCAGCCTCCTTAAAGGGCTCTACGCTTGACGTCCCCGACAGCTTGTACTTTGGGGTTTCCTCCTTCCTTCCTGGTTTCCCTATATCTGATCCCTAAGGACCTGGTTTCCTGGCTGAGGTCGAGACGCCGTTCCCATCTCCCTACACACTCTGCCGGGTCTCGGAACCGCCCGGGTACCAACCACTCACAAATCTGCGCATCCAGCCTGGGCTTCTCTCCTGAGCTTCCAGAACTGTCCACTCACTTGTCTCGCAGGCACCTCTCCATCCTGCCTCAGGACCTTCAAACAGAATGTGTTCTCCCCTCTTCACTTAGCAAATACCTCCTTAACCTTCAGGCATCACCCAAAATATCACTGTCAAAATAGATGAAGTTTATTTCCCTGAGCCTCTTAATAAGTTTCCATGTCATCTCCCCGCCAGTAGGCTCTCTTTTTTTATTGAAAAAACATTCACATAACATGAAACTCATAATTTTAACCATTTTCAAGTGCACAATTCAGTTGCATTTAGTATATTCGCAGTGTTGTGCAGCCATCACCACTGTCTAATTCCAGACCATTTTCGTCGGCCCCAAAAGGAACCCTGTACCCATTAAGCAGTCACTCCCTATTTCCCCCTAGTGCCCCCAGCCCCTGGCAACCACTAATCTTCTGTCTCTATGGATTTGTCTGTTCGGGACATTTCATATCAATGGCACCATACGATACATAACCTTTTGTGTCTGGCTTCTCTCGCTCGACATAACATTTCACGGCATCTTGTCGTTCATTAGTTCACCTGATACTTATTACCTACTGTGGGTCAAGATGATGCAAGATGCTGTACTTTTCCATTGTCACACACATCACAGCTGTAATTAAGTAACTGAGACACGATCTCTTGAATGTCTGTCTGTGAGCTCCCTGAGGTCGGAGACGCTACCTGCCGTTCATCCTGGTATTCATGGGGGGTGCTCACAAGTTTGTGATGCATGAATGAAAGTCACATCTAGGGCAGGGGGCTGTGTCTGCCCGTTTCACCAGTGTGTTCCCATCAGCCGGCATGGGTTGGCCAGGGAGCAACAACTCAGTGTTTGCTGAGCGGAGCAATGCGCCCTGCTTCATGGTGGAGTAGGGGACGGGAGGAGGGCAGGAGCTGGGCTCTGGGACGGCTGGGCCCGCTGCTTCTCCTTGACCCTCTCTGCTCTCTCCTTGCAGGCAGAGTGTCTCTGGCGCAGTTCGCACTGGCCTTCGTGACCGACACGTGTGTGGCGGGTGCACTGTTGTGCGGGGCTGGACTGCTCTTCCATGGGATGTTGCTGCTGAGGGGCCAGACCACGTGGGAGTGGGCTCGGGGCCAGCACGCTTACGACCTGGGCCTCTCCCACAACCTGCAGGCGGCCCTGGGGCCCCGCTGGGTCCTTGTCTGGCTCTGGCCCTTCCTGGCCTCCCCGTTGCCGGGGGACGGCATCACCTTCCAGACCACAGCTGATGTGGGACTCATGGCTTCCTGACTCCAGGAAGAGCCTGAGCTGTACGAGGAGTGGGGAACAGGAGAGGGGACTCAAATAACTCATTTCAGGCCCACCCCCAGCCTCAGAAGGGGAGGCAGGCTGGTACGCTGGTACTTGATGCCTGCTTTCAGCAACTCGAGCCCCGCCCTTAGCCTTGCCCTTGCCCAGCTTGGACTCCTAGTGTCCAGGGCTTGGGCCCTGCGGCTCTGCCTCTATCAGTGGCCCCTGAGTACAGCGAAGGGTCTGGCAGGGGGCTGCTCGGCCTGCCCAGCTGCCCCTTTGCCAGGTTAATAAAGTGCCCACTTGGTTCTCAGACTCCCTCCATCTCTGTGGGTTTCTGGACCTTCACTGTTTCCCGGGCTGCTGTTTTTGGTTCCTCTGATTGTCAGGCCTGGGAACCACAGAATGCCTGAGGGTGTGAGGAGCCAGGGCTCTGCCTTCTGCGGCCTTGGGGGGGCGGTGGCCAGCAGGTTAAGGCAGAATGTAGTGAACCAGGGTATGAGAGTCCAGAATTCTTTCCCAGGTTCAGTGCTTTATAGTTAGGAACATTTCACAGCAACAATTTCAATGAACTTCTCTCCAGCTAACCCGGTGCACTGGGCAGCAATTATGTGGGTGATAAAGCCCTGAGAGTTGATGTGATAAGATCACGTGGTAGTAAATGGAGGAGTCCGGATTTGAACCCAGATCTTTGTGCTTTCTCCTTCACCCTTGAACAGCCGAAAAAATCAAGGCAGAGAAATCAGGTGGGGATGTTCAAGCATCTGTGCTGGCTGGATGGTGCTGAGACTGGTAAGCTCCTCCTCTCTGGACTCTTCAGGAGCTACTTGTTAAACACTTTTATTTAAATATAGTAAATAGACATTTCCAGTTAAATGTGGCAGGTTTAAACATGTGAGTTTGTTTCCTCTTAAAATCTAAAATGATAGTAAAGAAATTAAAAATGATGTAAATTTACAAAGACAAAGAAGATAGGAGGGAGACAGCACTAGACCAAAGAGCCTGACAACATTCTGAAAGATGGAAAGTGGATAGAGGCTAATTTACTCTCTTAGAGAATTAGAACTTGAAATTAAGCGTTCCCCTCTTGGAGGGGCCAAGAGGCAGCCCGATTGCCCCCAGGAGCCCTGGAGATGTTCACCGTGGAAGGCAAGGTTTGGGGCTGACAGTAGGGACGGGACTGATTCAAGGTCTCTATGAGAAGCAGCTAGGTTGCCCCGCCCCCCAGGACCCACCTGACCCCTTGCTACCCCGCTGGGGTGGAGGCGGGGGCTTTTCGAAGAAGCTTTGCATCTCGGGGGCCCTGGGGAGGGTGGGGGTGAGGGACTGGACCAAAAATGGAGTTAAGTGAAAACCTACAAGTGCTGCTGGGGGAGGCGGGTAGTCCTTCAGTGACATGGCAGGCTTGCCTTCCAAGAACCCTCAGAGAAGCCCACCCTTCTGACAGGCCCCGCCCATGCCCACAAAGGTTTGAGCTGCTAAGACTTCTTTGTTTTTCTGAACAGCATGCTCTGTTACTAGTTTTTAACTCTGTTAGGAACTTGGTGTACTTGTCACTTTGTGCTGTACATAAGCATTGGCAGACTTCTGTTTCCTCTACTGCTTTACCCCTCACCCTCCAGAATATCTTTTCTTGTTGGTTTTTTTTATAGTGAAAAGATACAAGGAAATATTTATAAAATAGAAACAACACCCTCCCCCCCCCCCATTTAAGAAATGGATACTATTTCCTTTGAGGTCCCTGCTGTGCCCCTCCCTGGTAGAGGAAACACTGTGCTGTCTTAACCATCCCCTTGCTTTGCTCTGTGATTTTATTACATATGTTTGTACTGGTTTTGCAGGTTTTTGAATTTTATATAAATGGAGCCACACCCTGTTTATTCTTCTGTGATTTGCTTTTTCCTTCAATAATGTGTTTCTAAGATTTATCCAAATTAATGTGTGTGGCTGTAGAGCATTCCTTTTCCTTGCTGTACAGTGATCCATTGAATATACCACAATTTATTTTTCTCTCTTGTCCCACTGATCATTTTATCTACCCCTGTGTATGATCTCCTAAGATCTATACTTGGCCCTTGCTCTTCCATATAAATTTTAGAATCAGCTTGTCAAGTTCCACCAATAAAAACCCCCCTTGAAATTGTGAATGGAACCTAACTGACTCTATATAGATCAGTTTGGGGAAAATCAACATCCACATGAAATTGACTTTTCCAGTTCGTGAACATGGTGTATCTCTCCATTTAATGTTTTCAATAAAGTTATGTATGTTTTCTCATAAAGATCATGCCTTTTTTCTTTAGATTTATTCTTATGTATTTGATATTGTGATGCTATCATCCATAGTTCATGAAAATAATTTTCTTATGTCCAGCAAATCTAAAACTTATTATTTACTTGAAAGTTCTTCTGGGTTTTCTGTATTTATAATCATATCTATGAAAAGATAGTTTTGTTCTTCCTTTTTAATTTTTATATCTCTTACTTTTAATTTTTTTGGCTGTGCCACGCGGCCTACAGGATCTCAGTTCCCCGACCAGGGACTGAACCCAGGCCATGGCAGTGAAAGCCCAGCATCCTAACCACTAGACCACCGGGGAACTATCTCTTATTTTTCTTGCCTCTCTGGGTGGAAGAAAGGGTGGCTACCCTTGACTTGTTTCTCACATTAGATGGAATGATTTCAATATTTCACCATAAAATATGTTTGCTATTTATTTAATAGATGACTTTTATTAGGCTGAGAAAGTTCACTTCTATTCCAAGTATGTTGAGTTTTGATTCTTTTACTTTCATTCTCTGCCTCTTAAGAATGGCCTGTAGATGGATTGTTTAAATCTCTGTCTTCTAATAACTGAAGTATAATCAATTTTTTTTGGCCACGCCACACAGCATGTGGGATCTTAGTTCCCTGACCAGGGATCAAACCTGTGCGCCTTGCAGTGGAAGCACAGAGTCTTAACCACTGGACTGCCGGCCAGGGAAGTCCCAGTATTTAGTCATTTTTATGTTGTAATTAATGTTCTTGGATATATTTCTACTCCTTTATTTTGTGCTATTGTCCTATCTTGTCTAGTTTTTTACCCTTTTAAGTTATTTTTTGCTGGGTGTAGAATTCTAGGCTAATAGTGATTTCCGGTCAATATATTGAAAATATTATTCTGTCTTCTGGTGTCTATTGTTGCTGTAAGTCAGCTGTCATCTATTTCATTGTTTTGTTGTTACTGTTCCTTTGAAGATACTTTCTGTCTCCAACTGCTTTTAAGATTTTTTTGTCTTTGGTATTCTACATTTTACTGTGATGTGTCTAAGTGTGGTTTTCTTTATATTTATCTAAATGGGATTCCTTAGGTTTCTTGATTCTATGAATTGATGTCTTTCATCAGTTCTAGAAAGTTCTCAGTCATATCTTCAGATGTTTTCTCTGTCTCTACTGGAACTCTGATTAGACCTTCCTACTCCATCCTCCTTGTCTTTTTTTTAAAAAAATATTTATTTGGCTGTGTCGGGTCTTAGTTGCAGCACACAGGATCTTTAGTTGCAGCATGCGAACTCTCAGTTGTGGCATGTGGGATCCAGTTCCCTGACCAGGGATCGAACCCAGGCCCCCTGCATTGGGAGCACAGAGTCTTAGCCACTGGACCACCAGGGAAGTCCCCCTCCTTGTCTCTTAATAGCTCCTATTTTCTCTGTTTCTGGCATTCTGAATAATTTCCATAAATCTATCTTCCAATTAAGTCTTTCATCAACTGCTAAACCAATCTATTGAAGTTGTTTTTTTTTTTTTTTTTTTTAACATGTCATGTAAATCCTTTTATAGCTACTTTATTTATTTATTTTTGGCTGTGTTGGGTCTTCGGTTCGTGCGAGGGCTTTCTCTGGTTACGGCAAGTGGGGGCCACTCTTCATCGCGGTGCGGGGACCGCTCTTCATCGCGGTGCGCCGGCCTTTCACTATCGCGGCCCCTCCCGTTGCGGGGCACAGGCTCCAGACGCGCAGGCTCAGTAGTTGTGGCTCACGGGCCCAGCTGCTCCGCGGCATGTGGGATCTTCCCAGACCAGGGCTCGAACCCGTGTCCCCTGCATTAGCAGGCAGATTCTCAACCACTGCGCCACCAGGGAAGCCCTATTGAAGTTGTTTTGATTTTTTTTTTGTTTTTAGTGGTTGTACCAACTCATCGAGTTTTACGTGTCAAATGTTTTATTTTTCATTTCTAGAGGTTCTGTTTGGTTCTTTTTCAAGTTTGCCTGATCATTTTATATACTCTTGCTGTCTTACATTTTAAGTTTTTTTTTTAATAATCTTTTTCTTATTTATTTATTTATTTTTGGCTGTGTTGGATCTTTGTTGCTGCGCGCGGGCTTTCTCTAGCTGCGGTGAGTGGGGGCTACTCTTCATTGCGGTGCGCGGGCTTCTCATTGCCGTGGCTTCTCTTGTTGTGGAGCATGGGCTCTAGGTGTGCGGGCTTCGGTAGTTGTGGCTCGTGGGCTTCAGTAGTTGTGGCTCGCGGGTTCTAGAGTGCAGGCTCAGTAATTGTGGCACACGGGCTTAGTTGCTCCGCAGCATGTGGGATCTTCCCGGATCAGGGCTCAAACCCGTGTCCCCTGCATTGGCAGGCAGATTCCTAACCACTATGCCACCAGGGAAGCCCAAGTTTTTTTTTCAAATTATTATTATTATTTGGCCATGCCATGAAGCATGTGGGATCTTAGTTCCCTGACCAAAAATGGAAGAATTATGAAAAAAGACATGGGGTCCAGGAATTAGGGAATCTAGCCCAGAACATGGCAAACAGAATTCCCAGGAGAAGTGCTCACTGCAGTTCTAGAGAGCCAACAGCATTCACTTAGGCGGGGGAGGAACAGAAGTGTACAGAAAAAAGAGGAACCGTCAGACTGGGTTGAGGAAGAATTAGCAATCGGTATAATATAGAAAACTAAGCAAATGAAAAAAACAGGGCAATTATTAACTCCATGAAAAATAAGTACACAAAAAAGGTAATTTAATTATAGCCCAGTTCTTGGCTCTGTAGTAAGTAGATAACTTTCACACAGTCATCCAAACAGTGAGTATGGATTTACCTAAAAACCGGGGAGAAAAGGAGAGGGCAGGGTGCTCCCACAAGAGAGCTATAAGCCTCATCTATTACGATAGGGAGCCAAGAAATAATGTCTAAGCATAAACATATTTAAAGAATAGCTAAGAGAACTGTAGCATGGGAGCAGTACTGGGGAATGGGGAGAGGCTTGCAGGATCTTAGTTCCCTGACCAGGGATTGAACACGGGCCGCTGCAGTGAAAGCATGAGTCCTAACTGCTAGACCACCAGGAAATTCCTGAGAGGCTGTTTTCTTGTTATAAACTGCCTAATTCCATAGTACTAAGTAGGTACATGTTTTTAGATACGTTAAAAAAAAAAAAAGTCACCACTCTCATCTTTTTTTTTTTTAAATTAATTAATTAATTAATTTATTTATTTTTGGCTGTGTTGGGTCTTTGTTTCTGTGCGAGGGCTTTCTCTAGTTGTGGTAAGCGGGGGCCACTCTTCATTGTGGCGCGCGGGCCTCTATCGTGGCCTCTCTTGTTGCGGAGTGCAAGCTCCAGACGCGCAGGCTCAGTAATTGTGGCTCACGGGCCCAGTTGCTCCGCGGCATGTGGGATCTTCCCAGACCAGGGCTTGAACCCGTGTCCCCTGCATTAGCAGGCAGATTCTCAGCCACTGCGCCACCAGGGAAGCCCTCTCCTCATCCTTAATGTACAGTTTCTTGGAGCTCTAACTGGTGAGGGCATTGGGTATCATGCACAGTTTCTTGCTTTGTATTGCTTTATTTACACTGTCCAGACCAGTACAATTCACATATTTTTTAATAATAGGTACATTGTATTACATCATATAAATTCACGTTAGGTGTTGGGCTTAGGAATAGTTTCTCCACTTTCATCATCATGAATAACTATGAATAGAACCCAGATCAGACTCCTTTGTTCCGAGTTCACACAGTTCATCACTTCACTGGGGTGAAAGGGATTGTGAGGTCATCTGGCCCAGCCCCAGTGACACAGCTCCAGTGACAAGGGGCCCAATACCTGCTAGGGCAGGCCCTTCCATCTCTGATAAGCTCTCTCAGAAAACTCTTCAGGTTAAGCTGACATCTCTCTGACTGACAGCGACACTCGCTCTTCCTGTCTTTCCATTTCCAGACGAAACCTCCTGCTTATTCCAACTGTGCCTCAGTCGGCTCGTTCTAGAAAGTCCAGACCACCCTGATCTAATTGGTCTATGTTTGCGAGTGGCTGGACTGTGCAGAGAGGAGGGGGATGGGGCTCTTTCTCTGGTCCAGTCCCCTTGCTTCTCTTAACCTGGCCCCAGAATGCATTCCCTGGGGAGAACAGGGGGTGACTGTGGGCTGTCCCTCACTGTCTTCGGCACAGAGGCTGTCGCCCGGCAGAATCGATCAGCTTGGGGCCCTTGGTCTCAAGAGCAAAAGCTCTGCACTTACTCCTGTCAAGTACCCCCTTTCTGGAGTTGACTCCTTGTTTCCTCTAGAGGGGCTGCCAACTCTGGGATGTTAGAGCTGAATCTGGTCAAACTGCCTCATTTTACGCTTGGGGAAACTGAAACACACAGGGATTTGGGTACTTCCCACAAGCCTGAGCTGTCTGCCACATGCTAGGCAGTACCTGGTCAGACAGAAGATACCGGTCCTTCCTCAGGCAGTAGGGTTCCTGGCTCACAAATGGCTCAGGGCGGCCCTGGCGGTGCTAACCCTAAAGAAGGCTGTGAGGTGGGCCAGGCAGACTAGCCAGGGGGCTCCAGGAAGCACCAAGGGCCCAGACTGTGGGTCTCTGATGCTTATGGTCTAAACACGTACCTTCGTTCAATCTTCAACCTGACTCAACACCTACGGTCCATGCCTTTCCAGTGAATCTCTCACACTATGGCCACTGCCCAGTGAACTTGCCACTCACCTGACCGATCTGGGCTCCGGGGCATAGGAGAGCATCTCGACTGGCAGTTCTAGGCTTCTGCCTCCCGAACCCCCTCCCCAGGACCCCAGAGACGCCCCTCCTGTGTGCCGCGGCCTCACCTCTGCTCTGCCTAGCTGAGCCTTCCTCTCCTGGGATGCTTTCTGGGCACGAGCATCCAAGTCAGGAGCAGCAGCTGTGTGGTCTTCCAAAGCCTGGTGGGGGGCTGGGGCCACTAGCTCCTGCACGGCACTCTCTGCCCCCCCGCAGCAGCTTCTCCCTTGGTGATCTTCATGGAGGATCACAGGCCTGAGACCTTGGCTGAGCCCAAGACTTCCTGTGGGAAGGCAGCTATTCCCTGGGCCCCCTGACTAGAAAGAGGGGCCCCCTGCTGAGCTCACGAGGGGAGATCAGAGCATGTGTTTTGCCTGCAAGCTGAGCTGGCAGGAGCCAAGCCTCTGGAACCCCAGGGAGCGACAGGGGGCTCAGTCTCACCCAAGAAAAGCCTCTTGACTGTCTCAGGCAAGGCCCCAGCCAATTCTGTAGCAGCAGCAGAGTGACATGCCTAAGGGAAGCGGCAGACAAGGAGGCTGGGCCTATGCCCTCATCTCACCTTGAGCACTTCAGAACTCTGCCTTCAGACCTGGGAGTGGTTTCTGGGGAAAAGTGGGGAGATGAGAGAGCCCAAAGGGCCAATGCCTGGGTTTCCCTGAGGAGGACGGAGCCCAACCTCCTAGGGACTCACCGACCTGCTGCTGCAGGTCACCCAGTGGTCAGGGTGGTGAGAAAGGGGCACTAGGAGAGGAGAGGGAGGCCGTCGCCCAGCACACTGCTGCACCAGAGTGGGCCTGGGGCCGTGGACTCTGCCCGGCTCAGTGGAAGGGGCTGGATCTCCCTGGTCCTGATTCCACAGGGGCTTTAACACGGGCTCAGGGGTCAGGCAGCTGCCAGCCCCTCACTCACAGGCATGCTGATGTGGGCGCTCAGCAGGGGTGCGTTCTGGCCTTCTCGGAGCACCAGCACCTATGGAGAAGGTGCCCAAGGTAGTAGGGGGCATTCCCCCTCTACCCCTGCTCCTGCAAAGGCCAAGCACGGCCTGGTCTGCACTGGCCCTAGTGTAGGGCTCTGTCAAAGGGGAGGAGGAGGCTGGGAGGCCTCTACTGGGCAGACACCCACCCCGTCCTGGCAGCCACCCGGGGCCCTTGTCCGCACTCACTCACACTGACCTCCCCAACTAGTACCAACGGGCAACCTACCTTGATAATGTCTGAGATGCCCTTGTCACTAAGACTCTCCACAAAGGTCTCCAGGGGGTAGTTGAGCCCTGGCACCAGCAAGGGGACCTAAGTTTGGGGACAAAGAGGTAAGGAAGTCAGCCCTCACGCCTAGACGGTGTTTGGTAGATTCCAAAGCACTCTCATACCTATTGTCCCCGCTGAACTTCAGTGTGCCCTGGCAGGGTGGGCAGGGATGACAAGCCCGTTTGAGGAGGATGTGGGCTCAGTGGTGGGAGTGAATGCCGCAGGGCTGCATGCATGTCCCTAATTAAAGCTAAACCTTTTTTTTTTTTTTTTTTCTTTTGGCCACACCGCACAGCAGGCGGGATCTTAGTTCCCTGACCAGGGATCGAACCCGTTCCCCCTGTAGGGGAAACGTGGAGTCTTAACCACTGGGCCGCCAGAGAAGTCCCTAAACCTAAACCTCCAACCAAGTCCAGGGCTATTTCTTTCATATCCCGAAGTCTTTCTCAGTTTCCGGTCCTTCCAACTTAGGGTCAAACCTGGACCCGGGGGGAAACCAGGCTCTTCACTCTGTAAGAGTCTCCTTGGGGCTCCCATTCCTGCTGCAGGAGTGGCTGGAAAACAGGGTGGGCTCTGGGACCCCAGAGCACCAACAGGCTTCTGAGAGCAGCACCGGTGAGGCCTGAACTCTCACTGTTCTCCCAGAACCTGCGGTGTGCCTCCCTGAGACCTCGCACAGGCTGGGAGAAAAGCAGCTGAGGCAGGTCTCGGGGGCTCCCCCAGGGCCCCTGCTGCACCCTAGTCTGGTCTGTGGCTGTAGCCACTTGCCAGCTCCCTCACCTCTGACCTGTGGACATCTAATCCGGCCCCGCCCCACCCTTTCTCACTCCAGGTCTCAGTAAGGTGGGTCCAGTACCTTGAAGAAGGCCCGGGGCAGAGCATAGAGCCCCTCGTTGTACAGGAAGCAGACCAGCAGCCCCAGGATGGGTCGGGCTGTTGAGGTGTTCTGCAGGTGAAGGGTGAGCTTAAAGGTGGGGCCCAGGCCCTGAACCTGTGCAGAGAGTGGGGTGGGGAGAAAGCCCGTAGGACCTAGTGGCCTTGGGGGCCGAATACGGCCTACCCCAGCCCTGCCCGCCTGCTCCCCCATCAGCACCCTCAAGTCACCTTCCTCGAACTGCTCTAACGCACTGTCCATCCGCCCCTCAAAAGGCATGGAGCTCAGAAGCTTGGCTGCATGTGCAAGGGATGAGCAAAAGCCCAGAGCGGAGAAGGGGCTCGACCGAGGCCACGCAGCAAGTTGGTCGGAGGCACAGCTGGCCTGGGGAAGCCGGCCCTGGCTCCCACCTGCGTCCGCGCCCCGCCCCGCCCCGCCCCGCCCCGCTCTTCGCAGGGCCTGGCCCACCTCCTCCTCTCGTCCTCTGGTGGCTGCAAGGATTTCACTTTCCTCCCTCTTCCCCTCGACTGCTCTGCAGCCGCTTCCTCTCTGTATCTATCCACTTTCTTTAGGGAAAGAGACGTCAGAAGCCCAACTGGATCAGACAGCACACCTCAGGGACCCATTCAGAGCTGGCTGGAGCCCTGACGACCTTGAGGTCACTTGTGTCTGAGTACAAGGGCCCCGCATCCTCCTTGTGCCAGTGTAAGTCTCGGGATGGCCCCTTCCCAGTACCGGGCAGTCCGAGCCCCTTGGGCTGCCAGCAGTTACCGAAATGAACAGGTTTCTTCCCAGTACCACAGCTGTAAGAGTCCCTCCAGGCTCCTGGGAAGAAGCGTCCCAAGGTGACCACCTGTGTGCCCTGCCCCAAGTCTGGGGGCTCGTCTGAGGCACCGCATGGAATGAGGGGGCTGGAGAGCGTGCCCCACTCTGCGGCCAGCCAAGGGGAAGAGGCGGCACAGGGAAGAGAAGGTGAGAGCGCTCTCACAGAGGAGGACATGAGACTTGGGCCCTGGGCCAGTGGGAAGGCGAGAAGGGGCACGGGGCCTAGTTGCCTTGGGATCCGCTCCGGGGCTAAGGGGGGCCCGTCCAGCCCTGACCTCTGCCCCTCTGGCCCTGAGGTGGCCTGATGCCCCCCGCCACGTGGGTGCTCACCACAGCGTGCAGCTTGAGCGGCTCCCGCGCCGTCGCAGACACGGGGCTCAGGCTGGACTCGAGGGCCTGCACGGAGGCACGGGCGGCCCGGAGGCGCAGCAGGTGGAGGTCTGCCTGGAAGGCCCGGTGCATGGCTGAGGAGGCACACAAAGGGCCGATGCTGGACTGCTGGACGTGCGGCGGGAGGAGGGGGCAGGGCTGGGGGAGAGCGTGCTCAGGTGGCCGTGGGGAGAGTGCAAGAGGAAGGCACAGCGGGCAGAGGCTGGGAACGCGGGGAACAGGAGCACCGAGGGCCCACAGCCGGCCTCTGGTGACACCGGACGCTGCGGACCACTCCCTGCTCCTCCTTCCTGGTTCTCCCACCACCTGGCTGCCCACACAACCTCAGCCTCCTTTGCTGGCTCCTTCTAGTAAGGGCTGGGGTTCCCTTGAGTTTTGTCCTTGGTCCTCTTCTCATCCTGTCTTCCTCGCTGCACCATCCATGTCCTGCCCCGGCTGTGACCACCCCAAAGAGGAACAACCGCGAGCTCCTGAGGGCAGGGGCGCATCAGGGCCCGGCCCACGTCTGCACCTGGTACTGTGCACTCATCTTTGGCAGCTCGGCGCCCGGCCTGCCTGCTGCTTCTAACTGCCTGATGGGCACCTCCACCTGGACGTCCCATCAACCCCTGGAGCTCAACGCTGCGGAAACCAACCTCAGTTCCCTAACTCCGTCACTGCATCCCCATGCGTCAAGTCACCCAGGTTCACCCCTCACAGCTAATCATTTGCCAAGGTCGGATGACTCTTCCTCAAGGCCTCTCCAGAGCCCACACCCTCCCCTCCATCCCACTGTCCCTACTTTCCAGACTGAGCACCTTGGTCAGCCAGTCTGTCCTTGCTCCTTGTGCCTGCGAGGAGCCTTCTGCCATTCAGAAGCTTTCATCTTTATGTTATCCCATCCTTTCATCTTTCCTTTTTCCTCTAATACTTTCAGTTTATTTTTAATTTACCCAGAATTAACTTTTGTGTTTGGTATGAGGTAGAGTTCTAACTTTTTTTCTAGAAACAAGTTGTCCTAATTATGTTTTTTGGACAGTCTCTCCTTCCCCCACTAATTTGAAATGACACCTCTATCATATACTGACTTTCCACGTGTACAAGGGTCTGCTTCTGGACTTCCTAAACATGCCACTGAGCTGTATCAATTCCCATACTGATGCCACAGCTGCTAATTCCTACAGCTTCATAGTTCATTCTGCTATCTGATAGGCTGAGTCTCCTCATTCCTATTTTCCCCAAACTTCTTAGATTTACACTTAGAATCAACTGGTCAAGTCCTCAAAATAAACCCCATTGGGATTTTAACTGTAACTTTGCTATGTTTCTAGATTAATTTCAGAAGCTGTTAACTAATCAACAGCCTTACAACTTTAGGTCTTACTACCCTGAGACTTGGTTAGTCTCATCATTTAAATATTCAGGTGGTCTTTCCTGTTCTTTAAAGCAGTTTTATAATTTTCTTTATTAGACTTTGTATGTTTTCTTGTTAAGTTTATGTCCAAGGATTTCTTTGCTATTGTGAATGGAAACTTTCTCTTTTCTAACTGGATACTGTTGGTATATACAAAAGCTATTGATTTTTGCTATTTTCATTATAACTTAGAGAACTTCCTAATTGTTTCTCTAATATATCAATTGCTTCTCTTGGGTTCTCTAGGCTACAACAGCCTGCTAGCTATTTTCTTTACCCTGTAATTTATCCTTTAAACTGTAAGCCAGATTCCTTTCAAAGACAGAGGGGGTTGAGTTACTGTATTTTTCTGCTTAACATCTTTCCCATCTCTCCACTACACGGAATAAACCAAAACATCTTAACTTTGCATTCCAGGCCCTTTCGGAGCCAGCTGACCTGCTTTTCCAGCCTCCCCTCTGGCCACTGACCTTCCTGCACTGCACCCGCAGCTACATGGCAGATGCTGCTTATATCCAGGTAGGGCCCTGTGCCTTTTCCCAAGCCTCTGCCTAAATCACCCTCCCCTCTCCCTCTCTGGCTGGTAGGCTTATAATCATCTTTTAGGGTCAAATCCAATATCATCTCTCTCTGAAGCCTTTCCCAGGCTCCCAGGCAAACACACTCCCTTGTGTGTCTCAACAGCCCTCTGCAGAGACTTATTCTACACCTGTCATGCAACATGAAGTTAGCAAGGTCTACTGAGCTCTTTAGGTAGGGACTGGCCTAATTCTAGGCACCTGGCACAAGGCCTGGCATAATCATAGGTATTAAGTGAATGAATGAATGAATGAATGAACAAAAAGAGCAGGAAAATCAAATAGGATAAGGAAGAACCTTGATCAAATTCTACTTCTCTCATGAGAATTCCTGCATCTAGAAGTGGCTGCTCCTTCCTCGAATTCTAGGGGCTCTCGCCCTCACCCACAGCACCTTCCACCTTGAGGTCTAGCTCTTTGTTGGCAGGGTGTACCTCCTAGGCTGTCTCTGGGCTTCCAGAGGCATGAGACCCACCCGGTTCACCCAGGTCTCCTCCCACTGCTCAGGGCACCCAGGTGGCATTCACCCAGTTCCTGCTGCTTTGGCGCAAGGGAGGAGGAAGAGGAAGGAGCCGGCCTGAATCTCACCGGTGCCGGCTTCCCGCTCTCGCAGTGTCTGATCCACATAAAGCCGGGTCTTTCGGGGCATGTTAAGTTTCATGGCCTGGGCTGGTGGGGGACCTGCTTCACCTCCTCCCTCCACAAACACTGCTGTGCGCTTCAGGATCTTGATAATCAGGCCACCACCTAGGGAGGAGGATAGACAGAAGCAGATTTGTCCTCCCCAGTTCTACCCTACATTCCCATTCTTTCTTCCCAAACAATCTGTCTCATATCGACCCATTTCAGTGTTCCTGCTGAGACTCTGAGTTTCTGGAAGGACTGAAGTGTGTGCTACCATTAATTAATTCATTCATTTAGCAGTTGATTTACTTGTTTATTTTTGGCTGCGCCACTCTGCTTGCAGGATCTTACTTCCCTGACCAGGGATCGAACCCGGGCCCCCTGTAGTGGAAGAGCAGAGCCCTAACCACTGGACCGCCAGGGAATTCCCTAGCAGTTATTTATTGACCACTGTGATGTTCCTGGCATTGTGGCTGATACTGGGGTGAACTGGAGACACAGCCAGGGCCTGGCCCCCAGGTAGCGACATCAGACTGCTAGTGAGCTGTCCCCAGTGAAGGCCCAGCCCAGACAGGACGTGTGTCTGCAAGCCCTGCTTTCCAAACCCAGGCCCACCCGTGTTCCACATCCGCCTCCTCTTCTTTCCCAGGATCTGGCCTATCTCACTGACTCCCAACTTTAAAACCCTTGCCAGGCCTGACTCTCCTCACCTCGTGTAGTCATGACGAGGGTGTGATCTTCCCGCCCGTAGCGGCCAAAGCAAAGGCTGGTCACTGCATCCTACGGTGGAGATGTCAGAGTTTAGCTGGGAAAATGACTCAGTGAGGAGAGCAAGACTGGGGGGAGGGGGATAAGGCTGGGAGACCCCAGGTATGACGTAAGAGGTGAGATGTGAGGCGAGGCCTGGAGCCGCGCCGCCTCTAATCCCAGCCCCCTCCTCACTGCCACGGCCGCAGTTCCAGACTGAATGTCACTGGCTTTGGGGTCAGCTTTCTAAGAGGTCTCCCAGCCTAGTCTTCCTCCCCAGTGTCTTTCACACTGCTGCCTCTGCTGCCTTTCAAAAATACAAACACGACCACGCCTATTCCCTGCTGAAAAACCTCCAGTGGCTTTTGCCCTCCTTGTTAGGACATTCAAGGCCTTCCGCATCTGAGGCCAAACTGCCTTTTCTATCAGTTCTCTCCCTGCCCTTTCCCCAACCCGCACACCACACCGCCTGCCCTCCCAGCAGCCTGTGGTCCAAACCAGCTGCTTTCCAATTTTACATTGTGACATACGACACTTTATACATACAGGTACACAAAGTTTCACATGTGATATATTCTGAACTTCTTTTTTCTGGTTCTGTTGCTGGCCTATTAAATTGATTTTGTTTGAAAAACTCTGGTCCAGGTTCATCAAACTACCTGGATTCCTTTAAAGAACACTCATGCCTCTCAGCCTTTGTTCATGTTATTTCCAGTCTGGAATATTCTATCTCCATTTATCCACTCCACTTATCGAAGCAGACTGCTTCAAGGCCCAGCTGAATTGTGATTTGCCCTGTGAAATGGCTCCTGAGTTCCGTCCCCATTTATCCTTCACCACCGCCCCCAGTCACTAGGCTGCCTCTGTGCTTTTTCAGTGCTTTGCTCTGCTTTAGTCTGCCTTGTATTTGAATCAGCTGTGTCTCTAGCTGGCTATCACTTCAGACTGTAAGTTCCCTGACAGTAAGGATTCAGTCACTGATTTATCCTTCTAATACAGTGAGTTGTGCATATGAGATGCTCAGCGAATGTTTTCAAAATGCATCAGAAGTTAAGGGTGGCAGGTGGAGTGGGGTCAGGAGAGGCAGCTAAGGGGCCCCACCGGCGGGAGCGGGGCAAGGAGGAGTCAGCAGCTCACCGGCGTGCGGACGACGCTGAGCAGGGCCTTGTCGCGGTAGATGCGGACCTCTCCGTTGGCCAGTCCAGCCATGACGGCCTGCAGGCCCCGGGAGCGCTGCTCCAGGAGGTTCATGGTCAGGATGGCCGCGGGCATCTGCACTGTCCACAGCCTCTTACCCTGCAGGGGGGATGGGGGACGGCTAAGTGTCTGCAGGGGGCTCAGGGCTTAAGAGCGGAAAGAAGGGGTGGCTGGAGTTGCTGGGAAGGGAAGGCCAGAAGGGCTCGCCTGCTGCGGGGGGTGCTGAGGAGGCACGGGTGGAGGGGCTGGGGCTGCTGCTTGCCCGGAGGCCACCACACCTTGTGGGTGAAGCCGTGCAGGCTGTCTTGGTTGCTGCCCACCACCAGGACCTTGTGAACCCGGACAAGCCCCACAGGCTGGGCACTCAGCTCGATGCAGTACTTGGGGCGCTTGGAGTCTCTGTGGAATAAAGACACACTCTCCCAGCCCCAGACAAACCCTCTCTCCTTCCCTGGCTGACCTTCCTCTTTCCAAGCCCCACAGACTATCCTGGCAGGAACCCTGGCCCACAAGTAGATGACTGCCGTATTAGTTCCACCTCTATGACTTAGTAGCTGCATGACCTTGGATAACAGGAAGTGTGTCTTCCCTCCTAGCCTTCCTCTCAACTTCACCACAGTAATTTGTGTGATAACCTGGCATTTACTAGTTTACAGTGAGCGTACCGCAGGTTAGACAAAGTAATGGACCGACGCAGTTTAGTAATTTATCAGAAAAGCATGAGGAGTTTACTCTGTGTAAATGCACTGTTCTCAGTTTCCTGGCCTCTGAGTCTTAATTTCTCTTATCCAGAAAGTAGGGATAATTCCTGTCTGTCCATCACAGGCTCTAGCCCACCTTTCTTAAGTCTGAGCCAGAGTCATCTCCCACCTGCTGACTCGTCTGAGAGCTTCCCCACTGGTCTCCGGGGCTCCTTCCAATCTACCCTCCACCCAGCACGGTAATCTTTAAAAAATGTAAACGGGTCATGTCATTCTTCTGAGTAAAACCCCATAACAGTTTTCTACTGCACTTCGGATAAAATCCAAAATCTTTACCATGTCCCACCAGGTCCTGCATGACCCGACCCTGGTCTCTACGTCATGTCTTGCCACCAAGCTTGAGTGGCACATGACAATGTCTTTCCCACCTAGAGTTCGCTTAAATTTCCTCTGCCTGTAACACTCTTGCTTCACTTTTTGAACAACTGGCTCCTTCTTAACCTTCAAGTCATCTCCCCAGACAGGCATTCGCTGATCACCCTGACCCCATTATTTTTTCCCATTGAGCCTAGATTTTTCCTCCATAGCATGCATCCAGTTTGCAATATTATCTTAGTTTGTTGACTTTAATATCTATCTTCCCACAAGAGCAGGGACTTTGTTTATGTTTTGCTCATCAATATATCCCCAATACCTTATACAATGCTTAATACATAGTAGGTGTTCAAAAACATTTCTTGAATTAAAAAAATGACTGTTGAGAAATATCAAACTAATGCATAAGGAAATTTCACATACCTATAAAAGCAACAGAACAAATATGAGAGACTATTTTTATTTCTTCTAATATCTGATTGCATCACTCGTGTTACGGCCACCCAGCCCGGTCTCTCACTTTGCCAGGCCCCATCGGACAAGCCTCCACACGTCCCCTGTGCTCAAGGGCTCTGCCTCCTATATGAAGTTCTCAGCTCTTTCCATTCCCACATTCCAGCCCCAAAGCCCCCTGCTCATCCTACAAGCCCTCAAAACCACCAGGTTTCTGAGATGTTCCTCTGGCCCCAGAGACCACGGATGTGGCTACCTTCTCAGCATATAGATGTTCCCGTTGCGGCAGGCAGCAGCAAGACGGAACTCCACATCGAACTGGCCAGAAGCCTCCAGGAAGACGGGGACGCTGGGTAGGCTCATCTGCAAAGAAGAGACTCAAACATCCGGATTTCCTTGGAGCCCCAGCCCTTCCCTGACCTGAAGTAATTCCTCCAAGTCCCAATCTCCTCACTCACACCCTGCTGGTCACAGTTTAAACTTGTACAATTTTTCTGGAAGGAAACTCGGCAACATGTAGCCCTTTGACTAAAGTAGGCCACTTCTAGGAATGCATCGTAAGGAAGCATTTAGATAAGCACACAAAGATGTTTGGGCAAGGAAGCCCACTGCGGTGGTGTTAATAATAGCAAAAAACTGCAAACAAATGTACAATAGGTGACAGGGTACATCTATATAATCAATGTTGTGTGGCCTTTGAAAAGGCTGGTGTGGTTTTATATAGATATGGAAAGATATTGATAAGCTTCTGCTACATGAAAACAGTAGCTTACATGATCCTATACCACGAGGCCATATTTGTAAAAAAAAAAAAAAAATTATGTAAAGTTATATATCTGTGTCTAAATATGAAAATGTCTGGAAAGACTTATGCCAAAGACTTATCTGTGGGTGGTGGGATTTGGGCATATATATCTTTTTCTTTTCTTCTTCTTTTTTTTTTTTTTGGCCCCATCACATGGCATGTGGGATCTTAGTTCCCCGACCAGGGCTTGAACCTCCTGCAGTGGAAGCACAGAGTCTTAACCACTGGATTGCCAGGCAAGTCCCTATATCTCTTTCTTTACGCTTATCTACATTTTATAATTTTCTACAATGAACACATATTACCAAGAACTAACTGGGGGGCAGGAGATATTGGGGAACGGGGGAGGGAATGGAGCCTGGGCCACGGGTGTGCCCACGGCCAGGCCCCACACTGACCTTGGCCAAAACAGTGAAGGCCTCTGGGTCCAGCACCAGGAGCTCCTTGTTCTCAGTGCCCAGCACCAGACAGGACACAGCGTCCTCGTCAGCCAGGTTCTTCTTTAAGGTGGTCATGGTGGTGATGACTGTCTGCAGAGGGACTCCAGGGGTCAGCCAGTAGCTCCCCTCACACCGTCCCCCCAGATGCTCCCAGGACGCCCCAGGAAGAAAGAGGGCAAAGGAGGAGGAAGAGTATCAGAGATGCGACAGAAGATTTATGTACAAAGGTGTTTACTGCAACAAACCTAACTTTCTAACAAAAGAGGATTGTCTAAGTCAATTATAAACTATCTGTATGATAAAAAACCCATGCAGTCATTTACAAAAATCACATTTTACAAGAAGACTCAATGGCAGGGAGGATGCTTCTAATGTAATAAGAGAAAACACAGGTAAAAAGTTATGTTAGTATTATCCCAGTTTTTAAAAAGTATATGAATAAAAAAACATGCTGGAAAGCTAAACCCTTAAATACAAACACTGGTTATCTCTGGACAATGAGATCATAGGTGATGTTTAATTTCTTCATTATGCTTTCCTACAGTTTCTACAGTGGGCATATGTTCTTTTTCTAATTGTGATTGGACAGAAAACAAAAGAGAAGGGGACGATCCCTTTTTTAGGAATTTCTCCTATGGAAATAATGTAGCGGGACTAAAATGTTTCTTTGGATAAAGCTGTTCATTGTGTGACTATCTTTAAGATAAAAAAAAAGAAATGATCCCCAATGCCTAGTGGAAGGAGAAAAGTTATAGAAACATGGATGTTAGTGGCTCCCGATCACGTAACCATGGCACATACTTGGAACGATGGCCTCCCCAAAACTGCATCTCTTAAGAAATACTTACTTAATTCACTTCCTGATTTTAAAAGTACTCAAAGATAGTGACAACTGTGGACCTGAGCTGCTGATCAGCAGGAGAGAACAATGTCTCTCGCAGAACTGTCTAAGGATAGCCAGAGGCTGAGGTATGTGTTGGTCAGTGTGTTCGGCTCACGTGGCCTCTACCGGAAGTAGCCGGTTCCCCTGCGGCTTTCTGAAATGCAGGGACAGCTATGGGAGCCCATCCCTGGGCTAGGGTCAGGAACCCCTAGGTCAGGAACCACTGGAGTTCATCAACGAATAGAATCATCAATAAAGCCATTAAAAGCATAACTAAGAAAAATATGAAGTGCATAAAAAGGAGACATTTCTTCTCCAATGACCTGCATGTGAATAGTTACATAAACTATGAATGAAATAATGAATAATCAATGAAATAATCAAGGGGCCACTTGATTAAAAATGGAGTTCTTCAAGACTAATGCTCGGGCTTCCCTGGTGGTGCAGTGGTTGAGAATCCGCCTGCCAATGCGGGGGACACAGGTTCAAGCCCTGGTCTGGGAAGATCCCACATGCCACGGAGCAACTGGGCCCGTGAGCCACAACTACGGAGCCTGCGCGTCTGGAGCCTGTGCTCCACAACAAGAGAGGCCGCAATAGTGAGAGGCCCGCGCACCGCGATGAAGAGTGGCCCCCGCTTGCCGCAACTAGAGAAAGCCCTTGCACAGAAACGAAGACCCAACACAGCCATAAATAAATAAATAAATAAATAAATTTATAAAAAAAAAAAAGACTAATGCTCAAGATATAATGTTATGTACTCAAGGGCAGCAGGGTATAAAAGCATATTTATAAAGGAAATGTACCAAAATGGTAAGAGTACCTCTGAGTAGTGAGTGTAGTCACTTATATTTCTCCTTTATATTTCTCTTTATTTTCAAAGTTTTCTCTAATGAAAATATATTACCTTTACCCCCAAGATGATAAAAGTTATATAAAGCTACATAACTATATATCAATTCAGAGCTGTCACTGTGGGGCTTCCCTGGTGGCGCAGTGGTTAGGAATCCGCCTGCCAGTGCAGGCGACATGGGTTCAAGCCCTGGTCCGGGAAGATCCCACATGCCGTGCAGCAACTAAGCCCATGCACCACAACTACTGAGCCCGCGTGCCACAACTACTGAGCCCGCGCGCCTAGAGCCCGTGCTCCGCAACAAGAGAAGCCACCGAAATGAGAAGCCTGCGCACTGCAACGAAGAGTAGCCCCCTCTCACCGCAACCAGAGAAAGCCCATGTGCAGCAACAAAGACCCAATGCAGCAAAAAATTTTAAAAATGAAAATAAATAAATAAATGTATTCAAAAAAAAAAAAAAGCTGTCACTGTTAACTGGAAAGTAGAAGCCCTGCAGCTTTGTGACTATATATGTGGAAGGGTAACTGCAAAGTAAAACTAGTCGCGTTTGTCTGTAGAATTTACCACTAATGTTACATGGTCTTTTTTAAAAACTGTCCATATTTTTTCTAGGGAAATAAGAGAGGGGGCAGTACCTGCCGCCTGATGGACTTGGACTTGTGCTGGTTCACAAATGCCTCCATTTCACTCAGCTCCAGCTGCAGAAACCTGGACACACAGAGCACTGACACCTGCATGCCTTGGGCCTGGCTGCCCTCCCCAGGCCACTCCACAGCCGCTCCCTCCCCCCTGGGAGCTTCTGGAGCTCTGGCCCTCCAGAGGGCCCTTACCTGAGTGACTGCACAGACAAAGGCACCTCTGCCTTCTCCCTGTAAGGAGAGGGACCATCATGGCAGGTTTAGTTAAGGAACAGGGCCTGGGGGTCAGACTGCGGGCTCTGGGATGAAGGCGTAGGGGTGGGGGAGTGAGGGAGGGGTAGGAGGCATACGAAGGGGGAAGTGGGATCTCACCGGATGCCCTCCAGCATCTCCTTCAGGGTCAGGGGGTCAATGCGGTCCTGGGCCAGCATGGGAAGAAGGTACAGCGTGTGAGCACCAGAGCCAGGCAGGGAACGAGGACAACCCCGAGGCTGCCCCCTCCGCCTTCTTGTTCTCATCCCGCCCATCACTCACCTCTTTGGCCTGGTTCCAAAGGTCTTGTTCCAGGGGGTTTGGAGGCAACTGGGGCAGGGTGAACTTGAAGTAGGGCCTGAGATTCTTATACACATACACACAAGGGCCTGACGCGAGTGCCAGCGCTGGTGTCCGGGGTTCGTGTTGCTCCATGAGGAAGGTGGCAGCAGCGGCTGGCAGGGCAGGTAGCGGGCTTTCGCTCAGCACTGTGGGTCCTTTAAGCACCTTCAGGCGGGGCTGCTGCCCACCTGGGCCAAGGTCCCCCACCACCAGCTGTAGAGAGAGGCTGGCTGATTCCAGGCTCAGGGTCTAAAGACCCCCCTACTGCCCCTCTTCTTGGGCTTAGCTTTTTGCTGGTGCACATTCATATATGCTCACAATGCACCATGGGTGGGTGGAGGAAGGGCAAAGGCTTTGCAATAAGGCTTGCAAGCCATGTGACCTTGGGAAAACCGATGCAACTTCCTGAGCCACAGTTTTCCCACGTGCAAAAGGGGAATACCTACCATATGACACTTGTAGTGAAAATCAAATGAGATAATCAACTAGAGAACCTAGCGAGGAATAGGTGGCAGCCGATGTTTTCATCGTTTGTTCAGTAAACATTTCTTCAGGGCCTGCTCCATGCCAGGCACTGTTCTAGACACTGGAACAGTTGCTGAGGTCAGTGGGGGGCCTGAAACTCATATCTGGGCTCTGAGGCCTGGCTTCCAAACGGGAACAGAGCTAAAGATGCAGAACCAATCACGCAGAGCAGGATGTGCTCTATGGACCCAGAGAGGAGAACCAAGCTCCTCAGCCTGTCTTTTCCACCCTCCAAGCCACTGTAGCTGTCATGCAAGCCCATTCTCCTGAGTGAGGCCTTCAAGGCCCCTCTGATCTGGTTCCCAACTTGTTTTCTAACACCTCCCTATCCATGCTATGCTCCAGCCAGAATGGGGGCTGCCACAGAACGCCCGGATTCTGAGCATGTACAGTGTGCTAGGATCCACACCAGTAACCTCATGCATCCTTTCATTCAATCCTAGCAACAGCCTGTGAGGTAGGTACGATTATTAGCCTCATTTCACACATGAGGAAGCTGTGGCTTAGAGATGTTAGGTAAAAGTCACACGGCTAGTAAGTGGTAGAGCTAGGACCTGAACCTAGGTCTGTCTGGATCCAAAGCCAGTGGTCTTAACTATTATTTCATATCGGCCTCAACTTTCTAATTTCAAATTTACTCTTTCCAAATATGCTGTGAACTTCCAAGCCTCTCTGCCTCTGCTTGTGCTGTTCCCTCTGCCTGGAATGCCCTCCTCTCTTCCATGCCTTCTTGGTACACTTCATTTATCCTTCAGCACAGGTTCATGTTACTGCCCTCTAATGCCTCCTGATAGATTCACTGTTCTTTCATTGGTGCTCCCGTAATACTTTCCATATATTCTATTTTAGCATCCACTCATCTACCCCAAAAATATTTATCAAGTATCTAATTTGTGCCAGGCACTGGGTTAGATGCTGGGAATCAACAGTAAGCAAACTAGCCATTGAAAAAGTTATTACACAAAAGCATTACCATTTCACATTAGTTATTGGGTCTGTGATTTCTCTACCCTTCACTGCTGTCAGCCCAGCGCCAAGCATATACTAGGTGTTCAGTCAACATTATGGATGAATTAAGGACACTGTCTATATCTCCTTCTGACTATGGACTGACTCATTTCTGAGTTTAGTGTGTGCACAACACCTGACACACAGAAGGGGTTCACTGTATGCTTGCCGAATTGTTGAATGATTTATGGATAGGAATTTGGGGGCCAAAGTCACCAAATCCTACTGCACAGTCCATGTAGGGTATGATTCCCTTCAAGCTGCCCACATAACACACCCATTGTGGGTTCACTGCCCCTGCTGAGGGCTGAGCTGACAGACCCAGGTCTGCCACCTTTTACAAACTCGGTAAACTCAGCCTCTCAGAATCTATTTTCCCACTAATAAATAATATCTATGTATGTGAAACTGCCTCAAAGAGAGTCTAGTCCAGACATGTTAACTTCCTTTCTTTAGCCCAATATATATCTCAACCTTTTAAAAACCTGTGCCTTCAAAATTTATCTATTTTTCTTTTTCTTTTTTTTTTTTTTTTAATATTTTCTTGACTGCACCGTGCGGCATGTGGGATCCTAGTTCCCCAACCAGGGGTCGAACCCACGCCCCTTGCATTGGAAGTGTGGACTCTTAACCACTGGACCGCCAGGAAAGTCCCCCAATTTTTTATTTCTTTATTTACACTTTATTTACTTACCTTTATATTTTAAATTAAATTTAACATTTAACCTTTTTATTATGGAAAATTTTCAGTCATATACAAAAGTAGAGAGACTCATATAATGAACCCCCAAATACTCATCATCCAGCTTCAACAATGATTAGCTCATGGCTAATCTTAAAATCTATGTCCTTTTTTTAAAAAAAAAAATTTATTTATTTATTTGGCTGCACCGGGGTCTTAGTTGTGGCACGTGGGATCTTTCGTTGCAGCATGCGGGATCTAATTCCCTGACCAGAGATCGCACCCGGGCCCCCTGCATTGGGAGCATGGAGTCTTAACCACTGGACCACTAGGGAAGTCCCTATGCCCTTTTGATAAACATAAACCTCTCACTCTCCTCCCTTCTACTTTCCCTCCAGAGTAACGCCCACCCCCAACCAAGGGATGTGCCGTGCCAGCAAAGAATTACCTCAAGTTAACAAAATTAAGAGGCTTTATCTTAGTATAATTTCCAGCAGCATTTTGCTTTGCTTTACTTTCCGCAGTCTGTACTGTGAAATCAACAGGTTCTCTTCACTTTCCACGTTAAAAATAAAATTTAACCCTAAATGTGCTTTTTCAAAGTACACGTTAATCCCAGATTATGCTGAGCTTCTTTGGAGCCATCGGGAAGTCTCACCTCTGGGGTGATACGCTTACCTTGTACTCCCCGTCCCCATGCAAATCTGCCAGCTCTGGAAAACATAAAACAGCCATAAGCCAGGGTCTCAGAATTCTAGAGGCTTCACGACAGAACCATCTGACTCCTCCGTCCCCCAAGAACCGGCGTTCCTGGTCCCAGAGACTCACCCAGGCAGGCGGAAAAGGTGTGGATGTTGGCCATGGGGTCGTAGTGTGCATCCAGCCATTTCGAACTGGCTTCACTGCTGGGAGAAGAGGGAAAGAGTTGTGGGGGGCGCGGAAGATGAATCCCAAGGGAGGGGAAGAAAACTTGCCGGAGCTGGTTTCTGAGAATGAGGTGTGTAGGGAACTCTGAACTAGGGGTATAGAACATCTGGGTCCAAGTCCAGGCTCCACCACCGGCGCACAGAGTGACCTCGAGTCACCCACACGCACCCATTCACTCCTTGGGCCTCAGTTTCCCCACTTGATCTCTAAGAGCCCTTCAAGGACCGCCAAGGCTGCTGAGAACCGCAGGAGCCCAGATCCCGGGGACCAGGGCACCCTCTTTACATAGGTAGGAAAAGAGGCCTCCAGGACCCCAGCCTTCACCTCTCAGCTCTGCCGCTGTCGGAATCCGACGAAGACGCAGCAGCCATCTTCTCAGCCGTCACCCTGGCAACCAGCTCCGGCAAACCGCCGCGCAGCGCCTAATAGAGCCCGGGTTCTGCAAAGCTCGCGTATAAAGGTTCCGGGCGCTCAGCTTTCCGGCCCGGGACGGAGAGGCCAGCGAGCAGGATGCTCTGGCTTCTGCCGGGTTTCTAGCTACTGAGATGCAATCCCTCATTCCAGCTCATATCATTTATCCTTGATCCTTCCAGTAGGAGCTTCTGGGCCCTGCAGCTCAGGGTCAGCGGCAGGGCCCTCTGGCTTTGAGCCCTGGAGAGGAGCCCTTCTAGTGTTTATGAGCAGCAAAACTAACTCCTCCCCTCTTCATCCTCATGGTTAACCGGGTGGAAAAGAGGCCACTCCTTTTCTCCCTCCTTACTCTAGAGGTCCAGGCTCAGAGAAAAAACACAAAGGGTAAGACATTAAATCCTAGGATTGTGACTGAAGTTGAGGCTTTCCAGTTTTTAGGTTCCTGGAATATTTTAAAATAGAAGAAAAGCCACGAAGGAGGACGGCAAAAATTGTGCTATGTTCATCTCTTGACTCTCTGTACATCCACATTTAGAGGTGATGTCAAAATCCCGTTGTGGACAGGAGCCTAAAAATGACCCTCCTTCTCCCTCCGCAGGCCTTGATCCCAGCACCCTGCTGGGAGCAAATGAGAAGTGAGGCAAAGGCAAGGAAGAACCACACAAATTGCAAAGATGGTGGTGGTTTCTAATATTTATTTTTCTGGTTATAAAAGTAATACATGAAGAGCACTGGATTGGGAGAGGTTTTGAGTCCTGCAGGGTGACAGGTCACTTTCTCAGAACCTGCATTGCCTCATCTGGGAAGCCAGATACAGAGCCCTGCCTTGCCCACCCCACAGAGGGCAGTGCAGATCAAATGAGATAACACAGGGGAAGCACTTGGTAAGCTGGAAAGTGCTGTCAAATGGAAGGGCTTAGTGTCACCACCCTTGGCTGAGGTAGCACCAAGGTCCGAGCTCCTGCCCCTCCCCTGGCCCTTAAGACACACACAAAAAGGGGGCCACTTGCAGCCTTGGTTTAATGGAGTGGGGGAAAGGCTGCGCAAATCTGCCTCAAGCCTGGCCAGATGGGGTTTCACTGGGGCACTTCCAGAACCGGGCATCAGCTGTGGCCAGCTGGGTGAGGATCTCCTCCAACTCGGGCCCATCCTCTGGGAAGCGCTCAGAAAAGGATCGGATGAGGCCAGCAGCTGAGGCCTCATACTCAAGAAGCTGTACTTCTGAGCCTGGGGAGGAGATGGAGAAAAAAACAGCAGCAGGAAAAGGTCTTAATAGGGAAACAGAATCATAATCATAATCATAGGAGCAGCTAGTTCTTCCTGAGCTCTTACCATGTGCCAAAAACTGTGCTCAATATTTCTTTATCTAACTGAATCCTTAAAATAATCCTATGAGATAGGAAATACTAAAGGGGGAGTAGTCAGTGAATTGCTGCATTCATTCATTCATTCATTCATTCACTTAATAAAGATTTACACCAGTGCCATGTTAGGTAAAACAGACACAGTCCTTGGCCTCCAGGAATTGCCTTATCTCTGTCTACTGTTGGACCCTGGGCAAGTTTCTCAACCTCTCTAAGCCTCAGTTTCCTCATCTGTAAAGTGTGGGCAAGCACAGTACTTGTTCTCTCAAGAAGCTGTGGTGATTAAATACAATAATGCACTGAGGGAATGCTCACCAAGCGCTAGCTACCACGAGCACCACGACCTCTGAACCTATTACTCATCTGTTAAATGAGGCTGTTCCCAGGGTACCCATCTAACTTATGGGGTGTTCCTGAATACTCGTGGGAAGCACTTCCCTCTAACATCCTTCCACTGCTCTACCCGCTCACAGCACCTTGTTGTGCTCTGTGGCATCATGGGATGGACACAGCTAAGAGCACAGGCTCTGAGTTCAGATGGCCCAAGTTCAAATCCTGATCCTGCCACCCACTAACTGTGTGACCTCAAGAAAATACATTCCCTTCTGTGTCTTAGTTTCCAGCTGAAAAATGGGGATAATAACTTCCTCATTGAGTTGTTGGGAGTTGATCCACGGAAAGTTTTCACCCCGACTCTGGCACATGGACGTCCTCAAAAGTTAGCTACCGTCATCATCAGCATCCTCATCCTCGTCACCACCACCACCTTGGAAAATCCAACCTGTTCTTCAGGCCTTCAAGTTTTACCCCCCACTTCCTCCCCAGACCCTTCCCTGAGTCCCTCAAAAGTAGAGGTCTTCTTTTCCCTTCTCTAAGTGTTCAGACCACTGTTTGTGTTTCTTGGGCACCCATGAACACTTCCCTTATAAGATCATTTCTCTCTCTGGCTTATTCCTAATGGGCTGTGAACTACTTGAGGTGAGTAGTCCGACCCTAATGCCTGCCCAGGGCTGGACAGTCAGAGCAATGACGATATTGTCCATGTAATGAGCACTGACTATGTGCCCGGCATGATCCATTCCCTCACTCGTTTGACAGGCACTGAGAGGCTCCTGTGGGCCAGGCCCTGTGCCAGGTGTCAGGGATGTGCTGCTCCTGCTGCCACGGAGATGAGCAGACGAGCAGACAGGAAAATGGCAGAGTGACAGCCGTATGAGGAAGAGGAAGCTGGGTGATAGCTCAGGGGGTGTGCCCGGAGGGCGGGGAGCCGGGGAGAGGGTTGCCAAGGGGTGGGGGCCGAACTCCTCTCTTTTATTTTTTTATTTATTTATTTTTTTAAAGGATTTTCTTATTTATTTATTTATTTATTTATTTATTTATTTTTGGCTGTGTTGGGTCTTCGGTTCGTGCGAGGGCTTTCTCCAGTTGCGGCAAGCGGGGGCCACTCTTCATCGCGGTGCGGGGACCGCTCTTCATCGCGGTGCGCGGGCCTTTCTCTATCGCGGCCCCTCCCGTCGCGGGGCACAGGCTCCAGACGCGCAGGCTCAGCAATTGTGGCTCACGGGCCCAGCCGCTCCGTGGCATGTGGGATCTTCCCAGACCAGGGCTCGAACCCGTGTCCCCTGCATTAGCAGGCAGATTCTCAACCACTGCGCCACCAGGGAAGCCCCTCTTTTATTTTTTAAATGAGGTATATTTTCATTCTTATTAATTTTTTCTTTTGGCCACACCACGCATCTTGCGGGGATCTTAGTTCCCTGACCAGGGACTGAACCCGTGCCCTGGCAGTGAAAGCGCCGGGTCTTAACCACTGGGCCACCAGGGAACTCCCCAGAGTAGAGTTTAGAATAAACCTTTCAAATGCTTTTTCCTCACCAGGAGGAGGTAATTATTTCATTTAACCCTCACAACTGCCCATGACTACGGTAGTGAGGAGCAAACGCTCTTAATACAAAAGGGCTTTTAATACAAGAGGTACAAGCGCAAGGCAGACAGGGCCAGGGATTCTGGAAACGGCATCATTGCTTGAGGAGGGAGAAGGACCACGGGGATGCTGATCTCCCCCCGGGCTCTGCCGAGTCCTGTTGTCCCCTGGGCTCAACTCAGCCTGCGGGGTGCCACCTCTCTGCCTGAGCTGACCTCACTCCTGGGCCCCCGACAGGCCTGATTCTCCGGTGTGATGCCTGGCCTCCTCACAGGCCCGGGGTCTGCCTGTTCTACTAGCCCCTGCTCTGCTGGCCTGACTCAAACCTTCTGTTGCCGTCTGAGAAGCAGCAATGACCCCGTGTCGGGGGGGGTGGTGGTAGATGCCAAGGTGTGGGCCTGAGGTTTGGCATGGGGAGGGGGGCCACCCCAGGTAGCCTTTCCTGAGCCCCGGGTTGGTTCCAGGCCTTCTCTGTGCTCCCAGAGGGCCCCGCACGGCCCCCATCAGTGGGGGCTCAGGAGCCCATTACCTTTGAGGCGAGTGTTGGGCTGAACGATGAGCTTCCGGGCTTCCTTACGGAGCAGCACTGTGTCCCTGAGGGAGAGGAAGCACTCGGGGGGTGCATCGGTGACCGCCGCATACCCCTCATACAGGGCCCGGCCTCCGGCCACATCCCCCGTGGACTTCAGCACCTGTGGGAAGACAGGAGTTAGTGCCTATCATGGGCGCCCTCCCAGCATCCACGGGGCTTTGCCAGGGGCTACAGCCAACGGTGCCCAGCCCTGGATTACACCTGCTCTCTCGCAGCTTTCCTGTGCTGAATACGCGAGGAATGCAGATCACATGTTAGCACAGAGTAAGTGCCCATACTAAAGTGAAGCTAATGGTTCTCCTCTGCTTGTCTCACTTGAGCTGTAGACAAGGAAGGTATTATCATCACCCTCTTTTTTTTTTTTTGAACATTTTTAGGGACTTCCCTGGTGGTCAAGTGGCTAAGACTCTGTGCTCCCAATGCAGGGGGCCCAGGTTTGATCCCTGGTCAGGGAACTAGATCCCACATGCTGCAACTAAGAGTTCGCATGCCGCAACTAAAGGTCCCACGTGCCGCAACTAAGACCCGGTGCAGCCAAATAAATAATAAATATTGGGCTTCCCTGGTGGCGCAGTGGTTAAGAATCTGCCTGCCAATGCAAGGGACACAGGTTCGAGCCCTGGCCCAGGAAGATCCCACATGCCGCGGAGCAACTAATCTCCCATGCGCCACAACTACTGAGCCTGCGCTCTAGAGCCCGCGAGCCACAACTACTGAGCTCACGTGCCACAACTACTGAAGCCTGCGCGCCTAAAGCCCATGCTCCGCAACAAGAGAAACCACGACAATGAGAAGCCCGCGCACCGCAACGAAGAGTAGCCCCCGCTCACTGCAACTAGAGAAAGTCCGCGTACAGCAACGAAGACCCAACGCAGCCAAAAAATAAATAAATAAATTTATTAAAAATAAATAAATAAATAAATAAATATTAAAAAATAATAATGAAATTTAAAAATAAAAACATTTTTATTTTCACCATGACAAATGTTCAAGCAATTATTCTTAGTGTTCAATAAATACTTTTCCTCAGCTGCATGGCATGCGGGATCTCAGTTCCCCAACCAGGTATTGACCCTGCAGTGGGAGCTCAGAGGCTTAACCACTGGACGGCCAGGGAAGTCCCCACCCTCTTTTTTTAGTAAAACATTTCACACATCCAAAATACATAGTATGTATGTTATAAAGAATAAGACACCTGTACAACCACCACCCAGCTTAAGAATCAGTCCAATCGCCCCCTCCTTGACTGCACCCTGTGGCCTCCCCCATCTGAGGAATCAGCACTCGACTTGGTGCTCATTAGTCCCTTGTTTTCCCTGAGTTTTACTCTCAACCATAAATTTTTGCCCTCATCCTGTGATTTGCTTTTTCTGCTCGAGTTACATCTGAGATTCATCTGTGTTTGTGTGCGTAGTTTAGTTCACCCTTCTCACGGCTGTACATATTCCACTTACAAACATGCCACAGTTTCATCTCTTCCACTGTTGCTGTGTAACCTGTGCTTTTTGCCCTTTGAGGCTGCTGTGGACATCCTGTACGTCTCCTGATGCTCAGAGGCAGGCTTCCCCAGAGAATCAAGGTCTGGAGGTCAAGTGAATGCTCATCCTTAAAGGACGATGCCCACATTGTTTTCCAGAGTTGTTGCACCTGTTTACATTCCCAGAAGCAGGGGCTGGCAGTCCGTCCTGCTCGGCACACCAGGGTGGCGTTGACAGTTTTTCATTTTGCCAAGCTGGTGGGTGGAAATCTCATGTTGTTTAAGTTGCGCTTTCCTGATGACTAATGAGATGGAATAACATCCCTCAAGTTTGTGGGCTACTTATTTTCCTCTTCTGTTCATGAGTTTTGCCTATTTTTCTGTTAGGTTGTATTTTCCTCCCTTTTTTTTTTTTTTTAAAGTTCTTTATATGTTTAGATGCTAACCTTTTGTTAACACATATGTGGTAAATACCCTATCCTAGTTTAAGACTCATCTTCTCACCTTCTTTATGGTAAGTTTTGATGAATAAAAGTTATTATTATTGTTATTATTTTGGCTGTGCCGCATGGCTTGCGGGATCTTAGTTCTCCGACAAGGGATCAAACCCAGGCCCACAGCAGTGGAAGCGCAAAGTCATAACCACTGGACCACCAGAGAAGTCCCTGAAAGTCATTTTTAATGTAGTTAAAGGGATCGATCTCTTCCTTGATGGCTTGTGCTTCTTGTATGAGGAGAAATTCTCCTCCACCCTGAGGTCATAAAGATATTCTTTTCTCAGTTTAAAACTTTGCCATTCACGTGCAAGCCTTTAATCTCTCTGGGATTGAATTCTGTGTGTGGTATAACGTAGAAATCCAAAGTGTCTCTCCATAAGGATAATCTATTGTCCCAGGGCCGCTATTAAATGGTCCCTCCTTCCCCAGTGGTCTGCAACGCCACTTCTGTCATATACCAAACAATCAAGCTCTTGGTTCTGTTCCACTGGTCAATTTGTTTATTCCTGTCCCAGTACCACACTGAATTTAGAAGTCTCAGAATAAAATTTGATATCTGGTGGAACAAGTCCCCAACCTGTTTTGCTTCTAGAGTGTTTTGGCTCTGATTCATGGTCCTTTATGCTTCCATCTAAATTTTACCATCAGCTTGTAGAGTTCCATGAAAAACCCTCTTGGGCCTTTATTCAACCTTGCTGAACTCTTTTCTTACTTTCAATAATTTATAGATTCTTTTGGCTTGCCTATGTAGACAGTCATATCATCTGCAAAACGATGTTTTTGTTTTTGTTTTTTTAATTTTTTGGCAGCCCACATGGCATACGGGATCTTAGTTCCCCGACCAGGGATAGAACCCGTGTCCCCTGCAGTGGAAGCACAGAGTCCTAACCACTGGAACGCCAGGGAATTCCCAAAACGATGAGTTTTGTTTCTTCCTTTCTAATGCCTAAACTTTTTACTTGTTTTTCTTGTTTCCTTCTAAAAGCTAGGACCTTCAGTACACTGTTGACCAGAAGTGGAAATAGAAAGTATATTTGTCTTCTTCCTGATTAAAAGGAATGTTCTAGTGTTTCAACAAATGACATTTACTGTACTTTCTTTTTTTTTTTAATGATGTTTAATTTTATTTATTTATTTATTTATTTATGGCTGTGTTGGGTCTTCGTTTCTGTGCGAGGGCTTTCTCCAGTTGCGGCAAGTGGGGGCCACTCTTCATCGCGGTGCGCGGCCCTCTCACTGTCGTGGCCTCTCTTGTTGTGGAGCACAGGCTCCAGACGCGCAGGCTCAGCAGTTGTGGCTCACGGGCCCACTTGCTCCGCGGCATGTGGGATCTTCCCAGACCAGGGCTCGAACCCGTGTCCCCTGCATTGGCAGGCAGACTCTCAACCACTGCGCCACCAGGGAAGCCCTGTACTTTCTTTTTTTGAGACACTCTTATCGGTTAAAGAAATTCTTTTTGACTCTGAGTTTCTTAAGCGTTTTTTATCATAAATACATATTGACTTTCAAGAGCTTTTTCTAAATCTGTTGAGATGATCATGGTTTTTCTCCTTTAATACGGTGATTTTCATAAATATATTTTATAATGTTAAATAAACATTTCTGGGATTTCTTTCATTTCTGGGATTAAACCCAAATTGATATTTTCTGGATTTGATCTACTAAGATTTTGTTTTAGAATTTTGGCATTTACATTTTCCTTTCCTGAACTATCTTAGATTTTGGTATCAAGATTAAACTGGCAGGGCTTCCCTGGTGGCGCAGTGGTTGAGAGTCTGCCTGCCAATGCAGGGGACACGGGTTCGAGCCCTGGTCTGGGAAGATCCCACATGCCGCGGAGCAACTGGGCCCGTGAGCCACAACTACTGAGCCTGCGTGTCTGGAGCCTGTGCTCAGCAACAAGAGGCCGCGACAGTGAGAGGCCTGCGCACCGCGATGAAGAGTGGCCCCCGCTTGCCACAACTAGAGAAAGCCCTCGTACAGAAACGAAGACCCAACATCAGCCATAAATAAATAAAAATTAAAAAAAATAAAAAAAAAAGATTGAACTGGCATCTTACAATGAGGTAGAGAACATTCTCTTTTTCTATTGTATGGAAGAGTTTATATAAAATTGATACCATCTGTTACTTGAATATTTCGTAGGATCCATCTGTAAAACTCTGTGGGCTTAGCTTTTTTTTTTTTAAATTAATTAATTATTTATTTATATTTGGTTGCGTTGGGTCTTCGTTGCTGCGCGTGGGCTTTCTCTAGTTGTGGCGAGCGGGGGCTATTCTTTGTTGTGGTGCTGCAGGCTTCTCATTGCGGTGGCTTCTCCTGTTGCAGAGCACGGGCTCTAGGCGCACGCGGTTCAGTAGTTGCGTCTTGCGGGCTCTAGAGCGCAGGCTCAGTAGTTGTGGCCCACGGGTTTAGTTGCTCCGCAGCATGTGGGATCTTCCCGGACCAGGGCTCGAACCTGTGTCCCCTGCATTGGCAGGTGGATACTTAACCACTGTGCCACCAGGGAAGTCCCGGCTTAGCATTTTTTGTATGAAGATTTTAGACCACCGATTTAATTTCTGTAATGGCTATAGGATTATTCAAGTTATCTATTCATGAGTCAATTTTAATGTTATTATTTTTCTAGGAATTTGTCCATTCATCCAAGTTAAAAAGTTATTACCATAAATTCCTGCTATATTTACAGTTATGTCCCCCTTTAAATTTCTACTCTTATTTTGCCTTCACTTTATTTTTGGCCATGCAGCATGTGGGATCTTAGTTCCCCGACCAGGGACTGAACCCGGCCGGGCCCCCTGAAATAGAAGCGCAGAGTCCTAACCACTGGACCACCAGGGAATTCCCATTCTATGATGTTTCTAGACAGGGGTTCCACTTGCCATTCTTGGTATTTCTAGAGCTTCCTGGATTTATGAACTGGGTCTTTAATCAGTTCTATAAAATTCTCAGCCATTATCTCTTCTAATAGTCCCTCTCTTACCTTTTCTCTCTCCTTTCCTTTTGGAACTTCAGTTTATGTACATTAGACCTTTTCACACTATCCTCCATGTCTCTTAATCTCTCTTTTAAATTTCCTAGCTTTGTGTCTCTGTGCTACATGCTGTATAACTTCCCTTATCTTCAGCTGGATTTAAAACCTGTTTCAGCTGCCTATTTTTAGTTTCAGTGATTATAAAGATTATTGCTAGGAGGTCTATGTGGCTCTCTTCCAAATATCTGACATTTTGTGGCTCTGATCCTTACTTATTTTGCCAATTTGCAGGTGGCAAAGTAGGATTCCTACTAGGGCACCCTCCAGGTAAGCCTCCCCCTCTTAGACCCAGGGTTAGAATGATTTTCCCTAGCTTTGGAGTAATTAAAACCGACTGGGAACTCCTGGGGGAAGGTTAGAGAGAATACCTCACCTTTCTCTCTTCTGCATGATACTTAACACCCAGAATGTGAACACACATTCATCAGGTCGACAGGTTAGACCCCAGGAGCTTAAACCAAAGAGTTGGCAACAGGGGTGCTGACGGGACCCAGGTGTTCACATCATGAACAAGTGAGTAAGGCAGGTAGGCAGTGAACCCGGCAAACTGGAGAGTCATGCCACGTCCAAATGTCCAAGCGTGCAAATGCAGTGGCTGCTGCTCAGTTCCAGCCCATCATTCACGTGGGAATTACATCTATTGATGTCAGGCCTTCCAAGAAGTCAGAAATACACATTTGTATCTCACCTCACCAACTTTTACCATACGGGTGGGCCAAAGCTATGACTGTGTTTGTGACCCATGGCTGAAGCCTTTCCCTATGGAAAAGCCTTCATCTTCCCTGGGGCTGGCTCCTTGCTGTGCTCTTGGCTTTTCCTGGGGGGCTAATAAAAGAAACAGCAACACCAAAAATGCTTCCATATTCCGTATCTTCTGTAAAACTACTGCTGCAGACACTGTCCATTCTGCTGAATGACTCCTCTCGCACAGAGACCCACCTGCTTCAATCTCTAGAACGGAATGCTCTGTGTTCACTCACTACTAAGTCACAATTCAATACTGGCCGAAGATTTGGCAGATTTGACTCCTTTATCTAGTGACATTATTATTATTAATAGACTGTTTTGGAATAATTTTAGATTTACAGAAAAGTTGCAAAGATAGTACAGAGAGTTCCCGTGTGCTCCTGGCCCAGTTTTGCCTGTTGTCAACATCTTACATAATTGGTACATTTGTATTAACTAAACTCTAGACGTTATTTAGATTTCACTAGTTTTCCCACTAATGTCCTTTTTCTATTCCGGAATCTAACCCAAGACACTGCACTGCGTTTTGCATCTAATGATTTTTAATTTCTAATTTTATTTTACTTTAATGGCCAAACACGTATCTTTTTAGGAAAAATGCCTTACATCCCTTCTGGAAATAGGTGGGAGTACAATCATAAAGAGATATTTGCTGAATTGAAGGCTGGGCCTTCTTTAGGTTGAAAAAGCCAGCAGGACCCTGTTGTGATGGAAGGCACTGCCCGGTAAGGAGTGGGTCACCATCAGTGGTCCTCCAGCTTTGCTGAGTGTCAGAATCACCTGGCAGGCAGGTAAACATGCAGGTTCCGGGGCCCCGCACTCAGAATTTCTGAATCAGGAGGTCTGGGGTGGGGCCTTTGAGTCTGTATGTCCTGGGTGATGCTGCTGCTGGTCCCTGGACCACACTTTGTGTCACACTGGCTTGGATAACACGACATTCTATTGCTCAGTTCCACATATACTTTGTTTCATTTAATTCCTATCAGGTGAGGCAGGTGATGTACCTCATTTAACAGATGAGAAAAGTGGAGGCCAGCAAGGCAAAGTATGTTACCCCAATTACACAGCTGGTTAGTACTGGCACCAGAACACCAAAAGGTCTCCTGACTCTAAACATCCCTACATGGGAGGGATGTCAGGGCTGCAGTGACCACTGTCCCTCCCTCCTTCACTCACCAAGCTCCAGGCTTCCTCCTTCTGTCTCTCAACCCACCAAGCTCCTTCAGTCCCAAGACCAGGCTTTACGCTTTGTTTCTTCTGCTATCAGATCTTCTAATAGCTGGTTCCTCCTTGGCACTCAAATTCCAGCTTAAATACCACCTCCTCCAAGAAGCCTTCCCTGTTACAGGGTGGGGAGACAGGGTGAGGCTGGAGGGGGCCTCCAAGGTGAGAGGCCCCTGTTTACCTGGAGTCTCCGCAGGAACCTCTCCAGGGCGGGCTTGCCCACAGTCCGGATCTTGTTGCGGTCAAGGTGGACCTGGGCATCTGGGCGCCCATCGGAGCCTGTGGTGGGAGTGACGGTAACAAGTCCCTCGCCAGCCTCCAGCAAGACCCTCAGGATCACAAACCGGGCCTGCATGTGGGCCTGCCGGGGCCAGAGAAAGGAATCATTTGCAACCCCGAGGCAAGAAGTATCAAGAGCTCATTCCAAGGCCTGATATATCACATGTGCGCACTAACTGTCAATTATTATTGTCGTTTTATTCTTCCCCAGCCTGTGGGTCCTTTTGTGCCTATTCCTCTCCCCTCAAATGCTTCCCTTCTCCTCTCACAAGGGAGGGCAGGCTGCCCTGGTAGACAGGAAGGCCATTTCCAGGCAGGACCCAGAGCCCCATGTTCCCCCTTGTCACCCACCATCCCCTCTGCTGCTCCACAGCCCACCCTCATGAAAACAGTTACCCCCAGAGGGCCCCTCGCCACCAGGACCCCGAGCACTTTCTTCTCCACGATCCGATCCTGTTTGCATTCAACAGTGGGATCAAGAGGGCACCGTTATCCCCAGTTTACAGATGACAAAACAGAGGCCCAGAGAGGTGATGTGACTTGCTCAGGGTCACACAGCTCGTAGGAGAGAGCAAGGACTAACCCAAGCTTCCTGACTCTAAAACGTGTATTCTTTTTTTTTTTTTAAATAAATTAATTTATTTTAAATTTATTTTTAGCTGTGTGGGGTCTTCGTTGCTGTGCACGGGCTTTCTTTAGTTGCAGTGAGTGGGGGCTACGCTTTGTTGCGGTGCGCAGGCTTCTCATTGCGGTGGCTTCTCTTGTTGTGGAGCATGGGCTCTAGGCGTGTGAGCTTCAGGAGTTGTGGCACGTGGGCTCAGTAGTTGTGGCTCACGGGCTCCAGAGCGCAGGCTTGGTAGTTGTGGCACACGGGCTTAGTTGCTCCACGGCATGTGGGATCTTTCTGGACCAGGGCTCAAACCTGTGTCTCCTGCATTGGCAGGAGGATTCTTAACCACTGCGCCACCAGGGAAGTCCCCGTGTGTTCTTTTGATGACACAATATTGCCTCCTCAAAACAGACTTACTTGACTTCTTAGAAGATTTCAATTGCTTACCCTGTCTCTAAAGTACATCTCATCACCGAACAGTGTAGCCTAATGGCTCTGGAGGCAGGCTGCTTGGATTTGAATTCTGGTTCTGTTACTTACCAGCAAGTTACTTAATCGCTTTGTGCTTCAATTTCCTCATCTCTAAAATGAGGGTAATAACAGTACCTACCTCCTGGGTTGACACTGGGGACAAATGGGTTAATTCACATAAAGTGCTTAGAACTAAGTGGCACAGAGTAAGTCCTATGCAAGTCATCTGTTAGTGGTCATAGTAAAATCATCTCATCTGATTCACCCTCAAAGGTGGGCAAGGAGATTATTACTCCCATTTCACAGACAGGGATACCGAGACTCACAACAGTGACATGACTCGCTCTCATATGCAGTGGACTCTGGGATCAACCTAGTTTATGCGCCTCGTAGGTACGGTTGTCCCTTCCCTACACCCAGAATCCTGATCTTGGTCCCCACCTCAGGCTCCTCCCTCCTGAGGGGTCCCCTGGCCCCCACCTGTCTCCAGCTGGAGGCCTCGGGGGTGTAGAACTCCAGAGCAAGCAGCCCGGCCCGAACCATGTTGAGCCAGTTCACGTAGACCACATCTTCTGCATCAGCCCCCTCAAAGCCAAAGATCCTGGGGGCGGGAGGGGAAGTGGCAGGGGGGAGGGGGGTCAGAGGCTCCCCGGGCCCTGCCCTCCCCGCCGGCACCCCCTCCATCCCCAGAGGAGGCCCACCCCCCAGGCCTGCTGCTCGTACTCCAGCACTTGGGGGTTGAGACAGAGGTAGAGGCCCACGCTCTCTGCCCGGCACTCTTCATAGCTGGAGGCGATAGTGCTGAACTTGCTGTCCCAGGTCTCCCCGCTCCGGTACCAGCTCTGAATCTGGGAGGGGAGGCCCAGGAAGCAAGCTTAGGGGTGCCTGCCACTCCCCTGGGCCGCCCCACTCCCAGCACCCCAAGGCTCCGCCGAGGCCACCCTCACCTGCTCCCCCGTCTCTGGGTTGATCACTGTCTCCTGGTCAAAGTTGAATGCTCCTTTCTCATCCTGCAGGAGAAGGGTCATGAACGTGGGGCAGGTGAGGGCAAGGTGCCCCTGCCCTGGGCCAGGCCTTCAGCCCTGGATCCAAGTGGCTCAGAAAGGTGACCGGGAGCAGTGAGTGGATGGCAGGAGCAGCAGGTCCACCGACACACTGCTGCCTCCAGACCTGTCCTGGGACACATCTCGGAGGCCCCGGAGGTAGAAGAACGTGAGGCACCTACCCCTGCACGGAGAGTGACACTGCAGGCCAGATGGGGAGGGACATGCCCAAAGCCACATGAAGACTTGGACTCAGTATCTCCAGAGCCCAGCTGGAGATGTCCCAGTGGGTGGACCAGAAGGCCTGGCCACTCCTCACCTTCCTGGCCCCTCTGCTGGCAGAGGAGGTCACAGCATGTGACTCTGCCTCAGAAGCATCACCCTCACCGGCCTCTCCATGTGCCAAGTGTCTTTCGTGCACCATCCATTTCACCCTTGCAACCACCCTCTAAGGAACATTCTATTACTACCCCACTTCACAGAGGAGGAAACTAAGGCTCAGAGACTAAGAACCCCAAAGCGGAATCAGAGCACATAATGTCTGTGCACACTGTCTCTTAACAATAACACCCATTTTCAGAGGGCCTATCGAGTGCCAAGCAAATCCCAGGGCTTTGCCTTTATTCCTCACAAAAGCCATACAGTAGGAGTCAGGAACCCCATTTTACAGATGGGCCGACTGAGGCTCGGGGAGGGGAACTGTCTTGTGCAAGGCCACCGAGGGGCCACATGTGTCCCCGCTTCCCTGGGACTTCAAAGCCTGGACAAAGCCTAATGCCAAGCTGCTCCCCCATCAGCTGCTCTCTGGATCCTCCTGACTTGCAGGCCCAGCCCGTCCCCATTCGGGGAGGCAGCCCCACCCCACAAGGAGCAGGCCCAACCCTGCACTCTCTGACAGCCCTGCCCCACCCACCCCCAGTCATGTCATCCATGCAGCTCCGGGCTGGGGGTCCACAGTGGGCTCTCCCCGGCCTGCCAGAAAGGCTCTCTGTCTTCTCATATTCCCTGAGTGGGTGTTGAGGGGGCTCCAGCCACTCTGGCTGGCCAGGAGGAAGGGGCAGCTCCGGGGAGAAGGGGCCCCCTACAATACCTGGAAAGGTACAGGCTCCAGGGAACAGCAGTGCAAAGACAGACAGTGCTGCAGCCTCAGGACTAGGGGCTCCAGACACTGCCCCCTCCCGGCCTCTCTAGCCCTGGGGCTGCCTGGGTCACACCCTCAGGGCAGGCTTCCCTGGCCTGAGCCAAGCAATTCTTCCTGTGGGGGGACCTTAGCTGGACGGTCCTGCAGGTCCCACTCAATCCTGGGACATCTTGGGGGAGACCGAGACACTGAGGGCCAAGACTGGAGCCCCTGAGGGGCTGACTGTGGAGGAGGGGAGCCGTAGGCCTGGCTCTGCGGAGGCTCCTGCGGGCACCAGGGCCAGCCCCGTGTTCTTACCTGCACGAAGAGCTTGCCGCTGCCGTGGCCCAGCAGCTCGTGCAGCCCCACCTGCACGTCAAAGGAGGGTCCCTTCCAGCGGATGTACAGGTCCTGCCGAGACAAGCGGAGACCCACGCTGCCCACTGTCCCACCACGGCCACACGGCCTGCCCACACCCCCCGTGCCAGGCCGAGGGCCCATTGTGATGCACACATTTGCTAAAGGCCTACTATGCTGGGCACTGCAAAGCCCATCCCATCCTTGCAGCAACCCGCGAAGAAGGGGCTGCCTCCACTGTTTGCCAGCTGGGGAAACAGGCTCCAAAGACACAAGGCCAAAGGTCACAAGCGGGGAAGCAGCAGAGCCAGGCCCGAAGCCGTGTTCTTTCCTCTCCTCTGCACTGGCCTGTCCGCCTTCCTGCATCAGCCGAGGTCAGGCCAGGCCCAGCGCCGGCCCTCGGGCTGCCGGTGCCCACCTTGTCCTCCTCCTCCAGGAAGGTGAGCTTCTCCCGCTGCGTGGCGTAGGCCACGGCCAGCACGTTCCCCAGCGACACGTTCTTAAAGCCTTCTGTCTGCCTTAGGTCGTCATCTGGAGAAGGCGGGGGCGGGGACCAGGGAGAAGGGGCAAAGGTCAAGGGTCACAGACGAGGAGTCTGGACAAGAGGGGCAGGCCGGGATGGTGAGCGGAGCAGGGTGATTTGTGGCCAGGGTGAGTGTGTGGAGGCAGAGGGTGCGACTCTCAGTGGGGTCTCCTGGGGGTTTGGGCCATCCTGTGGTGTTCGAGGGGCAGGGCCCGCGGAAGCTCACAGTTGGGGATGTTGATGCCGGCAGGGATGCCGGAGCCGGCGAAGGTGAGAACATCCAGGGAGGTGAAGTCGGGGGTGAGGAACTTGTCCTTCTCGAAGGCTGGGGGCCAGGGAAGCTCCTTCAACAGCTGCTCTGCACTTGCCACCAGCCACTCAAACTTGGCACTCATGGCCTTGTTCACCATGGCCACGAAGCCTGTCAGGGGAGAGAGTGGGCTGTGGGTTGGCAGGGTTTGGAAGGGATCCCACACCCTCCTCAACCCCTCTAACCCTCCAGCCGTCACGCAGGTATTGAACGCCTGCTGTGCACAGTGACCCTGTGCTGGCTACTCAGGAGAACAGTGACCCAGGCCCGGGCCCTGCCTCCATGAGGTCACTGTTTTGGGATGGGTGGGGTACAGAGAGAAGGCTTTGCTGAGTAACGCCTGAGGTGGATCTTAGAGGAGATTGTGGGGAGTACACAGGGGATGATGGGGAAAGGATCAGATGCCCAGTGGAAGGGACGGTGTGAACAAAAAAAGATGCTCTCATTTTTGGGGGAACTGTGAGCTGTCCTGCATGGCTAGCGCACCTGGCTTATGTGGTGGTGAGTGAGGCTGCTGCACAGGCGGCTGGGGCTGATCCGTTCAGATTCGGTGCAGTAGAGTTCCTGGCTCAAAGCAGTGTTTCCAAAATTGTACTCCATAAAACACATTTTCTATGAGAGCCTTCATAAAGAAAGAGCTCCCTGGTCAGATAAGTTTGGGCAACACTATACACTCTACCTCCATCTTCTTAAAGGTTCCCAATGCACATCTGCACGTTAAAGGTACTGAAGAGTCCTGCAAGCAGAGACTACCTGCTGCTCAGCAACAAATCCTTCTTGATGTAACTCCTGCTAACCCTGCAGGGACTACGCCCTGGGAAGGCCTGACCTAGACTGAGGAAGGGTCAACCTTAACCTGGCCAAGGGATGGGCTTGGCAATGCCTCCCCATCTGGATACTTTCTGTCTGAGGAAATCATCACACCAGGGCAGGAAGAGAGGATGATTAAAATAGCAAAGAAGAAAAAGCGACCTAAATAAATGTCCAATGATTGGGGATTATTGAATAAATCAGGGGGCAGCTATGTGATGGCATGCCATGCAGCTGTTAGATATGTAGTACAATATCAAATGTTGTGGGAAATTATTTATGATATATTGTGAATACCATACAACTATTAAAAAGAATGTGGTAGGTCTATATGTACCGATAGGGAAAATATCCACGATACATGATTAAGTGAAAAAAGCAAGTGACAGAACAATACACAGAATACAATCTCATTTACCTGGATGAGTTAAAAGGAATGCATGGGGACTTCCCTGGTGGCGCAGTGGTTAAGAATCCGCCTGCCAATGCAGGGGACATGGGTTCGAGCCCTGGTCCGGGAAGATCCCACATGCCACGGAGCAACTAAGCCCGTGCACCACAACTACTGAGCCTACGCTCTAGAGCCCGCAAGCTACAACTACTGAGCCCACATGCCAGAATTACTGAAGCCCGCGTGCCTAGAGCCCGTGCTCCGCAACAAGAGAAGCCACCGCAATGAAAAGCCTGCGTGCCACAACGAAGACCCAACACAGCCAAAAATAAATAAATTTATTAAAAAAAAAAAAACAGGAATGTGTGTGTGTGTGTGTGTGTGTGTGTGTGTGTGTGTGTGTGTGTGAATGTTTTGACAAAGGCCTGGAAGGACCTGTACTCGACTGCGAACTGTGGTGATCTCAGGAGGGGTGTGACATAGGAGAGGGTAGTAAAGGAGGGATTTCACATTTTATCCTACATACGTCTGTACTGTTCCAATTACTTGCAACAAACGCAGATTTTAAATCACACACACACGTTTTTAAGCATAGCACTATATAAAAACAGAAGACAAAAAATACATTCCAAATTTTAACCTTGGGGTGGGTACAATCACAGTTGATTTTTTTAGTCTGTATTTTCATAATTTTTGACCATGAACAGAGACTACTTTTCTAATAATCACAATGAGTTATGTAAAAAGGGGGGGACCTCTGAGACTGAGGCTGCTGAGGAGGCCCTGGGGTCTTGGCCCTCAGAGCAGGCCTGGCAAATCAGGACCCAGGCAGGAAAGCTGTGAGTGTGCACACCTGTCTCACCCTCCGGCCCCTGCACTGCCTGCCTCTTACGCCTTGTCCCTGGGCCTGGATCTCTGGGCTCAGATCCAAGCCCTCACGGGCTGTCGGGGCTTTCCTCTCTCCTCCAAGGCTAATCTCGCGGGCTTTTGGCAGCTGGATGCTCCAGACTCTACATCCAGGGGCTGGGGAGGATAAAGCTTGGCAGAAACAAGTCTAAATCCTTGTTTCCTTAGACTGTCTAAACAGTCTAAGGCTGGATGCCCTGCCCTGCACTAGTGGGTCCCATGGGGACTTGGGCACAAGGGCCGAGGCAGCCTGCCACCTGCCCTGAGATGACAGCAGCCGAGTCAAGTTCACAGTCTCAGGGTTAATTCTGCTCCCGTCAACCCAGCCCCGTTTCCGTGCCTGGCGTTGTGCTGAGCCGTCTGCATATAATACCTCACTTCCCACGACACCCGAAAAGCAGTGACGGATGCGCAGAGGTGGGGTTAAGTGGCTCAAGGTCACACAGCCATTAAGGGACAAAGCTGGAGCCTATGCCTGGACCAGACACGAGAGGCAGCACAGCAAAGTGGCTCAGAGCCAAGGTGCCTGGGCTAGGCCACCCAACACCTGTGCCTCAGTTCCCACATCTGTGAAGTGAGGAGAGACGTTCTCATAGGATGATGGTGTCAAAATGAGCTAGGTGTCCAGTACATGACAAATCATCAATGGCTGTTGTCATTGTTATTATTACTGCTGAGGGAGGAGGGGGGAGGGGAGAGTCCTCAGGGGACAAGGGTAAGGGTTTCCATCTGACCGCCCACCTCCCAGAAGTTACCTTCAAACTCTCCGCGGGAGCCAAAGGGGTCTCGGTAGCTCTCGATGAACCCGATGTAACTGGGGGAGAGAAGGGCTGAGATGGAGGCGGGGCGGGGGGGAGGGGGCGGGGGGGGCGGTGAAGGCTGGCGCCTCACCTCTCCACGATGGGGCCTTTGTCCTGGATCCAGAAGCGAGAGCCCTTCTTGTGGGCCTCGACAGAGCCGTGGGTGAAGCTTTCTATGTACTGGGCCAGCATCTGCTCCTGGTGGCTGGTGGCTGCATAGGCCTGGGCGTGAGCAAGGGTTGGTCAGTCTCAGGCCACCCACCCGTCCCCATACCCGCCTCTGCTGCCCAGAGGGGCCTGGAGAAGCACCTCAGCCCCTAGCCAGCCCTACCTTGGCTTTCTCCAGGTGCTCCACCACCTTCTGGAGGATGGGTGCATAGTCTCCCCGGGTCACCCGGAAATTGCTTCCCTGGAATTCATAGCTCTTCAGCTTGGAATTCATTTCGGAGTCCAGAATAGGCTCTGAGGGAAAAAGGATGGCTCAGGGAAAAGGCTAACATAAGACACCCCAGCAGGCTTCTCGCTGTGACACTCCTTTACTCTAAGATCTTCGATGGCTCCCCACTGCCCACAGAAATTAGTATAAACTTTCATCTTCAAAAATATAGATATTGGGTTGGCCAAAAAGTCGTTTGGCTTTTTCCGTACCACCTTACAGAAAAACCCAAACGAACTGTTTGGCCAACCCAATGTTATGTTACATGAAATGTTCTAAGTGATTTACATGTTAACTCATTTGAGGCTTGCGTCAGCTCTGTGGGGAGAGGGAAATTATTATCTCTGTTCTACAGATGGGGAAGCTAAGGCACCGACAGGTTAAGTCATTTTTTGAAGGTCACACAGCAGCAAGTAGCAGAGTCGGATTCAAACCCAGTGTGGCAGATTGTATTTAAAAAGCTAGCCATACCCTAGATGTAATCACAAGAGTCCTTATAAGGAGGAGACAGGAGGGTGAAGGGAGGTAGGAGATGTGATGAGAGAAGAAAGAAGGGGGAGAGATGTGAGGAAAGGGCCACAAGCCGAGGAATGCAGGCAGATTCTAGAAGCAGAAAGAGGCAAGGAAACAGACCTCCCCTGACGGCTCCAGAAGGAACTGGAGTCCTCTTTTAGACTTTGGACCTCCAGAACTGTAACAGAATAAATTTGTGTTGTTTTATGCCATCAAATTTGTGGTGATTTGTTACAGAAGCAATGGGATTTTTTTTTTTTAAAGGATTTTATTTTTTTCGCTGTGTTGGGTCTTTGTTGCTGCACGTGGGCTTTCTCTAGTTGTGGCGAGCCTTCGTTGCGGTGCACGGGCTTCTCATTGCGGTGGCTTCTCTTGTTGCAAAGCATGGGCTCTAGGCATGCGGGCTTCAGTAGCTGTGGCTCGCAGGCTCTAGAGCGTGGGCTCAGTAGCTGTGGCGCACGGGTTTAGTTGCTCCGTGGCATGTGGGATCTTCCCGGACCAGGGCTCGAACCTGTGTCCCCTGCATTGGCAGGCAGATTCTTAACCATTGCGCCACCAGGAAGTCCGCAATGGGATATTAACACTGTTGTATTTTGCCTATTGTCTATGATCCATACAACATACTTCTAGCTTATATTTAAAAAAAAAAAAGATGGCCACATTATCTCCCATCTCCCAACGTGATTTCTCCTATCAGGACGTCTCCTCTTGAAGCGGGTCAGGCAGGCTTGTGGCTACAGCAGAAGTGACGCCATGTGACTGCCGAGGCTAGGTCATAAACGGCGACACAGCGTCTGCCGGGCTCTCTTGGGGTGTTCGCTCTGGAGCCCAGCCACCATGAGCAGTATGGAGATGCTGTGTGAGGTGTTTTGCTTGACAGCCCCAGCTGAGGTCCCAGCCCACAGCTAACATCTACCACTGGACGTGTAGATGGGAGCAGCCTGCTGTGGGTGAAGTCAAAGAGAGCTGAGCCAAGAGACAGAGAGAGAAATTTCTGAGAATACTGTCTGAGCAGCTGGATCCAGCTGTGCCTGAAGCTATTGTATTCTGGGCTTCTTAATTACTCAAGCCTATGAAGTCCCCTTTGCTGTAGGCAAATTTGAAATAGGTTTCCTCACTTATAACCAAGAAATTCCAAATGATGGAGCCCTTAGAAGTGCATCTGGGCTTTGCCTTGAAGGTACTTTGGGAGATATTTAGGAAGTGGATTTTAGTAAGTTCACCACCCCCACCTTTCTGTATTCTCCCCAACCTCCAAGACACACGTGGTCACCTTTTCCATTAAGCCTTCACTGAGGTGCAGTTTGGATTTCTCCTCTAGGCTGTCATGGGACATATGGTCCAGCCTCTACTTCCATTGTTTACATGGATTGTTGTCTTCTGCGCCACTGCCTGGAGGATGGGGACCATGGCCAACACGTGGCCCCTGTCAGAGGCTTGCAGCAGTGATGTTCGCCAAGTGGAACGAAGGCCCTTCCCCTGCCCTCGTGCCTCCGCTTAGCTTTACATCACCACCAGCACCGGGGCTGGCGGTGCTCACCTCACAGGAACACCATTTGCTGAGCACTAGGGCTTGCACCTAGCAAGCCTTCGATCAACATCTGCCATAACTATTACAACTGTGGTTACTCCCTGCAGCTACCGTAGTCGGCTAACCCCTGTCCTGGGTTCTGGCCCCCTCCACGCTGGTCCAGGAACACAGGAAGGAGGAGAAGGGGCGTGAGCTCACCTGTGCTCAGCACAGAAGCCAACCGCACCTCGTAGCAGGGCTTCCCATCCTGGCCGACCTCCTTGAAGAGCCGTGTGTTGTAGGCACTGAGGTTCTGGAAAAGACCAGGGCAGGGGTTTGGGGGAGAGTAAGTCCAGAGCGGGCTGTGGGGTGGGGGGGGGAGGGAAAGTGGGTCACACCAGGGAGAGAAGATACACAGGTAAAGCAGTCCAGGGCCTCCGGTGGACCTGCCTGAGTTGTCTGCGAGGGGAGAGAGCAGGGTGGGCAGGCCAGGGCAGACTCCCGCTCTGCTCAGTACACTGAGCGCTAACTTTTACTAAGCGTTGTGCAAGACACTTCGTGACCTCAGCTAACCCGGGGTACAGGAGGCAGGTCCCATTCCACAGATAAGGAAATGTCGTTGTGTGGCTGAGCTGGGAGGTGAAAGAGACACATGGATGCCAGAGCCCAATCCAAGCAGCTCTGACGTTCTGTGTCCTCCTGCCCTGAGGCTGTCACAAGGCCCGTCAGCCCAGGGTGGGGCAGGGGCGGCTCCATCAGGGCACACATGGGGACATCTTCATTCAAGCCAGGCTGACCCTTAGACGAGGATTCCCAAGTCTTCTCCACCCCAAGGACCCAAGATGCCCATGCCTCTGGGCCCAAGCTGAGACCCAGGAGTGGGCGCCAGTGCCAAGGGGACCCCCAAAAACCACCACCCCAAGTTCCCCAACCCCCAAACCTGTGAGTCCAGAAAGTCTTGGGCTAGTTTGGCATCTTCCATGGTACAGTTCCCAGAGAAATAGGTGGTGATTCCCTGTCGGGGAAGGGGCAGATGGGAAATAGGAGTTGCTGAGTTGGGTTGGGGAAGCTGGTGAATTCCTTCCCAGCCACCCTCTCCAGCCTCTGGCTTCCTCCACTTCCTCTCAGCAGCCTCCACTGTCCCTCTCCAACTCTCCAGGGGGAAAAAATTACAACACAAACAACAAAGAGAGGCCCAAGTCCAGCCTTCCTGCAGCTCTGTGCCAGCCTCTCGCGGGCCCGCCCCTGAGGTTTGCTGCGTCCCTCACCCCACGCAGCTCCCAAGCAGCCTCCAGAGGTGGGAAGCTTTGGCCCCCTCCTTTCCCATGCCCCCTCCTCAGCTCCCTCCAGCTCTCAGCTTCTCTCCTTCCTTCCTCCTGCACATGGCATCCCAGGATGTCAGAAGTGGGAGGGCATTCAGAAAGCGTTCCATCCAACCTGCTTACAAATGATGACGCTGAGGCCCATGGTGGAGGGCAGCTTGGCCTCAGGCGTGACGGACAGCCCGCTGCCTCCCCATCGGGTGCCCTTCCCTCCATACCAGGCGGCCCCCAAGGATGCCCTCCACTCCCCAGTGTGGCTGGGGGGGCCTCACCTCCTTCCCCAGCCCGAGGTGTCGAAGCCTCGATTCCAGAGAGAACATGAGCTCCCCGCAGGTCTGCCAGAGGCCCCTGACTTCCTCCGGGTGCTGCTCCGCGGCCTTACTGCCCAGGATCACACGTTCCAGCTTCTCCTGCAGGGGAAGGGAGGCCCGTGGCCTGGCCACACCACCCGAACCTGCCTCCTGGAGCACCCCCCCTCCCCGCCCCCATCGACCCCCAAGCTCTTCTCCCACAGTCTAAGACCTTCTGGCTCTGAGTGCAGTTGACGGACCGGCAGCATTGACATTGCCCGAGAAATGCAGACCCTCACGCCCCCACCTGCTCAGGCCTGCTGGGTCAGAAGCTGCATTTCAACAAGCTCGCCAGGCAATTCGTGCACTCAGTAGGGGCTGAGAGCCCTGGTGTAAGAGCTGCCTCTGCCCCAAAAGGGCCCGAGCCCCGTGGTCCCAGAGAGGGACTCCTCATGCCCGGGCTCTTCCGCTGTCCTCAGTGGTGACCAGCAAGCTCCATCTCTGCAGCACCTAACAGCGCACAGAGCCCTTTCACAGCCTCTGCTCATTCGTCCCTCGGGTCAGCAGGGTCAGGAGGTGGCTGCAGCACCCAAGGCCGTGCAGTGTGGTAGTGACAAGGTCAAGGCTCCTCTCAGGGCCCGACTCCCACTGGGGCTCCATGTGCTGCATGCCCCGCCCCCCCATCCCACCGGCCCCAAACTGCCCACCTTCCCCAGCCCTCTTCAGCTCACCTTGGGCAGGTTGGGAACAAACTTGGTGTCACCAAAGGACTTGTAGTTGCCCATGTTGGAGTAGACACCTGCAGTGTAGACCAGGAACGCCTGGGGGAAAGGGGGTCAGAGGAAGCACAGCCTCCCTACCCCACGGAGGTTCCCTCCTGGGATATTAACACCCCAGAGGAAGCAGTATGGGTGAGGCTGGGAGATCGGCGGGGCAGGACCCACATCCTGGGAGGCCCCAGTCTGGCCACAACATGCTTTCACAGCCCAGTCTTCACACACCCATCGTCCAGCCAAACTGGTCTTCTCAACAGCTACCAAATACATCCAAGCCCTCATGCACCTTGTTCCCTTTACATCAGCACCCTCTCAGCCACCTGCGGCCCTCTCATGTGACCCCCGAGGCCCAGTGCAAACACCACCTCCTTCTGCAGGAAACCTGTCCACAGCCCTCACCTGGCAGGCAGCCAGCACCGGAAGTATCAAACGTTAGGGCTGGAGGGGCCTTGGTCAACTACTCTATGGCTTTTGCTGGCCCCAAATCTAGTCTCCCTTCCTCTGGCAATAAGGCCTCACATCTTCCTTTTGGGATAGGGTGAAATCTCCCTTCCCCAACTCCAGGGGTGGGCACAGGCCCAAGCTGGCCAATAAGAGCCCAACCAGGAAATTTCCCAGTGGCAACGAGCCTCTGTTTTATACCAAGAATCATCAAGCCTGAAGCCCCTGGAGCTCGCCTACTGGGGTGACGGAAGAAAGCAAAGCTGAGAGCTGAAGACTGCATCACCATGGTATCACCGAGTCCCTGAATCTAGTCGTGCCTGAAGCCTCCCTAGCCCTGGACTTTTCAATTATGTGAGCCAGTAATTCTCTCTTTTTTTAAATAGACTTTATTCTATAGAGTAGGTTTAGGTTCCCAGCAAAACTGAGCGGCAGGTACAGAGATTACTCCAAAGTCCCCTATCCCCACACAGGCACAGCCTCCCCCATTTTAATAGCCCGCACTAGACTGGTGCATTTCTTACAACTGATCAACCTACACTGACACGTCATCACCCAATGGTCATAGTTTACATTAGGGTTCACTCTTGGCGTTGTACATTCTATGGGTTTAGACAGATGTATAATGACATATATCTACCATTATGTATGATACATTACTCTGTATTATACAGAGTAGTTTCAGTGTCCTAAAAATCCTCTGTGGTCGTCCTCCCTCCCAACGCCTGGCAACTACTGATCTTTTTACTATCTCCATAGTTTTGCCTTTTCCAAAATATCATAGAGTTGGAATCATACAGTATGTACCCTTTTCAGATTGGTTTCTTTCACCCAGTAATATGCATTTAACTTTCTCCATGTCTTTTCATGGCTTGATAGCTCATTTCTTTTTAGCCCTAGATAATGTTCCATTGTCTGATGTACCACAGCTTGTTTATTGATTCAGCTACTGAAGGACATCTCAGTTACTTCCAAGTTTTGGCAGTTATGAATACAGCTGCTATAAAAATCGTGTGCAGGTTTTTTTGTGGACATAAGTTTCACTTCAAGTTTTCACCTTGGTAAGTACCAAGGAGCATGACTGCTGAATCGTATGGCAAGAGTACGTTTAATTTTATAAGGAAGTGCCAAACTCTCTTCCAAAGTGGTTGTACCATTTTGCATTCCCACCAGCAATGAACAAAAGTTCCTATTGTTCCACATCCTTGCCAATATTTGGTGTTGTCGGTGTTTTAGATTTTGGCCTATCTAATAAGTATATAATGGCATCTTGTTTTTTAAGTTTGCAATTCCCTAATGACATACGACGTGGAGCATCTTTTCATATGATTATTTTCCATCTGCATATCTTCTTTGGTGAAATATCTGTTAAGGTCTTTGGTCCATTTTTAAATCGGGTTGCTCGTTTTCTTACTGTTGAGTTTTAAGAGTTCTTTGTACATCTTGGATAACAGTCCTTTATTAGACATATATTTGCAAATATTTTCTCCCAGTCTGTGACTTATCTTTTCATTCTCTTGACAGTGTCTTACACAGAGCAGAAAACTTTAATTTTAATAAGTTCAGCTTATCAATTATTTCTTTCATGGATCATACTTGGTGTTGTATCTAAAAAGTCACCTGCATACCCAAGGTCACCTACATTTTCTCCTATGTTATCTTCTGGGAGTTTTATAGTTTTGTATTTAACATTTAAGGCTGTGATTCATTTTGAGTTAATTTTTGTGAAGGATGTAAGGTCTGTGCCTAGATTCTTCTTTTTTTTTTTTTTAACATATGGATGTCCAGTTGTTCTAGCACCATCTATTGAAAAGACTGTTTTTGATTCATTGTATTGCCTTTGCTCTTTGTCAAAGATTTGTTGACTATATTTATGGGGGTCTATTTCTGGGCTCTCTATTCTATTGCACCAATCTATTAGTCTATTATTTTGCCAACAGAACACTTTTTCTTTTTAAATTAATTAATTAATTAATTAATTTTTATTTTTGGCTGCGTTGGGTCTTTGTTGCTGCACGCAGGCTTCCTCTAGTTGCGGTGAGCGGGGGCTACACTTCATTGCGTGCGGTGCATGGGCTTCTCACCGCAGTGGCTTCTCTTGTTGCAGAGCACGGGCTATAGGCACATGGGCTTCAGTAGTTGTGGCACGCAGGCTCAGTAGTTGTGCCCCACAGGCTCTAGAGCACAGGCTCAGAAGTTGTGGTGCACGGGCTTAGTTGCTCCGCAGCATGTGGGATCTTCCGGGACCAGGGCTTGAACCCGTGTCCCCTGCGTCGGCAGGTGGATTCTTAACCACTGCGCCACCAGGGAAGCCCCAGAACACTGTCTTGATTACTGTAGCTTTATAGTTAAGTCTTGAACTAGAGTACTATCAGTCCTCCAACTTTGTTCTTCTGCTTCATTATTGTGTTGGCTATTCTGAGTCTTTTGCCTCGCCACATTAACTTTAGAATCAGTTTGCTGGTATCCACAAAACAACTTGCTGGGATTTTGACTGGGATTGCACTGAATTTATAAATCAAGTTGGGAAGGAGTGACATCTTGACAATATTGAATCTTTCTATGCACAAACATGGAATATCTCTCATTTATTTAGTTCTTCTTTGATATTTTTCATCAGAGTTTTGTAGTTTTCCTCATATAAGTCTTGCACACATTTTGTTGGATTTACGACTAGGTATTTCAACTTTTTTGAGTGCTATTGTAAATGGAATTCTGTTTTAAATTTCAAATTCTACTTGTTCATTGCTGGAATATAGGAAAGCAATTGGCTTTTGCATATTAACTTTGCATCCTGCAAACTTGCTATAATTACTAATGAGTTCTAAGAGTTTTTGGTTGATTCTTTCAGATTTTCTACATAGACAATCATGTCATCTGAGAACAAAGACAGTATTATGTCTTCCTTCACAATCTGTATACCTGTTATTTCTTTTTCTTGTCTTGTTGCATTAGCTAGGACTTCCAGTACAATGTTGAAAAGTAGTGGTGAGAGGGGACATCCTTGTCTTATTCCTGATGTTAGTGGTAAAGTTTTTCACCACTAAATATGATGTTAGCTGTAAGATTTCTGGTTTTCTGACAGTTTTCATCATGAATGGGTGTTGGATTTTGCCAAATGCTTCTTCTGCATCTATTGATATGATCGTGTGATTTTTCTTCTCTAGCCTGTTGATGTGATGATTTACATTTATTAATTTCTGAATGTTGAACCAGATTGGCAGGATAAATCCTACTTGGTTGTGGTACATAATTCTTTTTATATGTTGTTGGATTCAATTTACTAACATTTTATTGAGGATTTTTGCATCTATGCTCATGAGACATATTGGTCTGTAGTTTTCTTTTCTTTCATTGTAATTTTTGTCTGATTTTGGTTTTAGGGTAATACTGGCCTCACAGAATGAGTTAGAAATTATTCCCTCTGCTTTTCTCTTCTGAAAGAGATTGTAGAGAATTGGTATGTTTAGTACCAATTAAGTTAGTACTACTAACTTAAATGTTTAGTAGTGAACCTATTTTGGCTTGATGTTTTCTGTTTTGGAAGGTTGTTTATTAATTATTGATTCCACTTCTTTAATAGATATAGGCCTATGTAGATTATCTGTTTCTTCTTGTGTGAGTTTTGGCAGATTATGTCTTTCAAGGAATTGGTCCATTTCATATAGGTTATCAAATTTGTGGGCATAAAATTTTTCATAGTATTCCCTGATTATCATTTGAATGCCCATGGATCTGTAGTGATGTCCCTTCTTTCATTTCTGATATTAGCAGTTTGCGACCTCTCACTTTTTTTTCTTAGTTAGCCTGGCTAGAGGTTTATCGATTGCTATGATCTGAATGTTTGTGTCCCTCCAAAATCAGTATGTTGAAACCTAACCTCCACGGCCATGGTATTAGGAGACGGGGCCTTTGGGAGGAGATTAGATCATGAGGGCATAGCCCTCCTCATTGAGATTAGTGCCCCTACAAAAGAGATCCCAGAGAGCCAGCTCAAATGATCCATCATGTGAAAACACAGTGAGAAGTCAGCAGTCTGCAACCCATCAGAGGGCCTTCACCAGAACCCGACCATGCTGGTACCTGTCTTCCATTCTTTTTCTGCCTTCTGTGGTTTTAACTGAGCGTTTTATATGATTCCATTTTCTCTCCTTTCTTAGCATATCAGTTGTACTTCTTTTTCTATTTTTTTCAGTGGTTGAGTTTGCAATATACATTTACAACTAATTCAAGTCCACTTCATGGGCAGTTTGAGTACCTTATAATAACAAAATAATCCTAATTCTTGCCTCCCCTCCCTCATATCACTTCTGTCATTCATTTCACGCCTACATAAGCATACATAAGCATATACATACATGTACACATAAGCACACATAGTTGGATATGTTGCTGCTATTATTATTTTGGACAAACTGTTATCTCTGAGATCAATTAAGAATAAGAAAAATAAAAGTTTTTATTTTACCTTCACTTATTCCTTCTCCAATGCTTTTCCTTTTTTTACTGTATATCTGAGTTTCTGACCTATATCACTTTCCTTCTCTCTAAAGAACTTCTTTTAACATTTCCTGCAAAGCAGGTCTATTGGCAACACATTCCCTCAATTTTTGTTTGTCTGAGAAAGTCTTTATTTCCACTTCACTTTTGAAGGATAATTTCACAGGGTACAGAATTCTAGGTTGGTGGCTTTTTTTCTCAACACTGTAAATATTTCAGTCCACTCTTCTTGCTTGCGTGATTTCTGAAAGGTCAGATGTAATTCTTATCTTTGTGCCTCTGTGGATAATTTTTCCTTCTGGGTTCTTTCAGGACTTTTTCTTTCTCTTTGATTTTCTGTAGTTTAAACATGATATGCCTACATGTAGGTTTTGTTTGTTTTTCTTTTTTGTTTTGCACTTACTATCCTACTTGGTGTTCTCTGAATTTCCTGGATCTGTGGTTTGGTATCTGACATCAATTTGGGGAAATTCTCAGTCATTATTATTTCAGATATTTCTTCTGTTTCTTTCTTTCTTCTTCTGGCTTTATCACTATATATATGTTACACTGCTTACAGTTGTCCCAGTTCTTAGATATCCTATTCTGTTTTCTTCAGTCTTTTTTCTCTTTGCTTTTCAGTTTCGGAGTTTCTATTGAGATAACCTCAAGCTCAGAGATTCTTTCCTCTGCTATGTCAAGTCTACTAATAAGCCCATCAAATGTGTCCTTCACTTCTATTAGTGTTTTTTTGATCTCTAGCACTTTTTGGATCTTTGTTGGAATTTCCATCTCCCTGCCTACATTGCCCATCTGTTCTTTTTTTTTTTAATTGAAATATAGTTAATTTACAATATTGTGTTAGTTTCAAGTATACAGCAAAGTGATTCAGATATATATATGTATATATCTATATGTATATATCTATATATGTATTCTTGTTCAGATTCTTTTCTATTATAGGTTATTACAAGATACTGAGTATAGTTCCCTGTGCTATACAATAGGTCCTTGTTGTTTACCTATTTTATATATAGTAGTGTATATATGTTAATCCCAAACTGCCCATCTGTTCTTTTTTTTTTTTTTTTTTTTTAAAGTTTTTTGTTTTTTTGTTTTTTTCTTTTTTTAAGGATTTTCTTTTTAATTAATTAATTTATTTATTTTTGTCTGTATTGGGTCTTCGGTTCGTGCGAGGGCTTTCTCCAGTTGCGGCAAGCGGGGGCCACTCTTCATCGCGGTGCGGGGACCGCTCTTCATCGCGGTGCGCGGGCCTTTCTCCATCGCGGCCCCTCCCGTTGCGGGGCACAGGCTCCAGACGCGCAGGCTCAGCAATTGTGGCTCACGGGCCCAGCTGCTCCGTGGCATGTGGGATCTTCCCAGACCAGGGCTCGAACCCGTGTCCCCTGCATTAGCAGGCAGATTCTCAACCACTGCGCCACCAGGGAAGCCCTGCCCATCTGTTCTTGCATGCTGTTTACTTTATCCATTAGCACCCTTAGAATATTAGTCATAGTTGTTTTAATTCCTGGTCTGAGAAGTCCAACATCCCTGCCATATCTGAGTCTGGTTCTGATACTTGCTCTGTCTCTTCAAGCTGTGTTTTTTGCCTTTAAGAATGTTTTGGAATTTTTTTCTTGATAGCCAGACATGATGTGCTAGGTAAAAGAAACTGTCATAAATAGGCCTTTATTAAGGTGATGGTAAGGTGTGGGGGCAGGGGAAGCATTCTAGAGTCCCATGATTAGGTCTCAGTCCTTTAGTAAGCCTTTGCTGCTGGACTATGAACTTCACATGTGCTTCTCAGTCCCATGTTCCCACCACTCCTCTTAGGTGGGACAGATGGTCAGAGCTATGGAGTTGGGTATTTCCCTTCTTCCAGATCAGTTAGGCTCTGATAAAACCCTAGCAGGTTTGGTTCTGGTTAAACAGTTTCTCCTGAGGGCAGACCATGTTAGGAAGAATGGAATGTTCTAGCATATTTCAAAAATGGTTCCTTTTCCTCTCCTCCTGTGAGGAGCATGAGGGACTTTTTCTCGGAAATTCATTATGAGAACCAGGTCAAGCTCCTGGAGGTAAAATCCCCCAAACTGTGGGCCCCCCTTATGACTGGGTCCCCTTGGAGTTTTTAACTCTTAGAATTGTCCACACTGAGCCTCCAGCAATTCATCAGTTACAGTTCAGGTTTTCCTACCCCAGCACTGGTTCTGTGGAGGTTTCTGCTCATGAATTTTTGCTCTGGTATGTTGTGATTCTCTGTACCTGCCTGTCTGTCTCTCCAATTTTGGGGGCAGCAGTTTGCCCTGTGACCTCACTTCTCTTAAGGATCTAAGAAGAGTTGTTGATTTTTCAATTTCTTCAGCTTTTTACTTGTTGTTAGAACAGATGGGCAACATCTAAGTTCCTTACATGCCAGACCAGACTGGGAGTCAAGGTTCTTTTTTTTTTTTCTTCATTTAAGCCAATTTGAGGTGGGTTTCTGTTACTTACAAGCAAAAGAATCCCACTGAAAATAATGAATACTTGGGTAGCACTTTTCCATTAATAAGCACTTCCCCAGCTATTAGCTCTTTTAATGAGTAAATCAAGGCCTAGAGACGGGATGTGATTACTCAAAGTTCAAAAAAAAGTAGAAGAAACAGCCTGGGCCTCAGCGCAGAGATAAGCAATCCAATCCCTTTATTTTACATATAGAAAGACAGACCATATCCTCATACATTCTTGGTGAAGCTTTTTCAGATGATGATTTAACAGCACCAATCAATTGCCAATGTACAGAGCCTTTGACCCAGCAATTCTACTTCTACAAATAGATCCTACTCACACATGTGCATAAGTATGCTCATCGTGGTATTGTTTGTAAGAAGAATAGAGAAAAACCTAAATGTCCATCAGTAAAGAAAAGATTAAATTGATTATAGTGTACATTGCTGTGTAATGCTCCACAGCCAATAAAAAAGAATGAGGTGGATTTATATGTACCCCATGTAAGTTCCCCAAGACATGGTGTTCAGTGAAAAAAGCAGAACTCATAAGAATACATAGAATGTGATCTCATATGTAAAAGAGAAAATAAGGAACTAATACATGTGCATATGTACATGTACAGGTATGCAATACAGACAGAGGACTGAAAAGGTTATATATCCCACCATCTTCAGTGGTTACCTCTGGGGAGGGCACTGAGAACAAATGATCTTTTTGTTTTGTTTTGTGTCTTTCTGCATTGCTGTAATGCATTAAGAATGCACTAATGTATTCCTTGGCCAATAGACCCACAGACAGACAAAAACAAGGGGACAGGTAGAACATTCTGCCCAGGGACACACAACACGGTAGAGGAAGATATGGTCTAGAACACAGACCTCCTGATTCCTACACTGGACTCATTCCTCTACCGCCTCCGAATCTCCACGGCGGTTTCCTTTACTCCACAGCCCTTGTTACAATCACAGCAGCCACCACTTATCTGGCATCAGGTCACTACAACCCTAAGAGGTACAGACTACCCTCATGCATATCTTGCAGATGAGAAGACTGAAGCTCCAGGAGGGGATGTCCCTGTGTTTGAAACCTTTCATCTAATGCAAAGAGACAGAAAGTCCTTTGTACCCCTGCTTCCTGGCCCCTCACACCCAGAAGCCACTCAGGAAATGCAGGTTGGCCTGAGAGAACTGACCTGATATTCCTCCTCGGTAAGGCCCTCAGCCAGGGCATGCTGGCGCAGCTGGTCGGGGTCCTGCGCACGGAAGAGGCGGCTGAGCAAGGCATAGATGTAGGGGGCCTCAGGGGAGGTCTGCAGCAGCACGGCCAGGCCTCCATACCAGGCAGCCCGTGACAGGTGGTGGGCATAGAGGCGCTCTGTGGGTAACAGCAGGCGGAAGGCCTCGCGGCAGTCCAGGCTAGACACGCCGATGTCATTGGGGAGGATGTACTGGGTGTCCGCCATGGGCCCTGCTGAGAACCATCACCATGATCACAGCCATCATTTATCGCATGCCAACTGCACACCTGACTCTGTACTCTCACAGTCTGATTTAATCCTCTCCAAAGTCCATGAGGAAGGGAATACCATTGTACCCATGCACCAGATATGCTAACTGAGGCTCAGAGACGGTTAGGTGACTCACCCAAGGAGATTACAAAACATTCTGGTAGGCAATGTTTGGCCCGTGGCCTCTCAAACTTAAAGATTGAATCCAACTACCTAGTATCACAGTTGGGGAAACAGGTCCAGAGAGGCTAGAGCTTTGCCTAATAACACAAGGGAGAGGTCAGAAGCAGAGATCTGCATCTCTGGACTCCCAGCCCCAGGCCTCACTCCTCCCCTCCTCCTTCTCTGACCTCCTAGCCTCCTCCTTCAGAATTACCCTGCAGGTTCTTCAATTCTGCCCACCACTGTGTTCATAAGGACAAAGTCCCAGTTGGAAGACCCAGGTTCCAATCCTGGCTCAGCCCCAGACTCTTAATATCAAGTCAATTGTTTTACTTTTCTGCCCCTCCATTATGGCCTCTGTAAGATGAGATTGATAGTATCCCCAACCTCACCGGGTGGGTATGCAAATTAGATGAGGTCACGAGGTCACAAGGTCACTCCAATCGAATGGAATGTACCTACAGCAGTAAATGATTTTCCCTGAACTCTTCCCCTCGCACTGATCCCAGGATCTGTCCCACCCTCAGCCCTCTGCCTTTTCTTTGGTCCTCCATCCTCCTGTCCTCTCCCTGTACTGGGCCAGGGGAGCTACCCTAGCTACAGAAGTTCAGAGTTGGGAGAAAACTCATCTTACAGTTAGGGAGATTGAGGCCAAGCAACTTACCGAAGGTCTCACTGCCCGGTTGGGATCCGGGTGTCTCCCAACCCAGAGTATACTCCACAAAGCCCTCTCTTACTAGGAATGAGTTTCCAACCTCCCCCGCCCCTCCCGATGCTGCTCCCCAACAGCACAATCTCCTGGGTTCTGAAAGGAGTGTTAACCCTTTGCTGCCTGGAGCATTCCTTGGCCTCGGGGCCGCGATGAATTTGGCAGGGGTACGGGATGGGGGGGCAGAAAGAGAATGATCTTGCGCTCGGCCCAGACTCGCTCTGTCCCCCGAGGATGACACATTGTGACCCCGAAACCCGGGCGCCGCGCCTCACCTCACCTGCAGCAGCTGCTCCGATCGCAAACTCACTTCCTGCTTCCGGCTCCCCCCATTCATTGGGGCTCCGCGAACTCCGCCCCCACCAGCCAATTGCCGGGCCTCGGGGCCCGGACGGGCATCGCCTCCAGCCAATAGGCGCGCCGAGGCGAGCTTCGCCGGCATGCCGGCTCCCGGCCCCAGGCACCATGGGGTCGTAGCAGAACTGCCCCTGCGGTCTTGGCCTTTTGTCGGCAGGTGGCGCCCGCGCGGGGGTCAGGAACCTCAGTGGCCTGGCCGGTGGCGGCCTAGTCCCGGCTTACGGGACCCCGAGTCCAGGCGGGAAGGCGTGGCTGTCACGGCCAGAGCACCAGGGACTCCCCCCACACAGTCCTGACCTCCGCTCTCCTTTGGGGTTTTTCCCAGTCCCCCGACCTCAGTTTTGTATGCGGGAACCTGCACCGTGGGAGTGATGTGGTCCTTCCTCGGTGGAGTCGAGGGCCAGGGGGCGGAGACTCTTCCGAGACTGCAAAACCCTTCGTGCAGGGAATCGAGGCTACAGGTGAGCGGGCTCCTGCCAGGGCTGACATGGTTCTACCGTGTGGGGGGCGCGGAGAAACGCCCCCAAGTGCTTCCCTGCACCGCTACCGACTCACCGTGGGCCTGATGGGGGCTGTAGCTGAGTATCGTCAAGCCTCAGTTTCCTCAGCACAAAGGGGCGAGGGGCCTGGCAGTTCCCCGGTGCTTGCTGGGTGCCTGACGGATGAGAAAGCCGCCTGCGACCCCAAAAGGCTGTCCAGGGCAGAGCCGAGCCTTGGATGTCTGGAGAGACTCACAGGAGGATGGCCTGGGCAGGGAATGGCATGTGGAAGGGCCAAGCGCCCAGCCTGGGTGAAGTGGGGAACATGGTGAGGGTCCCAAGTCAGAGGTGGGGCAGAGCCAGGCCATCTACGGTCCAGTCAGGCCTCCCCTGCCTACTGGCTGTGTTTCCTTGAGTGGGACACTTTACCTCTCTGAGTCTTGGCTTCCTCAGCCAGAGAACCAGGCTAAAAATCGTCTTTACTCGGAGGGATGTTGTAGGCTTCAGTGAAGTGTTGACAGGGTAGTGCTGCCCCCTAGTGTTGTGCAGAGAGGGGTGGAGGAGAGGGGATACCCTCCTTGCCAGCCTTGGCCACACCTGTGTCTAGGCCCAGAGCAGCAGCTGCCCACCACTGGCACCAGTTTCTCATTCACAAAAAGTGCCCAAGGCCCTGCTTGGCACAGCGGTGCGAACTGTTGACTCTGATGGTGATTATCATTATAGGGAGGAACTCAATAAATTGGTCTATGTCCTTAGAAAATCACTCTTCTTCCCTGTGCCTCGATTTTCATTGTCTTTAACATGCGTGTAAAGTCTTCCTTGACTTGGGAGAGGTTGAAATGTACACAGATAAAGAAGGAAGTGCCGTGCATGGACACCGGTGGGCAGCTCAGGCCAAGGAAAGATCCCAGTACTCCTGGGAAACCCCCAACCAAGCTGCATTTTTATCTTCACAGCTAATATGAGCACTTCCTGAAGGTCTGTGCTAGCAGCTTGACATGGAGGATCCCATTTAATTCTTGCAAAAACCCTGAGATAGGATATCATTTTACCTATTGCACATATGGGGAAATGGAGGCTGATGGATTCATTGACTTCCCTGAGGCCACCCAGGAAGTCCTCAGGTGTCCCTGAACTGGGGTCTAGCCTTCCACCACAGTGTCCCCTCCACCTGTCCCAACACACACACACACACACACACACACACACACACACACACACACACACAGTATCACATGCAGCAGTCCACTCCCTGGAGTCATGACCATCCCCAGCCTTGGCTCTTGCCCACAGGAATGAAGAAGGAGTAGGTGAGGAAGTAATATTAAGTACATACTATGTTACAGGTGTCCTCCACACATTCACAACCACCTGGCAACACAGGGACTGTTATTCCATTTAACAGCTAAGGAGACTGAGGCTCCAAGAGTTGGAAATGGGTAGAGCTGAACCAAGACCAGGGCTGTCTGACCCCCTCCACCAACACCTCTTGAGTTCTCCCTCGTGTGGCACCTGTGCCTTTTGCTTGCCTCTCCTCCTAGAGCGTCTGAGGTTCCCTGATAGAAATGGCATGGGAGTGTTTCCCCGTTTGGTTCTCAAAAGAGTGAGAAGAGAGAACTGGAAAGAGTTGGATTCTTACTGCTCTGGCTGTGTGTGTGTGTGTGTGTGTGTGTGTGTGTGTGTGTGTGTGTGTGTGTGTGTGTGTGTGTGTGTGTGTGTGTGTGTGTGTGTGTGTAGGAGTTGCAATGCTCCCAAGCCCACCCCAGCATCCCCATCTGGGCTCCCCCTCTGTGACAGTGTGATGCTCTGGAAGCAAGAGTCTGATCCCATGCTCCTCTCACCACCAGCAAGTGCCCTCTCTCCTCTCAACAGTCCCAGGTCTGGTCTCTGTGGCTCCAGCCGGCCGTGTGGATTAGGGCAGGTCCCTCCCCTTGGAATCTGTACTCCCTAAGGCTCTGTCTTCCACTGGGGATGATGCCCAGGTCAGGCTGGTACTCAGAGCCTCTTCTTCAGATTTTTCTATTTCCAGAACCTTCATCTACCTGTCTTTCCAGATTGTTTGCCCCAGGAAAGCTCTGGGGCAATCCCAGCAGCACCCCGAGCTTGCCTTGGCTCTCAGGAAGAGGTGACACTTAGCCAAGATGAATAGGGATCCAGTTCAGACTTGGCCTCTATGGCAACCAAAGCCCACCAGACCCCAGCCCAAGCCACAGCACTTTCCTGGCCCAACATTCCCACCCCTCATTCCTCTTTTCTGCCTCCTCCACACCCACCTCATTGGTCGTCAAGCATTTTCCCTGCCACACCTTTGCCCATGCTGTTCCCCTTGCCTGGGTTGCCCTCCAGACCCCTCCCTTCCCTGTCCAAGGAAAGCAGCCCAGTGTGATGGAGGAGAGGGCAGGCTCTGAGGCCAGGCAGGCAGCTGTGGATTTGAATCTGACTTGGCCACTTCCCAGCTGTGTGACTTGGAGCATGTGTTTTAATCTCCCTGTAAACAGAAATGGTTAACACCTCCCTCCCTGGGTTACTGGGAGGATTAAATAACAAAACCTCTGAGAAGCAGAGCCTGGTGCCTGGTGAGTGCTCAATGAACATAGTTATTATTACCATTAGCACAGTGCGGGGCACACACAGTGCGGGGCACACAGTGGGCATTCGGTGATGGTAGCCCTTGTGTCACAGCCCACACTCTGGAACCACGAGTCCCCTCCCCACCCCCCAGCCCCCGCTCAACTCCTGACTGTCCAGAAATGAGGATCGGAGCTTTCACCCAGCACCTTCCCTGTCAGCATGGCGCCAACGTCTCGTTCCAGCCACCTTTCTGCCCCCTGAAGCCCGTGCTCCAGCCACTCTGAACCTCTCACTCAGTTCCCTGCATACTTGCACCTGAGCCTGTGCTCGGCCTCCCTTCTGCCTTAAGTACCCCCCGACTTCCTGTGGATCCTTCCTGCGGGGATCCCCAGCAGTCCAACGAGGCGGAGCCCTTACGCACCTCCTCAGTGAAGCCTCTCTCACTCCTCACTTATCTACCCTCCGGTGAGACCAGCTTCACAGCCCCTGATGATTCTCTGATCCTAGCGCACAGGAAGCCATGCTGTCCTTCAGTAATTGGTCTGTCATCCACTAGACTGTGAAGTCTGCCAGGCAGGGAACCAGGTCTGACTGTCTCTGTGTCCCCAGATCCCACTTGGCAAAGGAGTCCAGCCCACAGTGGGTATCCGCAGATGTCGGTCCCAGCCTGCCGCCCGCCCGGCACTCCCTTAGGGGCTGGAGGCGTTGCACGCATGCAGGACACGAGGGATTTGTGAGGGCAACTGAGCAGCAAGGTTTATAGAGGAACCCAGGGCAGCAGCAGGGTGATGATCTGGAACTGGGTTGGCAGGCTCAGGGCACAGCCAGCCTAAGCTGGGGGTCAGGGGCCCATGGCCCCTTCATTCCCCCAGGGGCACAGTGTAGGCGGCATGATGTGGGATGCCCCAGGAAGGGCCCGGGCGTAGGGGTGAGCCTCCCTCCATCAGCCCGGGACAGAGCTGGTGCTGAAGCCCCATCATTCTGACCAAGGTAGGGGTCCCAGAGACCCCCCTTTGGAGCCAGAGTTAAGAGGGGAAGGGCACCACCCATCCAACGCGTCCATCTGGTGTGGCGGCGTGCCAGCAGGTAGAGTCCCACATGCAGAGCTCCCTCTGGGCTGCAGGAGGTGGGGGACCTGGGTGGGCAGGCGGGCGCGGCAGCAGGGGTCCCCCAGGGAGCCTAGTCCAGCGGCCCCTGGAAAATGAGGCGGACACAGCCATGCTCGCCGGTGAGCCAGGCCCCGCAAAAGGGACAAGCGGCGTGGAAAGCGTGGGTGCCATGGGGCAGTGGCGTCTGAGCCCAGTAGCGGGCAGTCTTCTCAGAGCAGACGTGGCCACAGGGTGCGAAGGCGTGGCTGGGCGGCCCGGGGTCCAGGCAGAGGCCAGCCTCCTGGCCGAGCCACAGGGGCACGTAGGGCCCCACGAGGCGGCAGAGAGGACACTCGCGCTCCTGGGGGCCCCGCTCACGCCGGCAGCCCCAGCCGTGGTAGCCGTGGACGTGGCCACAGCGGACGTAGACCCAGGGCTGCTGCTTGTCGGGTGCCGTGCGGCCACGGGCCGGGCTGGGGAAGGCGAGGGTGCTGAGGCCCACGGGACACTGGGGCCGCGCCGCATTCGCCTCCTGCCTCTGGGCCTCCAGCTGCTTCAGCGTGGGCGCGCGCAGCAGCCCCGCCGGCGTGCGCCACAGCAGCGTGGCTCCACACAGGTCAACGAGGGAGCCGTCCTGCAGCACGTTGGACTCGTTTTCCACCTGCAAGGGCAGCAGAGGAGCCTTGTTGCCCAAGAGGCTCCTGAACCCCCTGCCCCTGGGCCGCCATGACCCCAGTCAAGCCACCCATCCATCCCGCTGAACCTCCCTAGAGAGAGCACTCTGGACCCGTGGGGCTGGCTGGGTCAGAGTAGGGGCTTGGACTGGGGCCGAGGAGGGGGGAGGGCTGGGGCAGAGGAGCAGAAAAGACTGAGAAGCCGCGTGGGAGGGGAGGCAAGTGGTCCCAGGCAGGCACCATTCCTTACACTCAGTGGAACGTGGGCCTTGGTCACCTCATCTGTCAAATCAGAAGGCCTGGACCAAAATGGCAGTTTTCTAAAACATTTTCCCAGGCTCTCCCCTAATGGCAGAGGCCAGAAACTCCTCTGTCCAAAACACTGGGGACTTAGCCCAAAGCAGGGGTCCTAAGGGCTGAGGTTAAAAGCAGGGACTCTAGCACTAGATCGTCTGGGTGTGAATGCTGGCCTCAGCATTTACTAACTCTGTGTCCCTGGTCAAGTAACTTATCCTCTCTGTGTCTTAATTTCCTTATCCTCAAGATGGATTTTACTTCCCTGTATAGCAAGTGGTTCTCATGAATCAATGTAAACACTTGGAACGGTGCCCAGAACATAGTAGGTGCTCAATAAGTGTGTCCTAGTGAAACGTTCAAAAGCATAATTTTAAAAAATAATGTTTCCCTAGATCTCCCAATAGAATTGATGCTCTGGAAAGATAAGCCATGCTTTCCCTCGAGGTTTGGAATCTCCTTGCCCGAGGTGCTCATACCTGGGAAAAGCTCTGCGTGGCCCATTTGAGGATCTTTGCCACATGACATTGGGCAAGCCCCTATGTCTCTCTAGGACTCTCCCAGCTCCTAACATTAGTTCTCTGATCTGTACCACATGGAGTGTTCACTGTCACCTGTGTCAGAACTACTCCAAGGCCCCTTCCTGCTGGGAGAGAATAAAGCTAAACCCGTGTGAACGTGACAGACATGTTACAAACTGCCAACACTTCAGGCTACAAACTGCTCACACACAGGCCAAGTGTCACCCTCATAGGAGGGTGTGAATTTTTCAGCTGCTGGCATCCTCAAAGCCACTTGGTACTGCACGGTGTGTTGGTGTGGGTGCCACTTCACATCACCCCAGGGACCTCCGGCAGTATGTGGGCTACAGTTGGAGATGCTGGTCTGGTCCCCTCTGTGGTGCAAGTGGCACGTGTCCCCAGATGGACCCTGTTGGGGATCCCTTGTGCTGCAGGACTGGAGATCATCTGTCCTGGCTTGGGAAGGGGGAAGGGGAGATTGGGAGGACCCAGGAAGGATGAGGGGGTGGGGAGGAGGGTGGACAGGCCACCTACCAGCTTCCCCCGCTGCTGTGCCGAGCGGCTGTCCCTCAGAGTATATACATTCCCACAGACCGAGATCTCCCGCCAGACACCCGGGGCCGAGTCCTCAGAGAAGCCGCCTGCTGGGTGCATCACCAGGACCCCGTTGGTGGTTAAGCCGTCCATCAGGCCGTCAGGGGTCCGCCATTTGGCTGCCCGCTCCTGGGACCACACGTGGGATCAGATCACATCCCCGAGTGGCCCCCAGCAGGCTGCGAGCCAGGAGTGCTGCCCCTCTACCCTCGAGCTCAGAGGTGGCCCGGAGAGGACTAGAATTGGCGCTGCATGACCTTGGGCGTCACCTGACCTCTCTGAGCCTCGCTTTGCTCATTTGTTAAGTGGGGTTGCTAATCCCTGCATAGGTCATGGTTATGATTACTGCAGGCTGGTCCATCACCCCAGGACGCTGCCCCTCCCCAGCCTACCCCTCGGCTCACTGTCAGATGTAGTGCTGGTCCCTGCCCGGGGGGCTCACTCACTCCAAGGAAGATGTTGCTGGAGGCATCGAAGCCAGCGGCATAGATGCGGGAGGTATAGGGCGGCCGGCGGTCACAAAGGATGCGGCAGGCATAGCGGGAGATGGTGCTCTGGGCAGAGGGGCCCTCGGCAGCCCCTCCTCCAGGGGACGTGTCTGTTACCACAAAGTCGATCATGTTCTCCGTGGAGCGGCCAATCTGTGAGGGAGGGGAGGGCAGGCACAGGAATGCCGTGTGCACAGGTCAGTCCTGCGGGCTTCCCATCCCAGGGTTCCCAGCAGCTGCTCTGTGTGCAGGGTCACCAAACAAGGAGGGGACATCACCATCCCAGCTCCCTGGGGGTCTCCACATCCAATCACTGGTGTCTGTGTTTCTCCTTCTCTGTCTTCCCCCCAGTTCCTGGAAGCACCCCACTCAATTAAAAACTAGCTGATTTGCGGATAGAACAGTGAAAGGGTAACTGACACCCATAGCCTGGGAATGTTCAAATGTTAGTAGAAAATAGTGAATTTTTGATAAATATTTACTATATATCATGTTAAGCATTTCGTGCGCAATATCTCAGTTAATCTTCCCAACGATGCCCTGGGGTGGGACTATAATGGGCCCCACTTTACAGATGAGGAAACCGAGGCCCAGAGAGGTTAAGCGACTCTTGCCCAAAGTCATCCAGCTACTAACTGACAGAGCTGGGAGCAGAAGCCAGGCAGTACGACTCTCACAACACACTCTGAACTCCTAAACTGTATGCCTCCCGCAGGTGGGACTCCAGGCTTGGGTTTGAATCTTGATCCAGCCACTGACTTCCTGTGTGACTTGGAAGTCAACAGCCCTCACTGGGGTGTCCTGCTTCCTCCTCTGAAGAGTGGTCCACTGCGCTGAGGACACAAAGTACCTGCCCCGTGGCCACGAGCCACCCCCTGGAACACCTGCAGAGCTGAGCGTCCAGGCCTGGTGGTCCAGTGGCCAAGGCTTGTGGAGGCGCCCGAGCATACCTGGAACATGTCTGTGTCACTGTCATGTGTGTACTCGACTATGACCGAGTGGCTCCGGGACAGTGTGTACGAGATGCTGTGCTGGCCACGGTTGCTCAGTGCCTGGTGACAGAAAGGAGAAGTCACTTTCCCAGGCATGTGGCCAGGAGAAGGGTGAGCCTCTAAGCCAGAAGCTGGAGCCCAAGGCCCAGTGGCCACTCCTAGGGAAGGGGCAGTTCCACCCTCTGCAGAGGGTGTATTGTGCAGCTGGCATTTTACACACGTTACCTTATTTGATCCTTAAAGCCACCCGAGGGAGGCATGGTTATCATTCCTGTTTTACAGTGGAGGGAACTGCAGCTCCCAGAGGAGAAGAAACTGGCCTAAGGTCTAACAGCTGGAAACAGCAGAGCCCGAATTCTAACCCAAACCCTCTGCAGCCAAAGGCCTTTCCTTTGTCATTGCTGTGTGACTGTCACATCCCCTCTCTGAGCCTTGGCCGCCTCTAAAATGATGCTGACCACTTCCATCCAATGGATGGGGTCTGGTGGTCAAGGAAACACTTTGCAGACTGTAACACATGGCAAGGGATCTCCCACCAGCACCATTTCTCTGGGGCAGTGAGTGAAGACACAGTGGGCTCCCCTGCTCCAGCGGGGCTGTGAGCAGGTAGGACTGGGAAGACCAGCACCCAGGACTGCTAGGACAAGCTGCTTGCCTTGGACACAAGCGGTGTGGAGATGTGGTGCATGACGTCCGGCTTCACTCCGTTGGCGTGTGGCCGGCGGCTCAGTGCCAGGCGGCTTCGGCGGCGGCCCTTGTCCCCACTTGCCAGACACCCATTGTAGCTGTGGATATGAGGGTTAAGAAGAAAGGGTTGCAGGGAGAGAGAGAGAAAGTGAGCCCCTGAGAGACTAGGAGGAACTGCCAACTTCTGGGCAGATCCTACCTTAATAGACAAGCCCTAGAACCACCCACAACTAGAAGACCCTACTGTATCAAACTGGGGCCTTCGGGGAGTGGGGTGGGGGGTCAGAATATCCTCAAAAGGCCTTGCATCCAATTAACCAGTGTCTTCTGGACTCTTGAACCATGCCTGGCCAGGTGCCAGGTGCTGGCATGGTATAGTGACACACCACGGTCAGTTCTGTGCCCTAAGTTTTTCAAGGAACCTGGGTGCCACCTGCCATGATCCAGGCACAAGCCAAGTATGCCCCAGGCCCAGAGACAGGAGAAGGGAATTCTGGCCCCAGGATCAGGTTTCTAAGAGAGGGGACACCCATACTGGGCCTGGAAGAACTAGAAAGGATTCACCTTTAGCAAACTGTCATTAATTATATCACAAGTACTACCAGAAACCAGAATGAAAGAAAACAACAGACCCACAATGCCACTACCTCCATATCGCCACACACATCAAATTTCTACCTTCCTTTCCAGCTCTTGTCCAGAGGGAATGATTGTGGAAGGCAAAGATGGAGTGAGTCATAACCTTGATCGCTGCCATGTACCGGAGCCTCCCGTGTTCCTGGTGTTTCACATTATTAATTACCTAATGGAACGTGTGCAGCGTCCTGCCAGGCAAGTATCTTTCTTCTCATTTTACGAATGAGGAAAACTGAGGCTCAGGGAGATAAAATGGCTTGCCTGAGGTCCCAGGCTAGTCAATGGGAAAAGTCTAGATTTGAACTCGGGTCTGTCTGACTCCAGCCTCTTCTGCAGAAGACTTTCTGTAGGGAGGGCTCACCCTGAGCAAAGGTCCTGAGGCTGGAAGGGTTTGGTGAGATCAGAGAGTGATGACTTGGGTGGTAAAGTGCAGCAGGGGAAAATGAACTTGGTGGGAGGGCCCTGAACACCAGGCTGAGGATTCCAGACTTTATTCCATAAGCAGTGGGGAGCCATGGAAGGTTTGGCAGCAGGGAGTGAAAAGGATGAATAGCTGGCAAATACAGCCGAGGACCACTTGAATCAGAATCTTCCCCGGCCCCACACATGGAGATTCTGATTCTGTAGGTTTGGGATGGGCCTGTCAATGGGTATTTTCCAATGTGCTCGCCAGGTGGCTCTGATGTCCAGCCAGTGTGGGGCTTCACTGCCCTGCAGAGAACAAATGGCAGTCAAGAGGGCCTGTCCCCTTAGGTCTGAGCTCTCCCTCATCAGTGGCCTCATCCTCAGCTGCAATGCCAGCTCTTCCTTTGGGACATCGAGCAGCTGCTTTTTTTTTTTTTGGAAAGTGTGGAGTCCAAACCACTGGACCACCAGGCAATTCCAAAGCAGCTGCTTTTCTAATGCAAGCACCCCTGAGAGGGGCATCACTTTTGCCCTTGTAAGCTCTTCCCACATATGGGGGGTGGGACAGTTCAGGACACAAGCTGGGGCCTCCGACGGGCCTGGCTTAAATCCTGGTTTTTCCGCTTATCATATGACCTCTGTAAAATGGGGCTAATTTATCAGGACCTACCTCACGGGTTCATTGTGAGAACTAAAGGAGATAAAGCATTTTAAAATGCTTGGCACAGAGTTTGGCATATATATAGCAAGCCCTTGGTAATGTTAGCTATTATTATTATTATTACTGAAAAAAAAAGTACATGGCATATACATGTCAACAAACAGTAGCCGTTATTATTTCTAAATAATCATCACAATGATAACATAGCTTATCAGATACTTTCTTCGGGGTAGAGAGAGAGGCCAAAAGGAGGTACAGACCAGGGAGGAAGGAGAGGAATCTGTGCCTGGGGCAAGAGCTAGGTGGGTGGTGCAGAGATCCTGGTCAGGTGAAGACCAGGAAGGGATGAGCTCTACTCAGCCACCAACTCATGTCTCTTCCTCTCTCCTGGCCTCAGTTTCCTCATCTGTAGCGTGAGGGTCAGCTGTAGCTTAGCAAAAGTTCACTAGACCTAGAGTAAAAAGCCCTGGGTCCAAATCCCAGCCCTGCCACTTACCAGCTGTGTGCCCTTGGGCCAGTCACTTCCCCTCTCTGAGCCTCGGTTTCCTCACCTCCTTCCTCACAGCATCTTTGTGAAGATTGAAATGAAATAACGTCCATGAAAGGGCTCGGCACAGGCCTGCCTCCCAGAACACTTGGTGCGTGCCAGGCACTGTCCTACATGCTTTACAGAAATCACCTCATTCATTCCTTCCGACAACCCTCTGAGGTATTATTATTAGCATTCCTATTGGGAAATGGGAAAACAGAGGCACAGGGAAGTAAAGCAACTTGCAGAGGCAGTATTTGAACTAAGCAGTTTTGCTGGAGAACCAGAGTTCTTCACCTCGGACTACACACGCTAGGTGCTTTATGAAAGGCAGCTGGTGTTACTTTCTTCTGCTCAGAAACGTGGGTGGGCAGTTAGAGTTGTCTCAGTAATTTATGAAAAATGGGAAGATAAAATAACAATTATGAATTGAGGTGGGCTTGGTCAACTTTGTCTCTCAGCTGGGAAGGTGAGGAGGGACAAACAGCAGAAGGCCCTAAGTGGGGAGAGACGGGGCCCTTGGTCTGGCTGTCCTGTGGGGTGCCTGGTGCCCCACCCCACCTGGACCAGGGAGGCTCACCCCAGAACGATGAGTTCACCATACTTGATGGGCTCCTCCCCTGGCTGTGCATCTTCACCGGGAGAAGAGAGGACACAAGAGCCCTGGTTCTCCAGGTGCTGGAGGTCTGAGGTTCGGGGGGAGCCCACTTCAGGGTTTCCTTCCAACACCATTCTGGGCAGAGTGGGAGAGGAGAAAAAGAGCTTTGCAGCCTCCCACCCCAGCCCCCTCAATGCCAGCTCCAGCCTGCTGCAGGCCACCTAGGCTAACAACAGAGTGACCTTTCACCCACTCTGTTGCTATGGCAACCACTTCACTTCTGCCTCCCCTAAACTGACAGGGTTGCTGGGATACCAGGGAAGGGAGATGGATGGGATGGAACCAAGAGGGTGGGGCTGCACAGAGGGTCAGAATATTTGGCAGGGGCAGAGGGATGGACCAACTTGGGGCGTCCAGAAGCTTCTTTTTGGCCAGGACATCAGCCTGGGATGTGCTTGGAAGAAAGTCACCCCAGGAGTTGGGGGCCCTTACTGCTCATCCTTCACTCAGTTCCTGGGTTTGGCTCTCAGCGGCGGGACCCCTGAGTAACACTTCTATCAGGTTTTTGGAATCTACCTGTCCATCTTAATCTTTCTGCCCCTTTGCTGGTCTAGGCCTCTGTCTGTCTGTCTGTTTTCTCAGTGACTCTCTGTCCCCGCCGCTGTCCTTTTCGCCATCTCTCTACCCACGCTCCTCCCCGTCTCCGCCTGTCTGGCCACCTCTACCTCCCCATCCACCTGCCCCAGTCTCCCCATCTTGTCCTCGCCCTGCGGGCAGGCCTCTGGACCCATCCCCGGCGCACCCCCCTCCCTCCCTCAGGTGTCAGTCTGCAGTCCCCGAGCCGCCCGGGTCTCTGGAGGCCTGTGGGGGCGGCGCTCCCCCCTCCCGCTCGGGCTGCAGCAGAGCCAGTCCCCGCAGGAAGCCTGTTTGGAAAACATCCCAGCGCAGTAGGGACTGCGCCGGGGCAGGCCGGCGCCCCGCGCCCGGGGCAGGCACAATGACAGCCCAGCGCATACGCAGATACACACCCGGCGGCCCCTCCACACAAACACGCGCGCTCACTCACACAGTCCAGCACAACCCGAGCCCCGCGGGCAGTGCCCGGACGGGCGCAGAGCCCACCCTCGACCCGCGACAGCAGGCGCGATCGCGCAAAGAGCCACAGGCGCCCGCCCTCAGACCAAGTACCCCTGCCACCCAGACACTCAAACACGCCCCCAGCGTCCGCTGGGGCCCGCCCGGCGAAGCCCCCGCCCACTCCGCCCCGGCGGTCTCACCTGGCCGCGCTCCGGCCCCCGCTCGGCGCCGCTCCCTCGGCGCCTCGCTCCTGCTCGGCCCTGGGGCTGCTGCGGCGGGATGGGCCCGGCCCGCGGCGGCTCCGCGCTGCCTCGTCACGGAGACACCCGGAGCCGGGGGAGGGGTACGGGCGCCAACAGCCACGCTCCGCCCCCTGTGCTTATGCCCCGCCCCGTGGAAGCCCCCGCCCCCACTCAAGACCCCGCCCCTTGCGGCGAAGCTCTTCCCCAGTCGGCGGAGCCCCGCCCTTTCTCAAGAGACCACGCCCCTTATAGGGCCCCGCCTTCGGGCCCTTGGAAGCCCCGCCCACCACTCTATTTTGGGAACGCCCCCGCCCAACTTCGCCAGCTCCGGAACTCTCAGGTAGTCTACGAGACCCCTCCCCCAGTTCGGGCTCCCCTGACCCCGCCCTCATTTCTGGGGACTCCCGGGTTCTCCTTGAGACCCTGGCGCCCCCTCCCCCACCGCGGTCTAGGACCTTCCCACTGGGCTGGAGGCCCCTTTCCCCACCTTAGGCCAGGGACTCTCCACCTCCTGCCCGAGAACTCGCCTCCCAGATGGGGAAACCGCGGAATTAGAGGAGAGAGGCAGGGGCGGGAAGGAGATAGAAGGAAAATACTAGAGGAGGCGGAGGAGGCGGTGTGCGTCAGCAGGAAGGCAGAGGAAAGCCGCCGCGTTTGACTCCAGTCGCAGACCTGCCTTCCCCCCACAAGCTCGGCTGCTTTCTCGCTGTGCAACCTCCGGCTGACTCTGGGCCCCCCAGGTGTCTAGGAACACCTCCCTCTCTCCCGCCAGCTTGCACACACCACCTGAGATGCCGCAAAGGGGATGGGAACATTTTGGGGTTTGCAGTCCCCTCCGGTCCTGGGCTTGCAAGAGATCTCGTCTGTCAGTCTGTGCCAGGTGCTATGTGCTGTGCTTTGAACAAAATAAGCCCTTTAATTCTTGGGAGACAGGCACTATAATCACCCATTTTACAGATGAGAAAACAGAGATTTAGGAACCTGACTTGGTCGTGGTTATTTTCCTAGAAAGGGCCCAAGAGTGGATCTCAGCTATGTGACTCCAAAGTCTGGACTCCTAACTTCTATACCTTCTTGTTATGACTTGGGAAGGCTGGACAGCACTCAGAGGTGCAGAGCCAGAGAGACCCAGAGATGCATCAGATAAGATCCCTAGAGCTCATTATCTCTTGGTCTGTTTGGGACTACAACCAAGAGCTGGGGGAAGCCCAGAGGGTGGACCTTTAATTTGCATCTTTGGAGTGCATGTTTTATTGAGGAAATCAAGGAAGGCTGCACAGAGGAGGCCACCTTTGGCCCCAATCAAGAAGGATAAGTGAAAGTTTGCCCACACATTCCTGAGAGGGGACACACTTCCCCTCCGTCTCCCCAACTTGTTGCTTATGAAGCTGCCAGTCTCCACGACTCCTCCTGGGCCCCACCACATCCACACACACCACTAACTCCGCCACCTAAAAATAGTCCAAGATACCAACTGCTTTGCCAACTGTTCTGGGGCCCCAGCAGCCAGATGAAACAAGAAAGCAGCTGACAGCACACCCTTTGAGGACAAAATCACTCATTAATCAAAGAGAAACTCCCTGAGAGGCCACCACAGGGCAGGCTGGACTGCTGAGCTGCCGGCAGCAGGGCATACAAATCCTGCACCACAGGGTAGCTTCCATCCCTGACTGCCTACAGTATGCCCACCTGCATGCCAGGTATGCACAGCCATAATAGGACACAGGGACACTGGGACAGTCTTACTCCCCTTTGCACTCCCAGCTTCCAGCACATTTTCTGCCGGAGCAGGCCCTCTGTGAACATGTACTGAATTACTATTAGAATTCCCAGTTTACAGATGAGAAAAGTGAGGCTGGAGGTGGGGGGCAGCCAGGTCACACAGCCAGGCAAGTATGGAACTGACGTTTGACCAGAGCCCCCGTGCTACGACCTGACACCAGACTGCAGGAAGGGCTAAGAGAGGTTGCAAGTCTTTGTCCCAGGAGGCAGAGATTTCTCCTGTGGTAGAGCACTGGGCTTGGAGCTGCATGGTGGGTACAGTCAGACCAGGAGGGACCTCTGGGAGCATGTGATGAGCCTGATTGAAGCATTGCATTGTCCAGGTCAGGGAGAGGAAGGGTGAGTTGGAACACCACCAACAGACACAGATTCTCAAGTCCCAGCCTTGGCTTCTGGCTCTAAGGCCCATGCTCTGTCCTAAGAACTCCAGCTTTGGAACTTCCCTGGTGGTCCAGTGGCAAAGGCTCCGTGCTCCCAATGCAGGGGGGCCTGGGTTTGATCCCTGGTCAGGGAACCAGATCCCACATGCCGCAACTAAAAGATCCTGCGTGCTGCAACTAAGACCCAGTGCAGCCAAATAAATAAATAAATATTAAAAAAAAAAAAAAGAACTCCAGCTTCTTAATCTCTCTAGGCGTCACTTCCTATATTTATAAAATGGGAATAATTATAGTACCTTCCTGAAGTGGGATAAAAATGTGCAGTATTGTTTTGAAAACCTTTTTGTTCAGCCCCTCCCTTCTCTCTTCAATCTAGATCTTGACCCTATTGCTTCTTTTTTTTGGCTGCGTTGGGTCTTAGGCGAGCGGGGGCTAATCTTTGCTGCGGTGTGCGGGCTTCTCATTGTGGTGGCTTCTCTTGTTGCAGAGCACGGGCTCTAGGCATGTGGGCTTCAGTAGTTGCAGCATGCAGGCTCAGTAGTTGTGGCACGTGGGCTCTAGAGCGCAGGCTCAGTAGTTGTGGCGCACCGGCTTAGTTGCTCCGTGGCATGTGGGATCTTCCCGGACCAGGGCTCAAACCCGTGTCCCCTGCATTGGCAGGCGGATTCTTAACCACTGCGCCACCAGGGAAGTCCCGACCCTATTGCTTTTTAAAAAGGGGACAAAGAAAGGAACAAGATACAGCCTGTATTTCTTCAATTCTTGGGTTCAAGTGCCCAGAGATAGGGGTGGCATAAACAGTTTGGAAGAATATTTGTGCATCTAGTGGAGAAAGGATGTTGAAAACAAACGAACAAACAAACCAACAACAAACTCTTTCTGGGCTAAGAGATTTACAGAGGAATGGATAAGGAAGAGCTAAGATGCTGAGCTGTGCCTTTGAGGCCTTGTTGTAGATAGAAGCATGGGGCTGGGAAAAGACAGACCCCTCAGATAGATTTAGGGATCAAAACCCTATTCCTTCAGAGTCCAAACTTGATTGGATCAGCTTCTGGAACAATTTATGTTCTAGGACATCGTTGAAAACAATAGAGAACTCAGCTGGCAATGAGTGGAGTTTAACAGCTGGTTGTGGTCAGGGAAAGAGTCAGTCAAGGAGAGCTCTGCCCAAATCACTGTCATCCCAGGTGACTGCGGGCGGGCATGCAAACTGAGGACCAGGGACAGAGGCTTTAAACTCAGGCTGTGGGAAAGGGGGATGGACTTCACTAAAATAATCCACCCAGTCACTAAACAAGCAAATAACAATAGTAAGCCCTTGGGGGGTGGCGAATGCCAAGGTGCCACAATATATTATCTAAAATCTTCAGTTTCTGACAGGAAAGAATGACACATAGACTAGGAAAAAAAACAGGCAGGTGTTGTCAGGATGTGGGGAAATCGGCACCCTCACACACTGATTGTGGGATTGTAAAATGCTGCAGTCACTTGGGAAAATAGTCCAGCATTGCTTCCGACAGTTAAACATAGTTACCATGTGACCCAGCAATTCCACTCCTAGGGATAGGCCCAAGAGAAATGAAAACATATGTCCACACAAAAACTTTTACACACATGTTTATGGTAGCATTATTCATAATAGCCAAAACGTGGACAACCCAAGTGTTCATCAATTGTTGAATGGATAAACAAAATGTAGTATATCTATACAATTGAATATTATTCAGCCATAAAAAGGAACAAAGTACTGATATATGCTACAACCTTGAAAACATTATGCTAAGTGAAAGAAGTCAGTCACAAAACACTGCATATTGTATGGTTTCATTTATAAGAAATATCAGAATAGGAAAATCTATAGACAGAAAGTGGATTAGTGCTTATTTAGCCAGGGAGGGATGGTGGAATGAGGGGTGATAGCTAAAGTGTATGAGTTTCTCTTTGAGGTAATGAAAATGTTCCAAAATTGACTGTGGTGATGGTTACATGTATCCATGAACATGCCAAAAACCACTAAGCTGTACACTTTAAATTGGTGAATTGTATGATATGTGAATTATATCTCAATATAGCTTTTACTAAAAAAGAACAAAATAGAACAAAACAAAACAAGCAAAAAAAACCCCAACATAACATTGAGCAAAAGAAGCTAAACAGCAGAATTCATACTCTATAATTATATAATTATATTGATTATATTAATTATATAATCATACTCTATAATTATATTGATATAAATCTCAAAAATAGTCCAAACTAAGCTATGTCAGTTCAAGATGCTTACTTTGGTGGTAAAACTAATTAGAAAGGCAAGGAAGTTAACACCATGAAAATCAGGCTGGAAGGAGAAGAGCGGGCGCTCCAGGGTGCTGTCTGGGGTGCTGTCCAGTTTGCTGTTTGGTGTCTTGACAGAGTGACACTCACCTGAGTGCTCATCTAATGTTTGTTAAGCTGTACATTTATGTTGTATGAGCTTTTGGTTTGTTTATTGTATTTTATAATAAAAATGTTAAAAATAAGATGAGTTGGTTCAGGGGTGTCCCTGGTGGCGCAGTGGTTAAGAATCCACTTGCCAGTGCAGGGGACATGGGTTTGAGTCCTGGTCCGGGAAGACCTCACATGCCGCGGAGCAACTGAGCCGGTGCGCCACAACTACTGAGCCTGCACTCTAGAGCCCATGAGCCACAACTACTGAAGCCCACGTGCCACAACTACTGAAGCCCGTGCACCCAGAACCTGTGCTCCACAACAGGAGAAGCTACCACAATGAGAGGCCCATGCACCACAATGAACAGAAAAAGGTAATAGGAACATACATATTGATAATTTCCTTAAACGTGAATGGATTAAATACTCCAACCAAAAGACACAGTCTCACTGAATGGATACAAAAACAAGACCCATATATATGCTATCTACAAGAGACCCACTTCAGACCTAGGGACACATACAGACTGAAAGTGAGGGGATGGAAAAAGATATTCCATGCAAAAGGAAATCAAAGGAAAGCTGGAGTAGCAATACTCATATCAGATAAAATAGACTTTAAAATAAAGAATGTTACAAGAGACAAGGACACTACACAATGATCAAGGGATCAATCCAAGAAGAAGATATAACAATTATAAATATATATGCACCCAACATAGGAGCACCTCAATACATAAGGCAACTGCTAACAGCTATAAAAGAGGAAATCGACAGTAACACAATAATAGTGGGGGACTTTAACACCTCACTTACACCAATGGACAGATCATCCAGGCAGAAAATTAATAAAGAAACACAAGCTTTAAATGGCACAATAGACCAGATAGATTTAATTGATATTTATAGGACATTCCATCCAAAAACAGCAGATTACACTTTCTTCTCAAGTGCACACGGAACATTCTCCAGGATAGATCACATCTTGGGTCACAGATCAAGCTTCGGTAAATTTAAGAAAATTGAAATCATATCAAACATCTTTTCCAACCACAATGCTATGAGATTAGAAATGAATTACAGGGGAAAAATCGCAAAAAACACAAACACATGGAAGCTAAACAATACGTTACTAAATAACCAAGAGATCACTGAAGAAATCAAAGAGGAAATAAAAAAATACCTAGAGACAAATTACAATGAAAACACGACAATCCAAAACCTATGGGATGCAGCAAAAGCAGTTCTAAGAGGGAAGTTTATAGCAATCCAAGCCTACCTCAAGAAACAAGAAAAATCTCAAATAAACAATCTAACTTTACACCTAAAGGAACTAGAGAAAGAAGAACAAATGAAACCCAAAGTTAATAGAAGGCAAGAAATCATAAAGATCAGAACAGAAATAAATGAAATAGAAACAAAGAAAACAATAGCAAAGATCAATAAAACTAAAATCTGGTTATTTGAGAAGATAAACAAAATTGATAAACCATTAGCCAGACTCATTAAGAAAAGGAGTGAGAGGACTCAAATCAATAAAATTAAAAATGAAAAAGGAGAAGTTACAACAGACACCACAGAAATACAGAACATCCTAAGAGACTACTACAAGCAACTCTATGCCAATAAAATGGACAACCTGGAAGAAATGGACAAATTCTTAGAAAGGTATAAGCTTCCAAGACTGAACCAGGAAGAAATAGAAACTATGAACAGACCAATCACAAGTAATGAAATTGAAACTGTGATTCAAAATCTTCCAGCAAACAAAAGTCCAGGACCAGATGACTTCACAGGTGAATTCTACCAAACATTTAGAGAAGAGCTAACACCCAACCTTCTCAAACTCTTCCGAAAAATTGCAGAGGAAGGGACACTCCCAAACTCATTCTATGAGGCCACCATCACCCTGATACTAAAACCAGACAAAGATACTACAAAAAAAGAAAATTACAGACCAACATCACTGATGAATATAGATGCAAAAATCATCAACAAAATACTAGCAAACAGAATCCAACAACACATTAAAAGGATCATACACCATGATCAAGTGGGATTTATCCCAGGGATGCAAGGATTCTTCAATATACGCAAATCAATCAATGTGATACACCATATTAACAATTTGAAGAATAAAAACCATATGATCATCTCAATAGATGCAGAAAAAGCTTTTGACAAAATTCAACACCAATTTATGATAAAAACTCTCCAGAAAGTGGGCATAGAGGGAACCTACCTCAACATAATAAAGGCCAAATACGACAAACCCACAGCAAACATCATTCTCAATGGTGATAAACTGAAAGCATTTCCTCTAAGATCAGGAACAAGACAAGGATGTCCATTCTCACCACTATTATTCAACATAGTTTTGGAAGTCCTAGCCATGGCAATCAGAGAAGAAAAAGAAGTAAAAGGAATTCAAATTGGAAAAGAAGAAGTAAAACTGTCACTGTTTGCAGATGACATGGTACTATACATAGAGAATCCTAAAGATGCCACCAGAAAACTACTAGAGCTAATCAATGAATTTGGTAAAGTTGCAGGATACAAAATTAATGTACAGAAATCTCTTGCATTCCTATACACTAACAACGAAAGATCAGAAAGAGAAATTAAGGAAACAATCCCATTCACCATTGCAACAAAAAGAATAAAATACCTAGGAATAAACCTACCTAGGGAGACAAAAGACCTGTATGCAGAAAACTATAAGACACTGATGAAAGAAATCAAAGATGACACAAACAGACAGAGAGATATACCATGTTCTTGGATTGGAAGAATCAATATTGTGAAAATGACTATATTACCCAAAGCAATCTACAGATTCAATGCAATCCCTATCAAATTACCAGTGGCATTTTTTACAGAACTAGAACAAAAAAATCTTAAAATTTGTATGGAGACACAAAAGACCCCTAATAGCCAAAGCAGTCTTGAGGGAGGAAAACGGAGCTGGAGGAATCAGACTCCCTAGCTTCAGACTATGGTACAAAGCTACAGTAATCAAGACAATATGGTACTGGCACAAAAACAGAAATATAGATCAATGGAACAGGATAGAAAGCCCATAGATAAACCCACACACCTGTGGTCAACTAATCTGTGACAAACGAGGCAAGGCTATACAATGGAGAAAAGACAGTCTCTTCAATAAGTAGTGCTAGGAAAACTGGACAACTACATGTAAAAGAATGAAATTAGAACACTCCCTAACACCACACACAAAAATAAACTCAAAATGGATTAGAGACCTAAATGTAAGACCGGACACTATAAAACTCTTAGAGGAAAACATAGGAAGAACGCTCTTTGACATAAATCACAGCAAGATCTTTTTTGATCCACCTCCTAGAGTAATGGAAATAAAAACACAAAGAATCAAATGGGACCTAATGAAACTTAAAAGCTTTTGCAAAGCAAAGGAAACTACAAACAAGACGAAACGACAACCCTCAGAATGGGAGAAAATATTTGCTAATGAATCAATGGACAAAGAATTAATCTCCAAAATATATAAACAGCTCATGGAGCTCAATATTAAAAAAACAAACAACCCAATCCAAAAATGGGTGGAAGACCTAAACAGACATTTCTCCAAAGAAGACATACAGATGGCCAAGAAGCACATTAAAGCTGCTCAACATCACTAATTATTAGAGAAATGCAAATCAAAACTACAATGAGGTATCACCTCACACCAGTTAGAATGGGCATCATCAGAAAATCTACAAACAACAAATGCTGGAGAGGGTGTGGAGAAAAGGGAACCCTCTTGCACTGTTGATGGGAATGTAAATTGATACAGCCACTATGGAGAACAGTATGGAGGTTCCTTAAAAAACTAAAAATAAAATTACCATATGACCCAGCAATCCCACTGCTGGGCGTATACCCAGAGAAAACCATAATTCAAAAAGATACATGCACCCCAATGTTCATTGCAGCACTATTTACAATAGCCAGGTCATGGAAGGAACCTAAATGCCCACTGACAGACAAATGGATAAAGAAGATGTGGTATATACATATATACATGTATACATATATACATACATACATATATACATATACATATATACAATGGAATATTACTCAGCCATAAAAAGGAATGAAATTGGGTCATTTGTAGAGATGTGGATGGATCTAGAGACTGTCATACAGAGTGAAGTAAGTCAGAAAGAGAAAAACAAATACCTTATATTAACGCATATATGTGGAACCTAGAAATATGGTACAGATGAACCGGTTTGCAGGGCAGAAATTGAGACACAGATGTAGAGAACAAATGTATGGACACCAAGGGGGGAAAGTGGAAGGGGGGGTGGGAGGGGGTGGGTTGAATTGGGAGATTGGGATTGACATGTATACACTGATGTGTATAAAATTGATGACTAATAAGAACCTGCTGTATAAAAAAATAAAATAAAATTCAAAAATTCAAAAAAAAAAAACTTAAAAAAATAAAAAGTTTCCACAACCTACTCCTTGGGTTCCATCATTTGCTAAAACTGCTCACAGAACTCAGGAAAACAGTTTACTTATACGATTGCAGTTTATTACAAAGAATATTGCAAAGGGTACAAATGAACAGCCAGAAGGAAGAGATTGCACAGGGCAAGGTATGGGGATGGGCCATGGAGTTTCCAGGGACAAGACCCTCCCAGCAGCTTCACACGTTCACCAACAGGAAGTTCTCAGAACCCTGTCCTTTTGGGGTTTTATGGAGGCTTCATTAAGTAGGCATGATTGATTAAATCATTGGCTATCAGTGATTAAGTCAACTCTTTATCCCTTTTCCCCTACCCAGAGGTCAGAGGTTGGGGGATGGGTCTGAAAGTTCCAATCCTCTAGTCCCGTGGTTGGTCTCCCTGGCAACCAGTCCCTATCCTATGGTTACCTAGGGGTTTTCAGAAAATCACCTCATTAACATAAAGTCACCAGTTGTTGAAAGGGGATTATTATGAATAACAAAAGACTCTCCTTTCACCTTTATGGCTCTTATCACTTAGGAAATTCCGAGGGTTTTAGGAGCTCTGTACCAGGAACAGGGACAAAGACCTACCTGGATTCCACATCCACGGATTCAGCGAATCTGGAGCTGAAAGTATTTTTTTTTAGAAATTCCAGAAAGTTCCAAAAAGCAAAACTTAAATTAGCCTTGCACCAGCCACTATTTATATAATATTTGCATTGTATTTACAACTACTTACATAGCATTTACATTGTATTAGGTACTATAAGTAAGTTAAAGTATATGGGAGGATGTGTGTACGCTATATGCAAACACTATGCCATTTTGTATAAGAGACTTGAACATCCTTGGATTTTGGTATCCGCGGAGGGGAGGTTGAGGTAGGGTGGAGGGGGCCTGAAACCAATCCCCCTGGATGCTGAGGGGCGATTGTATATATTCCTCATCATAAATCACAGTATCACAAAGAACAAGGAGGTCAGTGTGGCTGGAGTGGAATGAGGGAGGGAGGGAGGAGAAGGGCCTTATAGGGCAGATAAGGAATTAGGATTTCAGTTGGGTTCCAGTGGGAAGTCACTGGAGTAGGTGAGTGGCATGATGACTTTGGGGTGACAAAACCTAACAAGCTTTTAAGATCCCTTTTGGCTGCTGAAGGAGGGCCTGCAGAGGAGCCAAAGTGGAAGCAGACACCTGTTGGAGGCTGTTCTCATCCAGGTGAAAGATTTTGGTGCTGAGACTAGGGTCACAGAGGTGGAAGTATTCGAGCAGGCAGTTAGCTAGATATGAACAGAGAAAGGGGAGCAGAGGCCAGGTCCAGAAACCGTGTATCTTGTGAATGACAGGGGTCCTAGAGGCCAACAAAGAAAGAGAGAATCTCCGGCATCTGAATGTAACCTTCTGCTCACTATCCCCTCATTACAATAAAATTAGCCTTGCAAATAAGAAGTACCCATCACACACCATGACACCTGTGTTGCACCAAGAAGTACCCATGAAGACGCCATGACACTTCCGATCAAGATCAAATAAGGGTAAAAATCCCTCCTCCCCTTGGGAAGGTGGAACTGGGATGAAATTCAGGCAATATGAACCAAAACCCCTCCCTACTCAATGAATATTCTGCCCAGTCATTTTCACACCCCTTATAACCAGCTTGCCAAAGAAACTCAGGGCAGCTGCTCGCCTGAGCCTGCCTGCTCTCCCTCCTGAGAGTGTACTATTGCTTAATAAATCCTCGCTTTGCTTTGTTGGCCTCCGTGTCTCATCTCTGAATTCTTTCTGTGACGAGACAAGAACCTACTCTCTGGTAACCAAAGTAGAGGAGGTAATATATGCAAGGATCGTTGCATTTGCCCCACAAGTATTTCCCAAAGACCTAACCACATAGACCTGCCAGGTGCTAGGTCGGGCATTGGACTTGTTTGAAAAACAAGACAACAGGCCCAAAGTGGAGTCACTTATGCTAAGTCTCACATCACCAGACTTAATTACAATATCCACTCTCCCAGAATCTTAAACCAGTCAACAGAAATCACCTGATCAGCACTAGTGAGACCCCTGATAGATCCCTGCCGTCCCCTAAAGGAAGGTGACCTTGCAATAACCAACCCACTTTTTTGCCTCTTATAACCTCCTTGTTCCTGCTCCCTTCTGCCTATAGAAGTCCTTCATTTTGTACTGCTGCTCTGAGCTCCTTTCTATCTGCTAGATTGGATGCTGCCCAATTTGAATGATATTATGCTCAAATAAACTCAAAAATTTTAATATGCCTTAGTTTATTTTGCAACAGAAACACAGAAATGAACAAGGTGCGACATTATTTTTGAGGGTCATCCAGACCACTGCAATGACTTTCTATATATTTTGGCCATGAGCAAGTAAGAAATACATTTTCAGGAATTCCCTGGCGGTCCAGTGGTTAGGACTCTGCGCTTCCACTGGCCCGGGGCCTGGGTGTGATCCCTGGTAGGGGAACAGCGAGGCCAAGAAAAAGAAAATGAGTTACAACTAACTTAAAAAAAAAAAAAAAAAAAGAAATACATTTTCATTGTGGCCCAGCACACACACAAGGGAAACACAGGTTCCATGAGATAATACGTACCTTTACTCCGTGTGATGTACTCTGCTATTTTCTGTTTTGTTCTTTTTTGTTAAAAATGCTGGTTGAACTCACAAAATCAATTTCATAACCCACTTATAGGTCACAACCCTAGTTTGAAATAAGCCCTGCTTAAGAGCAAGAGGTCAGCAGGTCTGGTTTCTCCTGAGGCCTCCCCCCATGACTTACAGGTGGCCCCCTTCTCCCTGCGTCTTCACATGGTCTTTTCTCTGCACACACATCCCTGCTGTCTCTCTACGTGTCCAAATTTCCTCTTAAAGGACACCAGTCAGATTGGATTATGGCCTCATTTTGACTTAATCACCCCTTTAAAGGCCCTATTTCCATATACAGTCACATTTTGAGGTAGTGGGGGTTAGGCTTGCAACATATTACTTTCAGGGGGAGATAATTCATCCCATAACAGTCACCTTCCTGAGGTGGAGGCAGGCAGAGGGAGCCAAGAAGAAAAGGGGAGAAAGAGTATCCAGGTACGTATATGCACAGACAGGAGGGCACAGGGTGACAGGGAAGGGTGTGCTCACTGGTGTGACTGGATGGTAGGTGTGAGGTAGGGAGCAGCAGGTGAGAGAGGTTAGTGGGGCCTTGAATCCCATCTACACCAACAAGTGTAGACTTTAGCTTGTAGGGTAAGGAGTCTCAGCAGGGTCCCATGGGCTCTGTGTAAAGTACAGGTACCCCTGGATGGAGAATCCCAGGAAGATGCGTTTTAATGAGTGTCTCAGATGGACCGAGATCTACACTGTAGGGAAAAGAAGCTGTAGGTGGCAATGACAAGCTTTACACAAGGGCCAAGTTGGAGAGGCTAGATTGGAGGGGCAAGAATGGAGGCAGAGAGCCCATAGAGGGGCCCATAGAGCATCCAGCCCAGGAAAGATGAAGGCTGAACTGACAATAATAATTGTTAACTTCCACAGAGCGCTTACCATAGGCCCTGTGCCAGCCTGAGCTAAGCACCCAACCTGGCTAATCTCACTGAATTCTCTCAACGGTCCTGTCTGGTAGGTAACGTCATTATTCTTATTTCACAGTTGAGAAAACTGAGGCCCAGAGAGGTGAAGGGACTTGCCTGAATTCACATAGCTGGCGAGAAGTGTGTGTGTGTGTTGGGAGAGTGAGAACCTGGCTGTCAGCCCTACTCTCTGGGCAGCCACAGAGGGGATGGCAGAATCGGTGGAAGCTGTAGGGACATAAGTGGGCGGGACTTGCGGACAATTT